>NC_069727.1:9224788-9537288 GCF_027358585.1 Pangasianodon hypophthalmus
GACTTCGGATGGTGCTAAGAGAACAACAGCATACCTCAGAGCGTAATGCTTCATCCGGTGAAACCACTAGCAGAGGTTCACATGAAGTTCAGACCAAACCTGCCAGCACCCAACATGTTAGCCAAGGCTCCCACCACAGAGCTTTAGCATGTGGAAGTAGGCTGCTAGAAATCTGTCAGGTAACTGTCCATGTAATCTTTACACTGAGATTCACAGAATGCTCTGGCGACTGGCAAGCCAAACAGCACATTCAGTGCTGTGGGTTGAGTTGCTTTGTCCAATCCTAAGTGAGCTGCCATCATTTTAATTCTGACCATAATGGCTAATTTGAAGCCTGCTGGCTGTGTCTATGTAGATAGCTAATACCAAGGCAGTGGGTACACAGCTGATAGCTATACTCCAGCTCTAGAAGATTTAGGTACTGGTGGCATAAGTATTCATGGTGGTCAGGATAAGTGTAAGATGGTCTGCTGGGATTGATTTTCTGGCTCTGCAAATAATCAGCCAGCAGCATTAGGCGATGGACGAAGCACCTTTTGTCCATCAGTGCTGGACAAAGCACCACTCCAAATCTGTGTACAGCTGCGGCCAAGTGGGCAGGTCAGTGGATGTCCAGTTGGCAATGGAGGGAAGCACACAGCAAGTCGCTACCAACAACAGCTTAGCTATCTTGAACACATTGCAGTGTATGCTAAGCTACTAAGTATACAAACTAAGTTAGCAGTAGCAGTTTACAGCCAACGTTCTGACAGGAAGAGGAATGGATATACTCGCCGAGGTGGGAGAAGGCAGAAGAAAAACAGGAGCAAAAAAGTCCAACTATCCGCAGCTATCCCAGCTTTGGAGGACAGTAAAAACTGTATCTCCTACCGAAGACACACACTGCACAAAATAGCAATGAACTCTACAAGTGGTTCTGGCAATAGGTGTCAGTGAGTAGAGAAAAAGGAGGAGTGAAACTGAACAAATAGGAGGGGTAAAATATAACAGATTTTAGCGTTTCATAGTTTATTTCGCAGAATATGCAAATCTCTGCACAGGCAGTAACCTGGGACCAATGACTTATGAGGCGGCAATGCTACCCACTACAACACCATGCTGCCCTATGAAGAAAATGTGAAGTTTATTTATTTTATTTTTTTTTCAATTTCATTTGTGAAATTCACAGAAAAATTCTCAGTAAAAGAGAGAACAAAACACACCCAATTCAAGCAATACATGGTTTTAAAAATACACTTGCAGAATTAAAATAAACTCAAAGCAACAAATGAATGAGGAGACATTAGACTTGCATTATCTCATTGAGAATGCACATATCAGCCTCCACAAATTCCTCCCCTAATCTCAGATTAAATCACTTACAGCATTCCTCATGTATTTAACCCCAGAGTAAGCCTGTCTTTCAGTCAGGGCTTTTTTCTGGGGATGGAGGGAGAGAGGTTGGATTACACTTTATAGCACAGGTAGGGGAAAGCTGCTGCTGTTAAATGGTTCACATGGTCAAATAATGTCAAACATAGATCCTAATCCACAGTGAGTGGACTTCTAAAAATACTTAAAAATAAACACTGTCAAGTCCTGACAAACTGATTCTAAGCCTAATTAACAGCCATCTACCAAATGTTGCTATTGTAGATACTATTGGCACAGATTTGGCCAAACTACTGCAAAGACTACAGATAGAAAGCAAAAGATATTCATTATAAGAACCAGCTGCTCTGTAGTTGGTAACATACACTACATAACTTGCATGGTTTCTAAGTACATCCCAACTGTTATGGTTCTGTTCTGTAATTACTTTCTCTAAATGCTTTCTTTCCTAAACAGTATATTATTGTTGGTAGACACACAGGTGATTACTGATCACCCTCAGGACATTCAATAAGGCCACACTCAAATCCAACTCAGCAGGAATTTCAAAGATATATGGAGGTGCAAAGCTGTTAAAAACTTTTTAAAAACAATTTTGAAGTCAATTAAAATCTAAATCTAAATGGAATCTAAATTAGCAAAAAGCCAGTGTACTAATACCACAAAACAGATGTTGTATGGACTGTCATTCTGGGATGTGTTAGTACTCTTTTTAACAGCTTTTTTTAAATGTAGCCTTCTTTTCAATACTTCAGTAAACAAAGCTTTACAGTAGTCAAGGTGAGAATAGATAAGAAAAGGTGTCTGCTTAGTACCCCCTCTTGTAATGTTAGGTAGAGTTTGAGCTATACTACTTAAGTGAAAAAAAGAGTCTTGGCAAAATGATCAGTTTGGGAACTGAAGGCCAAGTCAGAGTCAAGATTTCCATGACCTACTGGTTAAACAGTGGAGCTACTTTAGTAGAAGACTCATTCAGCTCTGCTGTAGGAAGGAGCGGGACAGGAGGTTGTACCTAGGCCTGTCACAATAACTACTTTTTTGGATGATATATTGTCCCAGAAATATTTTCGATAAACAATATTATTGTCATTTTAAGACCATTTTATGCCACTCATATAATGATAATATAATAGCATAATAATGCATGTACACCCTTTCAAAGAGCAATGAACTTTTAATCCTTAAGAATTAAATTCATTCTTTAACAGGCAATATACTGCTGATCCAGTTTTTCAATGGTTAGGATCTTTGTTGACAAAAAGTGCAAAGTGACAACATATTAGCTATAAGTTAGTTATAAGTAACAACAAGTTACTTTAAGAACACCTGGTATAGCTTGTGAACATACTGCAGATGTATTAAGAGCATGGAAAACTTTAAACTGTGTATGGCAGCAGGCTTCCAGGACTGGAGTTGAGAATACATGCAATAGATTATGTTTGCTGAAGATATGATTAACAAAATATTGACTTCCACTTATATATGAAAGACCAGAACAGTATAATCCATGTACAGTGCTCTCAAGAATTGTTGGCACTCCATGAAAAGCTTAAAGCGTAACATGCAATAAGGAAATTTTGAACTCAAGCATACAGGGACTATGTATGTTTTATTTAAACATTTTATAAAAGGTCTCACAAGGGTGGAGGCACTTATAGAGGGATCCCGATCCACTCCTCCATAGCACAGTGACTCCTCCATTTAGGGTGCTTTCACATGTATTTGTATGTTTGTCGTGTCTGAATCAGCGCGAAACTGAAACTTTTTGGTCATTTGCTCCTTGGTTTGATTTAGTTTCACACTGCACATAATTAAACAAACCAAAAAGCAAAAAACAACATTGGCTCAGAGGCATGTAGGGCTGAAGACATACTTGTAAAACTTGTTTATTCAATGGAAAAAGCATACAAACTTTTGCCATGTGCATGTAGAAATCACAAAAATTACCCAAGCACAGAGAACATGGAACCAGCACTCAATAAATTACTAGATAATTATATACCTAACTAGTTTAAAACATTTTGGGTATGCATCATCTTGTTGAAGGCTATTTTTGATCATCAGTCCAAATATCCAGAGCATATATTTCTGCAGCTCTTCAGCTCTGTCCTTTGGCTCAGTTTACACCTCATGGCTCAGTTTAGCAGCTTGTATATACAGAAAAATGCTTCCTGCAACCCAAAAATACATGACATGTTTGGTTCACATTTCCTGCAACTGGGTCAATTCAGGATAGAATTGCTTTTCTCACTGCAGTTGAACCTTACTAGAGTTCACTTGAAACCAAAGCGAGGCCACCTCCCTCCAATGTACTTGGTCCAGTTGTTTTGGTCCATAACCAAGTGCAATTGCTGTGTTCTGAACGGCCTAAACAAACCATACCTAAAAGGAAAACACAGAAATCCTCTTCAGTTTAGACCACAGGTTTTCAGTAGGATTCAAATCCAGAGACTGAAGTGGTCATTGCAAAACAATGATTTTTTGTGTTGAATTGGAAATATCTTTGGCTCATCATCTTGTTGAATGCTCTAACTATGGCCAAACCTTCTGGCAGATTTTTTTTTTTTGCCTCCTTCACCATCCTTCCCACTGTGTGGGGAAACAGTGTGTTCATGGGTCCAATTCCTGGCAAATTTCCAACTGTTTCAGATGTGGGGTGGTGGAATCTTGCACAGGGATTTAAAGATTATATTATAATTGTGAAAGGGGGTAATGTCTTCAGTTTTGGTTCAATTCTCCAATTTAATATAGTAATTGTCAGTGAACCATCTTGTTTACTTCAACACTGTTTTCTTCATTCCTCCATGATTATAGATTTACTATACTCTTACTATAAAACCCTTTCAGGAAGCTAAGAACCTGTATTTACCCAATGAACTTTAAAGAACCTTTGACGAATGTTTTTTCTATTTGTGTACAAACCAATTTTTTTACTGTCATGCTCATGGTCAATCAGTGTGGTAAAAACTAGAGTGATATTTGGTTTTCTTAGTTTCTTTGAAACACTTATGATTCTAACAGTTCAATAGTCAAAGTTCCTTTGACATATTAACTTGAAGTTAATATTTGAAAAGTGCCTCGGACTACTGTTTAATTTATTTCCATACAGTATAAAGTAGTTTTTAATGTAATTGTATCAGAAATCAAAATAATCACAGGAAAGCACAGATTTTCAAACATTTTATAGAAAAAAAAATGTAATATAATTTGAAAATAAATATACTTTACTACATTACACAAACACAAAAAGACCTTAAATCTAGACATATTTACAGGGAGTAAATAAATAACAGAGAATGTAAATAAACTAAATTTAGGCAGCCTCTTCTATCTGACAACAATAAAATAAAAAGGTAGGTGTTTCTTTTGGCTATATTTTATTGTTATAAGTATGTAGCCTTGAAAACTCACTCACAAGTCTAGTTTAGTTCCCCTGTGTCTCATACTACATACTGCCTCTTTTTCTCTCAATCTCTCTCTCTCTCTCTCTCTCACACACACACACACACACATACACCTAGCTTTTTTTTTTTTTTTTTTTTTTTTTAGAAACCACACAGCCCTTATATATGCAGAGAAAATCAATTTTTGAGGCAAACTGAAAAACAGAAATGATCAGCTGGGGGAATGACATGGCCAATCCTCTTAGGCAGAAATTTAGCAGCAACTCTACTTGTTCTTTCAGTCTTTGCTCAAATCTTTACTCAATATACACATTTATGGTGAAATTTACAGGGGGAAGACTTGCTCACTCACTCTCTGTCAGTTGAGGGGAATGCTTCAAGAGTCCGGGGTTGACAGATTAAAATTGAAGGTTCAAAGTGCGGTGCTATTCATTATTAGTGTTTATGCCTTTATTCAGAAAAAAACATATATAGGCTGATCCTGCTCATCTCCTTGGCTTGTCGCATCTAGGACAGAGGGAGAATGGAGTGTGATTAGAAAATAGATGAACCCAAATGCACACTAATACAGCCACAAAACACACTCATTCACACACATCCACATACTCACTTGCAAGTCCTCTCATTGAGTTCGAGCTGTTTTTGCTTACAGTCAGCCTCTGAGTGTTTGCAGGTGCACAGGCACGTTTCAGGGTCCTGAATGTATAGCCTTTTTCTCCTCTCAGAACATGTACTGCAGCATGGTTTACAGTGAGTACTGAAGACAGGCACAAGGGACGGACAGGAAAAGAAATAATAGAGAAGTTATTTAAGATTAATATTAAAATAATCAGAATCCAAAGTTTTAAGCAAATCAATCAATGAAATGCACATTCTGACTTGCTAACCAACACACAGAGATGCTTTGGTGAGTTTTTTTGGACAGAAAAAATCAGCAAGCGGTGGATTATGTTGAGCCAAGTCTCAGGCTTAGCCTGTAGCCATGGGAACAGCCCACCTGAGTGTGCATAGGGGGATTGGGAGATGTTAGGCACAGCGTGGCATGCACCTGCAAGCCCTGCTGAGGTGTGAGACATGTAACCACAGTAACCAGATATCACCAGACGCACATCAACACTGGACATGCCCCCTCTATCTCTACTAAAATCAGGTGATGCTTGACATAAAAACATAGATCACAAAATAAAAAAGACTCAAGAACAGCTAATTTTATTCCACAACATGGTTCTTTATTTTGTGTCATAGCTAAAATTCAGGGGTATGAAGAAATATACTAAATAAAAACACCATATGATCTATACAATTACATTGATAAGCTTGAGGCGCTCATGAATTTTGTGTGGTTGCCAGACAGTAGGAGGAGTGGTGATGGCAGAAATGTATTTAATCATTTAAGGTACGACCTCCCATCATGACACTATGACAGTTCCACCGCAAATGACTGAAATAAGACACTAGTAATAGGTGGAAATGGTATTTTATCTTACAAAGCCAGATCTGGAATTCTCCTCCTGCAATAAACCTACTTCACAGGCTGCCATCTCGATATTGCTATGCTCTGTGTCTAGTAGAAAAAAAGTGTTTTCGTAATTTTATGAAGTTTTCCAGTAATTTGAGGGTTCTACATTCCATACATCTATTATATATAATTTAAGATGAATCAACCTCAGACAGTCTCTTGGTTTAAGATGATAAAATATTAGTTACAGATATAACTGTGGCTCTATAAACACCAGATACCTGGCAGGGGCAGTGTTTAACACCTGAATGTGCTCCTTATGCAAATTTGCACCAAGTGGTAGGTTTGAGCAATATTTATTTTTCCCTGCTCGAGATTTAATTACCCAGAACCAACAGCCCAAAAAAGACAGGAAATCGAGCATTTCCACCTTTTCTATTTTAAGGAAGGTAGGAGAAGGTGTAGTAATTTTGCCCACTGTGCAGTCGGGAACTACTTGCTGGCAGTGGCAATGACAAAAACACAGCTTGATGGTGGATTTTTAGGTGATTCCACAGTAATGAGCAGTAAACAGTAAAAAAAAAAAAAAAAAAAAGACAGTACATTTTTATATAATCCTTTTACAAATCTATTTCACGTATTTTTGAGTGATAAGTCTTTTGTAATTATGTATATAGTGTACGCAACTAGCTCTTACACAGGCAGCTCTGCTAATATAATATAATCAAAGTAAACATCACTGGATATCATGGCAGTGTAATACTGTGTAGAGATGATTAAATCGTTATTTCACACAAAACTACCTGGTGATCATCCAGTGTTCATAGAACCAGTTATATCTGCACCTAGCTTTCCATTTTTAACCACCAGGTGTGGAGTTTAACATCTGGATAATCTCTGACACAGGGAACTGACTCACCTGGCCAACTGGAAAGGTGTTCAGAGATGACATGCAATGTTGACCTTGAAGAATCTGGAGGGGTACACAGTGATGCCCAGGTAGCTGCAATGCAGACCTCCTGGAGTGGCATGCATCTAAGTAGTGCCCATGAGGAGGAAACATTCCTCATGGAATGGAATGGCAAGTCACAATAGGGGGCTGAATGTCCAGCCTGTTTGTAGGTTCTGGTGACATGTCTTTGCATGTCTCACATGTCTTTGCACTGTGACAAATGAGTAACTGGTCTCATGAACAAATAGCTGTCATGCATTTCAAGTAGTACTGCAACATGTGTACTGGGCACAATAGAGAACACACCATAGATTGACTTTTGTAGAATGCTGTGAGGTCAATCACTTGGTCCAAAAATTTTGGTGAAAAAGCCTTAAACACCCTACATTTGGTCACAAGATCACAAAAAAAATCATCATGCCAACAGTACATGCAGGGTGAACTAATCACTAAGGCATGCAGTTCTCTCACCCTTTTAGTGAGGTGATCGCTAGCAAAAAGAATGTCTTCAATGATATTCATTTCAGATCAGCACTCCGTATGGGTTTGCACGGAGTCTTCAACACAAGTAGGCGGTCCCCACACATACACTCCCAAAATGGCCGCCACATACACTTTTAGCATAGACAGAGACTTGCCATTATCTAGTAGCCCCTGCAAAATGGCTAATACTTTAAGCACTGGGCAGAGCATGAGCTCAAACTGACCATTCTTGGAATAATTCCCATCTGAGAGCATATAAGACCCATGTGTTAGGGGCTCTAGCATTCAGGATAGTTTCTTGGACTGCTTGTCACAGACATCAAGCTGCTGTCAGTGAGGCTCGCTGCTGGTAAGCCCACTTGAGCCCACTTCCATGTTTTTTTTTTTTTTTTTTTTTTTTTTAATACCTCATGTCTCTTTGGTGATTTATGTGCCTGACTGTCACACCATTGCCTGAACAGGTCAGGAGAAGGTTGAATCTTAGGAAGGAAGGCAGGTAGGAAGAACAATTTATGTGGTCTGTGACATCGCACTGCTCCCAGTCAGGAGGGGGAGGTGTCTGTGGTGACCATCTCTCTTTGAAGGAGAACTGCACCTAGGCACACCCTTTTCATGAGAAATGCTGCACATCAGGGGCCATGCCCCTTTCTCTGAGACAAGAATGCATGAGGTCATCCACAGACTGATGACCCATCAGTGACAGCCCCTTAGTTCCAGTAGGCCCATGTTGGAACTGGAATCAAGCTGATTCACTGATGTGAACTCATTTTTTGAGTGTATGAGATGAACAACATCTGACAACTTTAGTATGCATAGAGGTAGGATTTCCAGGAACCAGTTAGGACCGCTCAGTTCTAGAATAAGGGAGGAGCTGCTGTCCATTTCTGTACAAGGAAATATGTTGAGTAAGACCCCTTGTTCTGAATGGTGCCCTTGGCCATGTATCAGTGTCATGTGGCCAGTCTACCTAACTAGAGCAGCCATTCAAATGCTAGCTAGAAAATCACCAAAAGATTGCCCATGTATATCAGATGTGTGGCAATATAAGCTTTCATCAGCAAGTTGCCCGTACATCTGCACTCGGCATTGGAGTGGCATAACGTTTTGCTTGCTCTTTCTGCCAGAAAGGCAATACAGAAGTCCACAGGGACATACAAGCCAAGGCTAATGCCCTGCCACATAGCTGTCAATGTAATCCTTGTATTGAGGTACATTAAATTCTGTGGTAACCAGTGAATGGGGGAGCATATTCAGCATCATTGGTGGATGACCAACCCTACATGGGTCACTGCCATTTTAATGGTGGCTGTCATGTCTACAGTAGTGGCTAATATGCAGCCCATCATGGACTCAGAAAGTTGACACAAAGGAAAAAACTGGTATGGGGTGGAGATATTTATAACCAAATTTGCAAAATTTGCAAAATATAACACAAGAACATTGCCCCTGGTGGTTAAAAGAAGTGAAAAAGTACAACGGTTAAAAGATGTATTATTAATTCTAATATGTCCTGAATTTAATATAGTCAGCTCCAGAATTACTGGCAGTTAATTAGCTTAACTATACATGAGAGAAATCTAACTTTAATTGTAAATTTACTCTAAGAAAATAAAAAAAACACATTATACTTTTTAACAAAACCATGTGTCATTGTTATTGGTACCCCTGAATTTATGCACTATGTACATTTAGCACCTCCCTTTGGCATAATAACAGCACTGAGTCTTCTATAATGCTTCATGACACTGGAGAACTCAAAGCAAGGAATTTGAGACCACTTCTCAATCTCTCCAGTGTCCTAGGTCCTGTCTTCTCTTCAGCTCACCTCATAGGTGTTCAGTGCATCTGGGGACTGGGATGGCCATTTCAAAATTTGATTCTGTGGTCCTTGAACCATTTTTGTGTGCATTTGGACATATGTTTTGGCACTGTCATGCTGAAAGATCCAACCATGACCTGCTTCTTGGTAGATGCAGCCAGATTTTCATTTAAAATCCAGTGAAACTTCTTGGAGTTCATGGTGACATTTAAACTAATAAGCTTCCCTAGGCCTTTGGAGGAAAAAAGCCCCACAACATCACAGATCCTCCACCATAGTTAGCAGAGAGGATTAAGGCCTTTTCTGTATAAACATCCTTCATTTTACACCAAACCCACCTTTAGTGTTTGTGTTTGTTGCCAAAAAGCTCTATTTTTGTCTCATCTAACCATAGAACCCTGTTCCAGGCAATGTTCCAGTTGTGTCTAGGTGTGTATGTTTGTTGTTAGACGAAAGAAATGGTTTCTTCTTGCACACATTCCAAACAGCTTGCTGGCATGGAGGTGCTGTCTTAGTGTAGATTAGGAGACTTTATATCAATTGACCCCAAAATTCTACCATCTTCTGCAAATCTTCTCTAACCATGATCCTTGGAGAAATTTTTGGCTCCTTCACCATCCTCCTTACTGTGCGTAAGGATAAAATACACTTGTTTCCTGTTCCAGGCAGGTTCATTACAGCTCTGGTTGTTTTAATCTTCTTAATTATTGCCAAGCATAGAGCTATTTTTATAGCCATTGCCTAATTTATGAAGGTCAAAACAATTTTGTCTCATTTCATTGATGTATTCTGTGATTTTCCCCATGTTGTTGAATAACTGAGGGAATTTGGCCTCAGTGTCACCTCATATTTATGGATGACTGCTTAAGAGTTTCTAAACACTTAAAAAACTAAAAAACTGAAAAAAGTAAAAAATCTTTTAGATACATTCTATCTATTTAGGACCTGCCTGCCATAGAACTTAAAGTTATTGAAATATGTTCTGAGAATATAAACTGATCAGTTTTGCCTACTAAACTAATCATGATATTTTCTGCTCCATGAAAACAATCCAATGAATAAAACTCATACGGCAGTTTCACACTTGGTGCAATATGCAGTGTTTAATCAATTTGAACTCAGCCCTGGTGCATTTTCCCCTTGGTGCAGTTTGTTTAGGCCGATGAGAACACAGCAGTTGCATTTGGGTGGGTATTAATTAAATCATAATTCCTTAAGATATAAAACCAATATTACATTTTATCTGTGGTACTCATATATTACAGGATCTATGTATTTTACTTTATATCAATTAGTAATCTGTGCTTATATTCAAAAGTTTCTAAATATATAAAATGTGTCCACCCTTTGCCTTTAAAACTGCAACAACTCTCTGAAAATACACAGTTAGCTGGTGGGCTGTTGCAAGTATAAATTGCCATAGTTCTTTTCTAGACTTTGACTGTCTCACTTGTTTCTGTTTCTGCAGTTTGCAGACAACCTTATTGTTGTTACCTTATATGTTACTTTCTTTAATAACATAAATATTTTTTGGAAACCATTTTTTCTACTGACACAATAATACAAAATAAATGTCTAAGACAAATTTTATATAAAAACAAATTTAGGGTCCCTAAGACTTTTGCACAATACTGTATGTATTATGGAACTTTATACAAGCTGTTATAGTCCTAAAAACTCTGAAACACCTTCATTTAAGCTGCAGTTATAACAAGAACATCAGTAAGAATATCTCATGGGCCTGAATACACTGACACTTAAACAGATTCGATTAGCAAAGAGAAGTGGCTTATTCTCGGCAAGGGAGTTAGTTTTTATACACATTTTGATGTTTTGACAAAGCACATGGATATGTGCAGAGCAGAAATCTATGGTATATGATTTAAAAAAGTACACAGAATGCTACTTTTTACCCTCCTTTTACCTTTACCCTGCCTTTTTACTCTTTAACCACTTTTTAACTAACCCAAACACATCTGCCTTCGATATAAAATGCACTGCCATCACAATTTCACTAGGGACACTCCAATCTAACACTCCTTCTCTCTTTCTTCATAATAAAAACATTATGTTTCACATATTTATAACCAGGAAAACACACAGTGATGTCTCAGACCTAACTGTTGGTTTACATAAATCACAGGGTTGAAATCGGAGCAAGAATTGATCTCACTTTTGATCAAATCTCAACAGAGTAATGTGGGTAAGACCCACTTAAAAAGACAAGAAAAATAACATTCAAGACACAACATCTAGGACAGTCAGCAGTCACATTTTTAAAGACAGAGAAAAGATGGCCATTAGAAAACAATTGCCAAGATATTAACAAAGATCTTAAAAGATTAGTACCATTATCTGTAAGCCATGCAGCTGGAGAAAGCAGAAGGGCGCTCTATTACTGTGTACATCTTGTCCCTTTTTTTTTACGAATCATAGAGCTGGATTTGCTGAGGATTTTACTGACTTTGTATACCAGTTGAATTAGGTTTTGGTCAGTAAAGAATACTTTAGCCAATTTCTGCATGTTATCAATACTAGGGGTGTAATGATCGGACAATCTGAATTGGTGCATCGGTTTAAAAGGCAATGATCGAAATGAATCACAGCAACAAATATAATAAATTAATTTTTATGGAATATAAATGATTATAACTCAATTATTATCAAAAGACACACGAATGGTGTCTAAAAAAATCATATTTTTAAACTGACGTGTAAATAGGCTAGTGAGGTGATTTGTGTGTAACTATGATACTTTTAAAATAGTCCTTCTCTATGTCATCATCATTCAAATACAAAGTAATTGTAGCCCTACCCTAATCCTGAACAAAGCTGCTCATATATTGAACAGAGGGTACTAAATCATATCCTATTTTATTGTAGCAAATTCAGTATTGTAAAATATTGTATGGTATGGTATGGTAAAATATTGAATCATTGCCTTAAGAGTCAAAATTGTACGGCATCATGTGGAAGCCTAACGTTTACACCCCTAAATAACACTGCACTTGTCAATTAGCAAATCAGGCCGTAAGTGTGAAGAAGGTTAAGCTCGGGGTTGCAGTTGAGTTGCAGTTTCGATTTGGTTCTTTAAACAAAAATTAAGTTAACAAGGTAAGTTCGCAGTATGTACTTGCCATGGATTAATGCTAATTAATTGTGATTTTGGTTAATTAAAGGAGACAACATATCTCCTCCCAAATTAATTTGATGACCAAGAGCATAACACTCAGGTGCAGGTGGGTGGAGGAGAAGGCTGAGGTAACATACAAATCCCGCGTTTTGTCGCGGTTTTTCTTTCGCTTTCCCTTTTGACCTTTCCCCTTGCCTTTCCGGGGTTTTCTGGAAAAGGAAGAAAAAAACAAACAACAGCGAAGTAGAACAACTGAAATGGGGCAAATGATGCAACAGGTAAGCCAAACAGCCAATGCAAAGGAAAAAGTAGGGGTTTGGGGGAAAAAGAAAAAAAACTAGAGGCATCAACCAGCTCACAGCATGTTATATTGACTACATCCTATAGTTTTTGATATTATTAGGTCTCATTTGTAACAAAGGACAAATAAATGGAGAGACAATACAACACGACACTAGTAATGAGATTTTTAAAATGTGCATTATGGATGACATGGCAGATGAAAGTAGAAACACAAATAAGCCAAAAAAACCTGTTATTTGATGGTAAGCAGGGCTATTTTAAATAATGAAAGTTAAATGCGTTTTGTTTAATGAACAAACTGCCAGAGATTTCATAACTTTTTGGTGCTCCTTCCTGTGGCAATCAAGTAGATAAACAACATAACTCAACATAAGAAGAATTTCACATTCCATTCTACTAACACTGAAAAGTGTGGACACATCTAAAGCCAGCTATTCCTGTGCCAGACTCATTCCTAATCTGTGTTCACAGTAGACATGCACCAATCAATCTGTTATATTAATAATTAATTAATATTTATTATGGTTATTTACTTCTAAAATAAAAGGGTTTCTTTAAAAGTGCTTTAAAAAACTGGTTTTAAACTGACCACAGTCATGTGAAGAGACCCCTGTGAAGAATAACAGCACAACTCTGGAGACACTTTGTGACCTCGGTATTATAAGGTTTTCTCTGGTATTTTGGTATAAAATGAGGTCACCACAAAAGACTTCATCACTCTGGCTTACTTTACATTCCTGTGGTGTTTTTTTTTTTTTATTTTTTTTTTTTTGCAAAGTTCTGGTGTAAGAACTTGGTTATATATGGTTCATTGTGCTAGTCCAGGATGAACATAGGATGAACGCAACGTAGGCAGCCTTAGATAATCATTCACACTGTATTTACACCCTGACAGGAAAAAACAGACTTAAAGCCTTATACTGTATACAGAGCAGGAAAAAGCGGAAACATTTAGCTGTATGTGTTATGCTCAAAAAGACTGAATGGAAAAAACAGGATTAGTCTACTGTACTTGCTGGCCTTTTGATGGGGAAACGTAATTAACATCAGAATTAACATCAGAAAATATTAGCATATTAAATATTACAGACATTCCTTAGTTACATGCTTAATAAACTGAAATTTCAAGCTAGCAGATATTGGGTTTGGAAAGGTTTGAAGGATGTGTGTTTGTGTGGTTGCACAGAAACACATACAGTATATGATAATGCATTTTGATATATTTTTTTTTGTTAAATGTTTTAAAATGAAATTTTAAGGTAAACTCTCTTGTGTAGGAACAAATTCACATTTTGAAATTGAACCAGATTGCAGATTAAATCTTGAAGATAACATTTCTAAAAACAAAACTTAGTCAAAATGTATATTATTATTATTATTATTATTATGTGGGCTTAATAGGCTTAAATGTCTTTCTCTAAGTTTAGTACTATTTATTTATTTATTTATTTATTTATTTGGGACTGCTTAATGAGAAACATTCAGAAAAACAGTATTTGAGATTACAAACTAATAAAGTTCTATTTGTGTTTGGCCAGTGTTCAGAAATGTACTTTCTAAATGTCTCAGAAGTTTAACAATCTGAATCCAAAGTAGTGATGCAGTATAGAACTTTTTGAGAATAGCTAAATATAGCTCTTTTTCCAGATAGAACCTTATAATACTACAGCTTGAAGAGGAACCTTGGACTTCTTCACACAGAATATATCAAGCTACTTTATATTCTTAGTTTTGCACATATGGACTGTCCTCTTCAAAGTTCAAAGATAGTTGAGTTGGTATAGATTTATAAACAAACTCTGCATTCAGTCAGCGCAACAGTTCTGCTTTCGGCACATGCCTAGTGCAAAGTTGTTTACCATAAAATGTGGCAAAGCATTCTCCAGTATAACCTTTGGCTTTAAAGATACAGCACCCTCTATACCACTTAGATATTCTTGACACAGAACACATTTCTATTGAACTCCACAAAGGACAAAGGTACCACCATCCAATAATTTAGGGACCCAAAAGCAGATGTTGATCTTCCTATGCCCAAAACTGTGATAAGGCAGGTCAATGCCTTAGAAGAAAATCATAAAGTGTAGAAGGCAAACTCAAAAGCTCACTCTTATCTGAGACCACTAAAGATATCAGAGACTATGAACTCCATCAACATTTTACTTCAGATCATAAAAAAAGTCACTGACTGTGGAGGTTGCTCTCACCTATACCATGATAACATTAACGCACACTGAGAAATGGAGGAATAACTGCACTAAATATTGGAGCAAGTCCACTGACCTCAGTTTTTGAAGTCCAAAAACTCACTTACCTTTGAGATAGCTGAGGTCATAATGTTGAATGATGTTTGGTAAATCTACATTTACTACTGATTCATAAACTACATTGTAGCGCTAAACATCAACATGCTGATGACGATGATGATAAACATTACCACATACTACATCTAGATATAATTAATATTATAGTCAAAAAAGAATGAGAATGGAAAAGAAGGGGAAAGAAAAGGAGCTACTGATACCAGACACTGTCTTGCCAACACACAGACAATCATGACTTGAAAATGTATGCACTTACTTCTCTGTCTTATCTTGTATGTCTTTCTTTACTCTAAAAAAAGAGAGTGAGAGACAATTAACTTTATGCTTACTATTTTGGACTTTTACAGAGGTGAAGGTTCAAAATCACTTCAGCTAAGCAGCCCTGTGGTGCCTCTTAACTCTGTGCTAGGTTAGGTTAGGAAGCTCCTCACAGAGGAGACTCCTAGAATTTAATGCCCACAATAAACAGTAAAGAGAAAGAGCAGTTTCTTCAACAAAAATTCAACTTGCTATGATTGTGTACAATTGTTACAGCAAATTTTTTTACCTGCATTCACATTCAGTGTGTTCTGCAAAACTCATTGGGTAGTTGCGTTTGATGCGCAGGGGTTTTAATTTTTGTACCTATAAAACAAAACACACCATGACACAGCCAAAATGGTACATACAACAGGCTTGACATTTCATTTCCATGAGAATATTTGTCCTACAAACAGAAAAGATAAGTGATAACCCAAGTATCATATGATTTATTGTAAAAGACTGTATATGTTTAAAATAGTAGGAAAAATTCTATTTGAAGGGTACCTACACTGGGGCTTTATAACACATTCATAAGCATTTTAAATACCATTTTATAAGCAATAGTGGAGGATTTATATATAACTAATGTAAAAACTGGTGAGATGACAAAAGTTTCTATGAAGGACCCTTGATTATCAAGTTAAAGCATTTTCTTATTTTTTTTTTTCTTTTCATTGAAGTGATGCATGAAAGGTTGTGGGGGCAAATACTTTCACAAGTAGGAGCATGAAATTAAATGACCTTTAATTAAAGTGCTGTTGGTGCAGAGGTGCCAAAATTGCTTAAAAAAAAAAAAAAAAAAAAAAAAAAAGAATTACCGCCAAAAAATTACTGTATGTTGGTGAATGAGACTTAAACTTGAAAATGTTTAAATGTTTATTATAACTCATGTAATATAAGTGATATTTTATGACTGATAGCATACTTTATTGTGCAGAGTGTTGAATGTATTGTTTCGATAGCCTTGTATCGAACAAAATGATAAGTTGTACCATTATGGCCCTAGTATGTACCCTTTAAATAAAGTGCTACTTAAAAAAAGAAAGTACATTCATTAGACAATATGAAAGTGGAAACAGATCATATAAAGTGAGTGTGAGCAACAAAGAAACAAACAGAGAAAGATTTACAGTAACTGGTAGTGATGCACCAAAATGAAACTTTTTGAGCAAAACCAAAACTAAGGACTCACTGAAATTAAAAACCAAAATAAAGTACCTTATTTTACTGGCAGTGTATCAGGGCAGACAAAGCCCCAAACTGTTAAACATATGCAACCTCCAATGACAGTTTGCTTATTCATCAATTTGATCTTTGGGATATCTGTAGTATCAAACTCACATCTGGTTGGAGTGCATGTAATTTTTAAGGATAATATTTTAACTTGCTTGATTTGAAATTATAGCATATGAGGGTAGATTAGGGTGTGTTGTATTCATATGACATGTAAATAAAGGACTACTGGCTGCAAACAGGTAGGTATGAGATGATACACTAAAGCAACCATACGGGACATAGCTTCAGAAGACGATACTGACAAGAGATGATATTGACCCAAATAAAATATTACATTTTAATACATTTATTTTAGAATGACAGCATATCAGACCACTGCAATATCAACACACTGAAAAGTAGATCATGATTTATTAGGTGTAATTTTCCACTATTATTAACATGCTATTTAATCTTTTTCAATGTCATAAAGGTATTTCATGGCAGTGTTGTTTGATGGTAGATTGTGCCTTTAATAGTTAGGTTAAATAAAAAGTTTGTGTCATCATCGATACATGACATCCACCTGAAATGCACAAGCACGTTGGTACAGACGAGGAAAATAACTGCGATTTTTATTTTGTATATTTCTTCAACCCTCCAAAATTAGTTTCTGTTTATGCCACTGATAGCACAACATGCTTCTGACTAGTTTTCCGATGCGAGTGTGACTTACATCAAGCGCAGCACACAAACAGTGATTTTATCCTGCGTTTCAGACAGCGGTCAAGCCAGCTGCGGTACAAACCAAAGTGCATATATATATATAATATACGACAGTTTACAGTAACTGTCCTTCAGATGGCTACACTACGGATCTGATGTGAATTCTGGATAGTGTGGAAAATGTTGAGCAGTAGTGTACTATGGGCTGTTTTGATATTATGTTTTCCAAGTTCATGCAGGCCAAATGAAACAAGGCTGCAAGCCTGATTAGCGTAAATTTTTTTACTATTAAGTAAGCATGCTTCAAGACAGTTAAGTTACTTCGTGCTTTGTATGCTACTACCTCTGGTGCTGCTGCCTAGTGTGTAAGCAGAGGTACAGCTCATAATGAATATTAAACGGAAATATTGCAAAACATGATACACATACAAAATTTGTCTTGCCAGTATTTTGTAACACGATATTCAAGACAACAAAATTCTCTCTGTTGCCTGTAAACAGATCCAGTGGGTGAGAACTGTTTTCTACACAGCTGAAGCTTATCTCATCAACTGATAAAAAATCTCTGCTCGTTTTGATGTCGTATAGCAGTTTTAGATTTGTTTATATGCCATTCTGTGCACTCAAGTCCATTATTGTTGCTGTGCACCTTAATGATGAATGCTATCACGTGTAAAACAAACCTCGCAAGTACACAATCCAGCCTTAAAAAGGCTATGAGTTTTTATTTACAATTATTTATAAAGCTACAAGCAACTGCCATGTAATGTTTTGCATGTGCAGAAAAGATCATGTAGTGATGTTAGGAAAATGGCACATGTACATTCAGCTCCAGAATTATTGGCACCTTTGGTAATGATTGGTAAAATAATGGTAAATGAATTATTGGTACCTCTGCATTTAGTACTTTGGGCAAGGCCCTTTGCCACCATAACATCACTAAGAATACAGAGCAAGGAATCAGTGAGCCCTCCACAATACAGAATCTCTTCAGATCCTTTAGCATCCTCTCTTGTGGACTCTCATCTTGAGCTCACTCCGCAGGTTATCAATAGAGATTATATCAGGAAACTGGGATGGCCATTTCAAAAACTTGATTTTTTGGTCATTAGAGCATTGAGCATATTATTTTTGATCATTTTCCTGCTGGAAGATCCAACCAGGATCCAGTTGTAGCTTCTTGGCAGAGGCAGCTAGAGTTTCTTTTAAAATCTCCTTGCACATCATGGAGTCCATGATGCCATTTATCCTTACAAGGTTCCCAGGGCCTTTGAGGGAAAAACATACTTTTATGTTCTTTTCGGCATAATCAACCTTCTTTTACACCATGCCCGTCTTGAGTGCTTGCTCTATTTTTGTCTCATTGACCATAGAACTCAGTTTCAATCAAAGTTTCAGTTGTCACTAGTGAAGTCAATGTACTTATGTTTGTGGTTTGATGAAAGAAATGGTTTCTTCTGGCACATCTTCCAAACAGACTTGCTGACCTATGCTACTCTCTTCTGTAAATCTCCAACTGTGATCCATGATTTGTGCCTCTCTAATCATCCTCCTTACTGTGCGAGAGGCAAAATATGTCCTCTTCCAGGTGGGTTCATTACAGTTCCAGTTGTTTTCATCTTCTTAATTATTGCCCTGAGCGGATTCCGGTATTTTCAAGCTATTTTTATACCCAGTGTCTGATTTATGACATTCAGCACAATTGTGTCTTGTTTTATTTATGTATTCCGTGATCTTCCTCATGTTGTTGAATTATTACAAAGGGAATTTGGCATCCGTGTCACCTCATATTAACAGGTGTCACCTCAAGTAAAACAGGAAGTCATGGATGACCTCTTAACCTCTTAAAGTTCCTAAACTCTCAGGTAAACAGACATTAATATGTTATTGTCAGTTCACCTTATATGTTCAGTGTGAGATTAAGCTACAGATCCACAAACCACACAGACATACCTTCTTCACCCTTTATCTTTACCAGGGCTGCTAATAATTCTGGAGTTGACGGTATGCAAAGTGCAGTTTGGCCGGGATACACAGATCATGTTACCAACTCCAGTTACCAACTTGGGTCACTGCCTTACAGAGCTTCATTTTATTCCCTGCTCCATCACACCAGAGCTTGCTCAAAAGCTAGTTATGATGACCTCCATAAGTAGGATCAGGCATTTTTGGAGCAGGGAGACCTTAAGAATCCAGGGGCTCAAAGGTAGTTGTAAGTACCACTTGAATGCTCATTCAAAGAAAATCTTTTTATCACTTTCTGCAACTGGAATGAATTCAGAAGTCTACAGAAACATTCTGTCTGCCAATTTACAGAAAACTGCATCCGATCTAATTGGGAGGAACTTCGCATGCAGCACAATGGCCCAAAATACACTGCCAGCACAACGAAGGACTTCAGGGCCAAGTGAATCACCAGACCTTAACCCAATTGAGCATGCATTTCACCTCATGAAGACAAGACTGAAGGGAGAAACAACTTAAAACAAACAACAACTGAAAGAAGCTACAGGCCTGGAAAAGCGTCACAAAAGAAGAAGAATGCAGCAGTTTGGTGATATCAGTGGGCCACCGGCTTGATGCAAGCAAGGCATATGCCACCAAATATTAAGTGTTATTTACTTTAATATACTTTAAAACTATCTGCTCCTATACTTTTGATCACCTAAAAATTGGGTCGTCTGCCACAAAAAGGTGCCATTTTCTAAGTTGGTTAATACATCTTGATGTAAATATCAGGAAATGAAAGCTAAAATTCTAATCTATCGGATCATATCTATCTTTTGATCTCAAACCCGAATGTTTTCAGTGTATAGTAAAAACAAAGAATTGGCCTTGCCTTTCCAATATTTTCATAGGAGACTGTATACAGTCCATAAATTTCACTCAGAGGAGACAGGTTGGCACAAACAAAGCAGACAAACACTCCCCATTAGCAGTGAGATTCTCCCTAAGATTTTCAGTGAGTGGCGTTCTGACCTCCATGGTGATGTTGCGGGTGGCAGTGGGTGTGCACTCCAACATCTCGTCATTGCAGCAGCCAGCACAGCGCATAAGCACCACACAGGACGGAATGAAAATGTGCTCAATGTCATCAGGATACTCCTGATGGACCTCCACCAGCATCTCCCGTGGCCGGCACATCGACTTATTGTAGACCTCAGTAAAGGGCACGACTGCGGAGAGATATAAAGCCATATTATAAATCCAGTTGTGTTAGAAAGTTGGTGATAATATTGTCTTCTTTGCAAGTAGATATTAGTGTGAAAGTCAAGTTTAACTGAAGTTTGTGAGCCACTCTGATTACAAATTATGATACTGTATTGCCTCTGATGCATTTATTTATATCCTGTCATGGATGTGGGCTTTCAATTTCAAGTTCTGTGTTACTGTTCCACTAATGTATTATGTTTCTTCTGTATAAAATAAAAAGTACATTGTAATCTGAATGTAATCTGAATTAGAAGTATAATGTCAGCATATTGTCAGCAGTATACTGCAGGCAACTGTGGTCTTTCGACTTAAGCTGTTCTATTTTTGAAATGCAGTGACAAACAGAAGTGTCAGTGCTGATTTTCGTTAACATTTTCTTTCCATTACATGGACATAAATCTGAAGCCATCTGATATTCGTCAGTACATGATCAATGTAATCTGATAAGTAAATCTGACTAGGGACCCACCATGGACAAAGGCAATCATTTCATTTTAGCAGATTTTACTCAACGATCATGTTCCATCCCAATCCAACATATTAATGTGACCAGTTTTTAAAGAGTACTGAGATAATAAACTGGACCACATGTTTCTCCTTGGTCCTCTGTTATAACTTAACAAAGATAGAGATCCGCTAGGCACATAACCAAAAAAATGTTTTTTTGGATGTTTGTATAAATAAACATCAGAATCAGAAGTTTGTATATTTGTATATTTGTCCAGCAGAGGGTGCTCTATTCATGTGAATATACGCATATGTAATAAAACTTAGGAAGAATTATTGCTTAAGGAAGAATTATTGTATTTTATTCCTTAAGCGCCATTCTTAACTTACCCTCATTTGTGCTGCCTCCATTCTCTTTGGGGATATAGGCACTCTGTGGAAAAGAAGTTAATGTAGTCAGAAATTGAACTAGAATTCTTTTCTGATATTACATTTATGGAAAGGAAACAAACTGTTGCAAAATATGGAAACAACAACTATGAGGTTTCATTTCAAACCACACTATTTTAATAGATGGAATTTTCTCTCTTTGTGGTTATTCCTGTTTCAATTATACTTACTGGCATACTTACTACATACTGTTTTTGAATGCCCTTCTTATCTTTAGTAAATCCTGGTTTCTGTCATGCATTTGCTTCGCTACCTACAAATTTGGTTTAAAAAAAAAAGGTCTGGCTCTCTCAGTGCTGTAATGTCATGCAAATATCACTGCTTGATGCAACCTTTGTCATTCATTGCATGTCAGTTCCCACAGTGACGTAATTTTGGGATTGCTGCCAAATCAAGGTAAACCAAACCCTCCAGCCTCAACTCACAGACTTGGCGGATGTTTAAAGAGCATTACCTAAGAACCATATATTAAATGACTTTAAAAGTGAAGTTTGTCAAACTCAATAGTAAAAATCCTGAAAAAAATGTTTCACTCAGGAACTCAGATTTTTTTTTTTTTCTTCATACACGATAATACAGGTGAGCAAGGACAAACCTGAATGTGAACCTTAAATCCACTAATCCATGACAAGACATAGGTACGGACTATGCAATGCTATTGAAGAATTACTCCTATTCATGGGATTGTGTTGTATGCTAGTTGGCTTCAAAATACTATGCTATCCTGTATACAGATTAATACAACTTAGACTACCTGACAATGTCACTCGTCAGCATCATCTAATGTATAATGGCATAAAAATTATGTTTCTAACACAATTAAGTCACATGATTTGGCAAAGTATAGGATTCTAAACCGGATGTTGCACAGGTCTGGAGTCACGTTTCTCACGCTGTCAAGTAGTTTCATATTGCAAGTTATAGCCTAAAAAGCTGCTATTGATAGGGTGCATACTTTGTTTTACATTACCAATGGCTAAACAATGATACGATTGTCAAACACTCCTACTTAGGAATCAGTGTCATGTTCCACCATGCTTTGACTTGCAAAGTAGTACAGTTTTCAAAAATTAAGAAGTACATCTCAAACTGTCAAAACAAATCCATATTTTCTAGGTGTTTTTGAACCAGCAGCCTAAGATACAGCATAAACTACTATATAGTTACTCACATACCAGCTTATTACTGGTTTTACTCCACCTGAACCAGAAGCAATTGATTACTTAATTCTATTAATATTACGGAATTAATATTGCTAATTCACTGCTACCCATGTAAACCCTTTACCTCCCTGCTAACTCCATCATTCTCCAAATATGCTCCATGTCTTCTAAGTATCATAATTAGCAGATCATATTTATATTCACACAGCAGAAATCCCCAGTGTTGAATTGATACCCCCCAGTGCTGAACATCTACAATGATGAATCAACTGTTACAATGTTCCATTGTGACCACTTGGACTTAAATTAACACTGCAGATATTGTATTCACCGCTGGGGATGTTGCTGTGGCCAGTGGAACTATTCATCTTGTGCTCAGTCACTTGGTACTTTTTAGGCAAAGTGTGTGCACAAATTTTGCCTGTTTCAGTACTTGTTATAAAACATGATATGTTACTAGGATCACTGGTAAAACACTGAATGTTGATCTAAATGGTTTGTCTTGGTGTGAAGAAGCTGGATTGGATCTGATGACTGCCTGCCAAAGTTTAAACTGTATATATATATATATATATATATATATATATATATATATATATGTGTGTGTGTGTGTGTGTGTGTGTATGTATACTGTATATACACACACATATACATACATATACATATATATATATATATATATATATATATATACACACACATATACATATATATATATATGTATATGTTTGTGTGTGTGTGTGTACGTGTGTGTGTGTGTATTTATAACTGTAATGAAGCTTTTTCCAGATCTGCTGACTGACGAAATTGTCTTAATGATTTCCTCATTTATATGTTAGCATTAAATTAAAGCATGTCTATACATGTCATTAAAAGCATGTCATTAAAAGTTTGGCTACGAGCCTACTACAAATTCCTTGCTGAATTAACAACTTCACTGTTTATATACTTCCTCATACTGGACAAATGCACAAGCGTTTATTCAGGACTGTAGGTGTTATTTCGACACTAAGCATTTTTTCATGTGTTAATGATTTGGACGAAAGTCAGTTAAAGGACAAAAGTCTTCCAACGTGGTGTTTCGCAACCTGGATTTAGTCTGGACTGGCAAAGCTCCATAAGCACACTGCGCCTTTAATATCACCAAGGTGGCTCTGACGAGGCCTTCACAAATATCACACTCTCCCCTTCGGTCGAACACACACACACACACACACACACACACACAAGCTGGTAGTAATTACCATCCAACCCTCAAGTACTCGATCGCTATCGCTAAGGAAAAGCGTGATCAGAATAAGCAGACTTCGTTTGGATTAGGATACTATACATTTTGGGAGGTGTAGACAAGAACACGGTCAATGACCTCAGTGACAAGGACGTCCTTGTCAAACGCGCGATTGGCGTGATCCCAAACGCATGACAAAAGTACACACTGAGCGCGCACACGCAAAACTTACCTTGACAGCTGAGAAATATAGGAGCGTCACGCAAAACAACTGCAACAAGCGCACGGCCAAGTTCATGACTGACATGGCGCAACGCGAAAGTCTGGTTAAAATCCTATCGTATGATAGGCGAACTTGTTCAAAAGCATCAGAGAGAGTCTCAGAAAACAGGGCAGACATGGATGGAGCTTCCTAACGGTGGGGGTCAGGAGAACTAATCAGGCTAAAGTCTCATTTTTGGTCCCACGAGACAAGACACCTGATGAAAAGGAAGGACAAGACGTCGGGTTCAACTGTTGCCGATGATTTTCAAAATATCCAGAAACGTCAGAAGCCACGACGCGAATCCACTCACATGGTCCCAACGCAAACTGAGCTGTTGCTCAAACGGCTTTACAATCCACATCACAGTAGGCTAATAATCCCATGATTTGACTTGTCACTCGGCTGTTAAGTTTTATACGAGTTCGAGGGGAAAGTCGGGCTCTGATGTAACTTTGAGCTGTGGTGGCTCAGTGAATCACAGCCTGGCAGCCCCTCGCGCAGAATTCCTCAGTGCCCGGGAAAACCGGGTAGGTCTCTATCTTCTGCTGCTGAAGAAAAAAAATCAACTTCGGAATCCGCTTCTTGGTGGGTTTCAAGCAGTTTTTACCAGCAATTTCTTTTCTTGTAATTTTTTTTTTTAATCTTTGAGTCGGAGACGTGACACCGCCAAGCTAAAGCCGTGCGCTCGAGGGGTTTCAACTGTCGGTCACTCGGGCAGCGCACCGAGGTTGAAACTCCATATGAGCGCATCTGATTGGACTGTACTGCGGTGGGCGTGTCTACAGCGTTTTCCTTTTGTAAGAATGTGTCAACGTTGATGTGCTGTGCGGCATAATGCAGGAGTGAGATTAAACGTACACGTTTTATGTTAACTTTTATGTGGACTTCAGTAAAACCAAACAAAAAAAAATTTACTACGAATGAGGTTGCTCTTAATCCCCTGACTGATGCCATTTGGGCCACTCGTAGTATATATATACATACATACATTATATATATATATATATATATATATATATATATATATATATATATATAATGTGTGTGTGTGTGTGTGTGTATGTATATATGTATATATATATAAATGTGTAAATATATTAGCTGTTAAATCTAATGATATGATTGTGATCACCTTATTAGACTTTAACACTGTCTATAATTACCACGCATTAGTGGTGTAACTGTGTTATAGGTGCTTGAATAAATTACACCCTTTCAAGTCATACTTTACACCTATGTCCTCTGGCTGAAATAGCACTAGGATACTGACTGTGTAAGGAGGTATGCGCAAACTGAGCCGGAGTGTTACAGTAACCGCCGCTAAGCCGTCGCCTTTTTCGGGACCGGTCTGCCATAATCGGAAAATTAGGGTGTAATCATATCATATTCGTCATCGTTTGTGTGTGTGTGTCTGTCGCCACGTACAGGTGTGCGTGCGTGCGTGAGTCAGTGCCAGGAGACCGGATCTCTATAACGCGCGCTGTGCACGTGATCTGAAACGGTATCATTCATTCTCCAACGGAATGGCTGCGTCCAAAAACTGCACGCTCACGTATTTAATAATGGACTAAAATAGTAACCAGTAGTATAGCTACAGACCTAGACTACTAATTAGTGCGAAAGTATGCGCTTTTGGACGTAGCCATCCCCCTTTTCAGCATATGAATAAAGTTACCGGTGCCCTGTAACTATCTCACTGGTATTTTAGAGTTATACCCTAAATAGCCTGAGTGACTTAATCACAGCGTGCTGCCGGGTACATCACCTCAAAAAAAAAAAAAAAAAAAAAAAAAAATGAATGCAAATGCAAACAAACTTAGTGATTTTTTTTTCCATATAGCAAAGTTCATTTTCGGAAGAAGAGCTATTTCAAGTAGGATTATGACCAATGTATTCTACAGGTTAAACATTTTAAAATAACTTTTTCCTTTACACTAGTGCTCACGCTGGGCTGTGTGCCACTGTTTCATAGTCACTGGGCTCCCATGCAGTCTGAAGTCATTCATACGTTTTCCTCTATTCATAAAGTCGAAGTGGCGCCCTCTGCCTGTCGCATAATGTATATTATTTCAAGAGTTTATGAATCATAGTCCTGGGTCAGTGTCCTGATTAATACATTAATTATTGAACAAGTCCTTCTTAATTTGAACTTAATTTGTCAGAGTTACAAAAAAAAAAAAAAAAAAAACCCTAACTCTCCAATATGCCGAAATATTTCGAGAAAGAATGCTAGTTGAACAATTGGCAGAAGTATTCGCATATTAATGAAAAGGTTAATTGTGCATTTCATTGATACCTGTTGCTAGGAGAATTGTGCTAGGAGAAAGTGATTTTAGATTTTTTCACAAGTATGTTTTAATGATACAATTTTTACATTTATTTTAATTATACAGCATTGATTTGTGATACTGTCAAGGTCAGCTCCCATATTTACACCTCTTACCATATTTATCTCGTTCTGTCAAATAATGATTGATGCCCCTTATCATCTTTCTCTCTCTCTCTCTCTCTCTCTCTCTCTCTCTCTGTGTGTGTGTGTGTGTGTGTGTGTGTGCGCGCATATGTGAAATAAAGGCAGTGTACACACACCTCTGTTAATACTGTTTAGTCTGAGTTACAGGTGCAGCCTTGGGCTGGTGTACTGTGTGAAATACGCTGAGAGAGGAGAAGAAACAATATGTGATAACACACCAGTAAGAGAAACAGCCATGTGTCTGGTCTGGAGAGGTGTTTACATGTTCGTTAGTGTGTTGCACATCAAAATTTAATTGAAAAATAACAGAGTAAGTTTGGACTCTTGTTACTGCTGACTCAGTTAAAATGTTGGCAAGGACAGCGCTAATGAGCTTTACACTCCCATTACATTTCTACTTAGGACATCCCCCCTTCCACACACACAAAAACTCACAAAAGCACACACACACACACACACACACACACACACAAGGCAAGACATAATAGTACCTGTCCTGGTGTATTTCAAAGTAAAAACACGCACTTTCCTGCACACTTGTGTACACACAACCAACCTGTACATTGTTCTTGCAGAGTGATCGAACAGTGGTCACTGTTATGTTGTAGACCCTCAGAATGAGCACATGCAAACCTGCCTAAACAGTGTGTGGCATTGCATTAAAACATGGCATTAAAAGTACAGTCAGAAATAATGTACATTTCTTGCTTCTGTATGCATTGTATGTAGATATGTCTGTATTCTTCGGGAGTTTATAGCATATGTCACAACTAACTGTAAGCCAAAAACACACAAATAAATGGTTTATATGAGTACAGGTCTTATCTAAATCAGACTTAACCTCACTAGTAATTCCTCAAAAGAGAAGTGGTTTTTACAGACTTCTTGATGTGAGGGCCCTATATAAACATTTAAACATTTAAACATAAATAATATAAACATTTAAACCACTACTACTGCCCCTCGCTGGTTGCTTTAGAATTAACTGAATATTTAACGGCTGTGTTTCCCCAGTGCTGGTTCTGGGGTGCTCTTACAGAACACATGTTAGTGTTTTACTACAACTTCCTTCTTAATTTCATGAACGAATTGCTAATGAGTTGACAAGTTGAGCCAGGTGGGCAGAGAAAACATCACGATGTGCATTATGGGGGTATCTGTGGATTAGTATCAAGGAGCACTGCTTTATGGTTTGAAGAACTGTATGCCAGTAGGCCCTCATAACAATGTAAACTTTCTTCTAAATAAAATGTTTTCTACAATATTTCAAGTTAATTTAGTTCAGTGTATAGAACGAACTTCCCCAATTCATCCCCAATTCTAGAAAAGAAAAAGAGTAAAACATGAGCATTTCAAAGAAGGTACACAGGCAGCCTCTTAAAACATAATTAAGGCTTCTGTGTAGGAACAATCCAGTTTTTACAGTAATATGTACTTAAACAAAAAAATATGTATCTAAACAAATAAATAAATGAACTAATAAGCATCAAATAATATGTCTCCACATTCATATTGCAATTAAGGAATTTTATAATGCAATGCATAATGTCTCCACATTTAGTGTTTAGTTTTAAGGGATACTTTAGTGCCTATATTTGCTTTGTATATATATATATATATATATATATGTATGTATGTATGTATAACACTGCATGATTAGCTTTCATGTCCATTTCCGTGAAAGGTAAACATGTAGTGTTATGTAATTCAAGATACCTGTTCTGTTCTTTCAGTCTCCTGCCATCTCTCTGATGTTGCAGAAAAAACTGGTGACCCATATTACCACACCAAGCCCCATGAGAATAATAGATCTTCTCAAGCACATAAGTTCACTGCTGGACTCTTCTTGTGATAACCCGCATGCTGCCCATCTCTTGCTACAGACCTGTGTTTCACAGGAAGTTCTGACAGATTCTTGGGCAGAACTCAAAGCAGATGAATTCCATCATTAAAGTTAATCGACCAATAAATCACTGCCATTCCAGCAGTGGAACATGTGACCTTCAACCCTTCCAGCTGTGTAGTGCGTGCAGAAGCAGCGTAGTGCACATCTTCAGCAGTATGCCAGAATTAGAAAATGTGCAAATACCAGACATTTCTACAATGCCTGGATTTATACAAATGCAAGCAATCTCTCAAATACATCATACATAATAGATCCTTGTAAACACCTATTTATAAAGCTCAGTGGAGATGCTGAAAAAATGAGATGACTTATAACGTACATGACAGGTCAGTGAAGTGGCTACAGAAGAGCAGGCATTTCCATGAAAATTTGTGATGCAAAGCAGATACCATCAAAAAAGGTGATAAAACTACATTCATAATGTAAATCTATATCATTTGATCCCAATACCAGGATATTTTTTCATATTTTCAATTGTGCCTTTAGTATTTTAAGTATTGTGGGTGCAAAATATTTTAACAATACTCCCTCAACATATTTGCTCTGAGATGTGATCATTTCTATGTGGCTATGATATAATTCAACAGGATTTTACTGGTAAATGGCTCAACAATGCACACAGGTTTGGGTGTAACACAACCACAGAGTGGGTCATTGGTGAAGTTGTTAATATTACGTCTGTGTCAAGTACATCCACAACCTTAACAAATATTTGTTTGTGAGGATCATTGTTGTATTTTGCACCATACCAGTGTACAGAACAAAATCAAGTTAAATAATGAACCTAACAATTAACCTAATAATGTTTGAACAAGCAAAACAAATATTTTGCTTATGCATGATACTCCAACAAAATAAAAAACTTCCATAATTAATTGTTCAAACTGAGTCAACAGTGATGTCCAGTTTAGCTTCCTCTGCTCTGCATCAGAAATTGACAAAATGGGCTTGTGGTGGTTATAGCCATGGGTTTTGCAGAGAGGGAGTCATGTGAATCAAAGACACTCCAGTGAAAGGGAATTCCACTGACTGTGTAGAAATACTGTACATTTAAAGGACCCACTGCAGGCAACACTGGTCATACATAAACATATGACATGCTTTTGAGCACTACTTTCAGTGTAGCTTGTCCAAGCTAAACCATATGTCACTTGAAAGCCAGTTTATGGATATGGATGGCTGTTTTGAGCAGGGGTATGGGGCCAAACCATAATGAAACTTACACCACATACTCAGTGAACCTGCACACTGAAAATATTTCATGTCCAAGAAAAGAGCTGTAACATTTTCAAAAGGCTCCATAATCTTTTAAACAGGTGATTTTGTTTGCCTTAAGCATTGGTAATACAGTATGTAGTGAAGTTATATAACTTCTTTTACTGTCCAGTATGGACATCATGTTATCTTTTTACCTTTATCTTTCTTTTCCAATTATCTTAATGTGTCTTTGATGGGATCTAGGTATAGTTTGTTTCATATTACTTCTTTTCTTTCTTCCTTTTTTCCTTCCTTCCTTATTGATTGATTGATTGATTGAATGAGCTTACTGTGCACTGCTGTAGTTTTTGTTTGTTATTTAAAAACCGTTATATGTGTATCTTTGTAGTTTATTTGTATAGTTTAGAAGACTCTAAAAATACTGAGACTTTGAGAGTGATTCAGTGGTAATGTGATTATATCAACAATTTTCAAGCATTCAGAGTGAGATATGTCAGGTGAATTTGGATGAACATCTTCTACTGTACTACGACACAGGCGAATTAACAGTTACAAGCTTAAATCACTTTTTAGTCATCAATACTGGACTTATGCCACATTGCATTTGTGAGGTGTTGAAAAGGATACTACACTAATTGCTGTATGATATAACATGACATCAAATGAGAATGCTAGGACCTTGGTGGAGGTAATTGGAAAAGTACATCCACCCAGACTTCCACAGTAGTTTATACTCCTGCACCACATCCATCACCATTAGCACATTCGCCAGTACCCTTTTCAAGTGCTGCACTCATCTGCTTGTATACCAAAGTATGCCCATCAATATGCTTCACCACCCAAGATTGCTCAAGATCTTCCGTCCCTCACTTCACAAATGATGACCCCACAGTTTGCAAGGCTAATGGTTGCCCTGAAGAACCTACTATCAGATAATGGTTGGATGACCCAGAAAATCTCCCTGAAGAACTGTGAACAATGACTCCCAGGTCATTTCTGGAGCACCACTGCCTAAAAGGATATTTACTATTGAGGATGTGATCAGGAATCTTCTTCAGATTAAAACAGTTAGAGTAGAGTCCTTCAACATGCCTCAATTGAAAGTACCCAAAGAAGCTGTTCTACCACACCTAGAAGGATCAGAATAGTTTCTAAGGATCTGGAACAGGTTATGGGGTACAAAACAGAGCTCCAAAAGCTGGAAATGGTTGGATATGTCCTCCAAGTCATTCCCAGATGCTGCTGCCCTCTATGTCCTCCTGGTTGTCTGCACTGGCATTGTCAGACTGATACTCTAACATACAATTCACTCATGTACCAGTCACCCACTACGCAGATTCTGCATTCTAGCTAGCCAGTATGACACATTGGGCTATAGTGTCCCATTTACCACTAGAGCTAAGATTATTGTCCAGCAGCTCTGCAAAAGACTGGGATAACCCCTGTCTGCCTGCCAACCTCAAGTATGGCATACCTAGATTGGTGAAGATGTTATGATACCAAGATGTTATGTCTCCCTCAGCTGGACACTACTCCATGTTATAGAGACATCCCTGTCTCCTACAATAGCTTTGAACAAGCTCACAGATCAGTGGGCTACCTCTGTTCTGAAGACGAACAAGGATGAGTTCAAACCGCCTTCCTGGCAACTCGTTCCAGAGTAGCATCCAAACAACAGTTGTCAGTGATGAGACTAGAACTTTATTTAGCAATCAGTAGGACCCAGCTAGCCAAGACACTTCAGAGGGAACTGGCTGTGAACATAAATCATGTGTGCCTGTGGTCTGGTTCATCCACTATACTTACATGGATTAAGTCTGATTTCTGTCACTGATTTTGTAGATACATTAATAGCTGACATCCAGATTTTAACAGATCACATGTGGCATTATGTGCCTCCTGATGATAATCCTGCATATCAGAGCCATCTCACTGAAACCAAGGTCCTGTAACAATGAAGGCTCGGGCACAGAATAAGGATCTATGTGCAATGTGTTTGTTAAGCAGAAATGTTGTCAAAAACAGTCCATTGTTGATGCAGAGGGCAGACAAATCCAAAACACAGTCAAAAGAATAAGTTCAGAGCAGAGTTCAGAAACCAGGCAATCAGAGGCAAAAAAGTGAGAATAACCATAAAAAGAAGAGGTTCAGTACTTGCAGGAAGGTGCACTCTGGAGTTTACCTTCATACTGTCTTCAACTATTCAAGCTAGCCTTTTATCCCACAGGCATTGATTACTTCAGAGTGTTTCATGTAATAGTGGCCAGATGCACTGAGAAAAGATAGGGGATAAAAAGATAGATCTGTTTAATAGTGTAGACAGTGACTCATTTATGATGGCATTCCATAGATTCATTACACTCAGAGGGAAGCCACACAACCAGGACACAATGTTCAAAGCCAGAGAGAACTGAATTCTCCTTCAACCCACCAGGGACACCACACTTAAGTGATATATGGAAGAAAGAGATTAGGGCTTCATATGAAGCATGGCTCTCAAACTGGCTCTCAGTATCTCCTCAGTGCTGAGAGAAGTAGTCCAAGAAGTTGTCCAAGAACTCTAGTAACAGAAGTAGAGGGCATATTGAATTCAACCTCTCATGTGTGACCTCTCATATGGCTAATGTTGACCTTGTTATCAGATTCAGACTCATGTAATGTATCTGGGCGCTGAGCTTCTAACCCACAAATGCTGGAGGAATGCACAGTCAGATATTAGCAGGCTCTGTCAAATATTTGATGACCACTTTTGATGTCACTTCATCAGGAGGTACCTACCAACACTTCAGTCCTGAAACAAGTGGACTACAGAGACTAAAGGTATCAACACTTTCATAGAGCTCTGTGGCCTGTGAGTATTGTGATTCCACTTATATGTGGGACAATGGGAAGGTCAGATCTGCTACAGTACAAGTAAAGGATCAGTTTTACATACATTCTGTCTCCAGACTGGTTCTTGTGCCATCTCTACTTGATGGTGGTCATAGTTAAAGAGTCCTTTTCTCAGTATTCAAATGTAGTTGATAAATTGAGGGGGGGCAATGTTAAAAAGGACAGTATATTAATTGGTGCATGCGGTCATGACTTGACATTACACCACAGTCTTCCTACCTTCTAACATCTTTTCTGTTAACAATAAGTGATTATGGCCAACAGCATTTAGTGATCTTTAGAATACATTCATTTAAGTTTTACACACACACACACACACACACACGTTTCTATATATCACATGCCTTTTACATTTCAATAGTTATTTTATTTTCATTCTGTTTCAGTGAACAGCAGTCACTATAGGTCAAATAACTGATAAAGTCTAGCAGATATACTGACATTCTTTGAAAACACACTGCATTTAAAAATATTGTGTTATGTATTTTATATTTAAATGTTGTTCCATAGCCACAGGTATGTCCCACAATACAAAACATCATCCTTATTGGTTAAGAATAAGCTAGAGAGATTTCCTTGGATTTCATATAAATAAAAATATCAAAAAGAACCAAAAACCTGATAAGCCCACAACTCACCCTAACCTTAGATATTTGTAACTTCTTATACAAGTTAGCTCATGTGAAATCATACAAATTTGCCATGGTGAGATTACATATATCAGCATAACAGCATAGTGCAGATATTTTGTATGTCTGGAATGTTACCTAATTCAAGCACTCTGGCCCTATCACTGGCCAGTGCCCCTTTCCATGCCATCCAGTCAGGAAAGCTATTAAAGCCAGTAACCCTGTACGAGCCTGGTTAAGAGCTGTCGGGTCGTGGTGAGCTTAATCACCACTCTGTCAAAGCCTGAATTGTTCAATGAACAGGACTCAAATCCTGCCCCCCATTAACAAAAGAAATTCTTCCTGGTGCCTAAAACAAGGGCTGACTGGAATCCAGAGTATCTGTTAGTTTCTGTTATTGTGACTGCAATTCTGACAGCTAATTTTTCTGGAGCAGTATGCCAAATACCCAGTATATGTCCAACTGAATTATTGGCACTGTTTGTAATAAATAAATAAATGGAAATGCCATATAGTTTCTTAAAGCTTTTTTTTTTTCTGCAAACCTTTCAAAATTTCAAGCTACTCCATGACTGTATTTACTGAAAGTTCACCTGCAGCAAATAACAGCACTAAGCCTATTCCTGTATTGTATAACAAGGTCGAGATCACTTATAGAGGGTCTTGGACTTCTTCTTGCATTTTCTAAACACCTTTCTATTGCTCAAAATATCAAACCAGAAACAGTGCAGAAACAGTCATCAACAATCCATCATCATATTTTACAGTAGGTGTTGGTGCCTTTACTTATATGCAGTAGAGATGGTGTGCATAGACAAAATATGCAATTTTGGTCTCAACACACAACACAACACACAATGGAACTCAGTTGAATGGAACTCACTTGCCAATGTGCAGACACTGCATTTTGTGGGTGTCGTGTAGGAAATGCGTCTTCAGGCAGCCCTTCCAAAAAGTGGTTGTTATGGAGGTAGCAACTAATAGCTGATTTTGAAACTTGAAAACAGCAAGAATCAACTGTTCATTTCTGATCTGTGATCTTTGGCTTCTTCTCTCTCCCTCACTGTCCTCCTGATAAGACCCCCTCCTTGCACAGTCAGGACAAAATGGTATTTTCTTGACATCTGGGCTATGGATGTCCACTATTTATATCATGCCACAAATAGAATACTTTACCCAACTACTAACTAAATAACTGACTGAATTATTATAGCCACAACAACTGTCCTGAAGGATGCAAGTGCAGGAAGAAACAGGTACAGAAACAGAGATAACCAGGGCAAATCCAAGGAGCGAAAATAAAAACAAAGCAAAAACAAAGTATAGAGATAATAAACTATGGCTCAGTAACATCACAGACACAAATGTTGGTGTGAGACTTTGCAAATGAGGAGTGAAAAGATAATTGTTTATATAGATGAGTCTATGAGTGGTTGCAAGTGTGATCAGAAGTCTGGTGACCTTGACAGTGAATTGATTGTCTTTTGACAACGAGTGAGAATCTTGTGTTTGTTTGCGTGATAAGACTTTTGGCCAGAAATTGTAGGACACATAGTTTGTTTGCGCTGCTATTCCAAAGGAGGTAGGCAAGGCTGCTGAACTGAACTGACACTTAAATCTTATTCATTTTACAACAGTTAAAACATGGAAATGTTAGAATAAATTATGCAGCTCAAATAGACTAAATTATACATAAATATAGCAATACAATTGATAATAACACTGAATTCTCTTTTGCGCTTCTTTTCAACGTTTTTAATGCAGTGGTTACTTTCTTAAACATTCCAGTCTTATTTAACAAATCCACAACTAATAGATTTGATAAAATATGTACCTGAGACTAGTGAGTGATTCATAATCAAAGCCGAAGCAAAAAAACAACTTTCTTCAGGTTATTCTTGGAGGTTTCTGTGGATGAGTGGATGGTTCTGTGGATGCTTTCTGTGGATAAAGCCATCTGTAATAAAATGGTGGGTGGGTAAAACCAGGAACTAGGGTTTTCAAAAGAGAGACATGGAAACTAGATGAGACATTGGAAATAGTGAGGTCTCGTCTGGGTAACTGCAGTTTGTACGTCAGCTTGTTAAAACAGTAATTGACTATGGAAAATCTGATATTGTATATCATGGTATGCATTTCTGACCAAGTCCACAGAAACAAAGGTTAGGTTAGGTTCAACTTTATTGTTACTTTCAGAATACGAGTACTGAGACAACGAAATGCAGTTAGCATCCAACTAGTAGTGCAAATAGCAAATAAAGTTAAATGAGGTAATAAGTTATAAGTTAAGGTTAAAATATGATATATTATATAGGACATATATATTACGGTTAACAGTATGATGAATACCAGTAATGCAAATGGCAATTAAGTTAAATGAAATAAATAGAATTATGGTGCAGTAAGTTGAGATAAGCAGTATACAGGTAGAGGTAAACTGCATGATACATGCAATATGATGCAGTAGATACATACAGTGGATCAAATGCAGATGTACAAATAGCAATAATGTGCAAATAAATCTGCTATAAATAATCGTAGTAATGACAGATAATTGCAGTAAAGTGCAAGTACTTGCAAATAATTGCAAATAATCACAGTAATGTATAATACAGTGTAGTATGATGTCTAATGCTACTGTTTAGTTATTAGGTGGAGGCTGGCAGTTAAAGCTTAGAAGCTGAGTTCAGCATTAATACAGCTGAAGGGAAAAAGCTATTCATGAGTTTTTTGTGCGACAGTGCAGACTTCTGTAGCGTTTTCCTGATGGGAGATGTACAAAGAGTCCATGGTGGGAATGGGAGGTGTCCTTGATAATGCCTCTCGCTCTCTGCAAGCAATGCTTTTGATAAATGTCTGAAATGTTGGGCAACTGTGTTCCAGTGATGTGTTGGTCTCTAGTGGACAGCCATACTCAATCTCCAGATTCATATACTGGAATTTCAGTCCTCAAATTCTTTGTGACTTTCTTTTGTGGACATTTATGGGCAGCTATCCAAACTCTCCTGCTCTTCTGAAACCATTCTTGGACAGGTTAAGTATCAGTGGGTGTGGTTTTCCAAGGAAACAAAAGATGCTGGAATCCTAGAACACATTGGCATAGAGTGAGTTCAGTGACTGAAAGCCAAAGTGAGTTTTTTCACACTGCTAATGGTAAAAAGCACAAGTATTCATCTAGGAAGTCTACGCAGAACATACACAGTCAATTTCCTGGTTGCCTCTTTCTACTTGGCCATTTGTTTGTAAATGGTAAACTGAAATGAGGCTGACTGACCCCCAACTTTTCCATGAATGACTTCCATAATAGAGATGTATACTAGGACCCTCTATTGGGCACTATAATCCTTGGGCAGGCAAATATCTGAATATGTGTTGAAATAAGAGTTCTGCTGTTTCAAAGGCTCAACTTGCCTCGTAAGTGGTAATTTAATGGTCAGAATGACGTTGTTTTTGATGTCTTTGCATTCCACATGTGAAGTGGGAAAAAAATATGGACACCTCCATGTCTATCTTTTGTTGGCAACAAGCTAGTCAGCTAACTTTGATGAGTGATTTATATTTTCTTGATTATAGATTTAATATTGAATATGTCTTTATGTTGATTGATCTAAAGTAAATACTTGTATATATTCATTTAAAGGTAAGAATTGCGACTTTGTATGGTTTGCACAGCCATGTTGATTTGACATCATTCTATAAACTGAGAAGGAACTTGCAATTGAAAAGACTACCCCAAGTTGACAAGTAGGAATTTCAAGTTGAGGGAGCATTTTCTTTGGCTTTTCCTGGTTGGAGGTTTGGAATTACAAGTTGTGACATTGAGTCAAATGTAGCATAAATGTTGAGTACCTTGAGGGTTTCAGGACTCGTAGGTGTCCCATAACCACATAGCCATGAAGCCAAGTAATAGGCTTGTCACCAATATTAGGCACAAATACTTTATATCTGCTGAACACTGAAATAGAACGGGGTGGTTATGCAAGGCTTAGGTGATTATTCTGTCCAAATCCAAAGTCATGGTTGCACCAAAGCATGATTCAAGAAGTATTGTGTCTATGGTTTCTGGTTTTGTGTTGGCTGGGTGAGACAGAGCATCAGCTGCGGTGCAAGCCTGGAAAAGCACCACAAATGAAGATTGCAACAGTTTGGTGATTTCAGTGGGTATCCAGCTTGATGCAGTTATTGCAAGCCAGTGATATGCAACCAAATATTAAGTGTTATTTACTTTAATTTACATTACAATATATGTTCCTATACATTTCTAAACCTATAAATGGGTGGTCTGCCACCAAAGGTGCTATGTTCTAAGTTGTTTCACACATCTAGATGTAAAGAATGGGCCTTGCTGTTCGAATACCTTCGGAGGGGACTGTATATTAGTAATGATAATTTTATAACCTTATGGGAAAAAATAGCCAATGCATATGTTAATTTCCTACCTCAAGATTTTGTGGTCAGCTTCCTGTTTGATGCTTATTACACCCCATTAGATGACATCACATGAATTAATTTATGTTATATCTATCAAGCAGTTCCACTGCAAGGGCTTAGTAACATAAGTTTTTACTTTCAATTATCAGACCAGAAAATTAATGCTGCTGTCCCAATTTACCTGATGTCCCAATTTACCTGAAATCACCCTATATTGAACCAAATCATATCCGTAAACTTTCTACTAGAGACAAAAAGAAAAAAAGAACCCCAGGGCATGTTGCCATGCTCTAAGTCATTTAACACATCTAGATTTAATTGAGCATCCCTCCAAAGGACCCAAAGCAGAAGAGAAGGGAATGCTATTTGGACCATTTGGAGCATTCCCATTTAGCAATGGGAATGTTCTGAAAGTAGTATGTGTGTAGTTTCTGTATAATGCATTACAATTGTGGGTTTTGAGCAGGCAATTAAAAAAGAAAATAATTCTCCATATGTACAGTTAATAGCATCCATCTGTTGCAGGCCTAAATCTGAAATTTATAACCTTATGTTCCCTTGACATTAGCATTTATTCCACACTTGGAAAGCAGTAAAATGCAGGTTGTTCTATCATGTGTTGTATTGTCATTACAACTGTGACTTCTTTTACTATTACTTTATTTTTATCTCTATACCTATACCACTTTCACCAGTGATCCAGTCAAAGCCAACATTTGGAAATGTCTTTCAAGAAACATTTGCTGGAAGTGAAAAAGAAGGTGAAGGAGGGTTGGCTGTGCTCAGGCCCTTAGCTCTTAGAGGCCACAGTGAAACTTGAGCTCCCCTGAGGGCAAATCACACCCCCACCCCAAACTGTGACAGGACACTTTACGAGGTGCAACTTCTTGCTAGGTGGCCTTCCTCCATTTCAAGGGGTTCCATGTGCAGTAGGAATACTAAAACTTATATAAACTTAATTGTACTTCATTTTCTAATGGTAAAATTGAATACCAATGCTAGTCTAGCATCCCAGAAAGTAGAATGAGTCCAGTTTAGGACCAGAAATTTTTCTGAATCCTTTTTTAGGATTGAGATTACGGTTAGTGCGATGATGCTGACTTGGGATTGAATCCCAGTGCAGCTGTTTCCAGCAGTCTGTCATTTGGCAGTTCCTTACTGGAACTTGAACCATGAACTTGATTAGAATCTTTTATGTAACATGTAGCTGCTTAGTCTTGTAGAAGTAGCTACAATACCCAGTATACTCTCATAGAAGGATAACTTGTGGTGATTTATTACATATCTGAAAGCTACAAGCACGGCACCTTTTAGATTGGCAAGTAACTGTATCAGATATGTGCAATATAATCTAAATTAATCTGATTTGCATGATGATAATTGACTTGACAGGGTCTCCAAGGACACACATAACTAATTTCAGTTGAGCAGTAAAACATTAGAACAACCCTACAGTGCTGACAGAGATTTAACCAAGGCAAAATGGTAAGGGACTTTAACCTTGAAGTCCCAGGATTCTCCTGTTGGTGCAGACCTACATTCCTCATGTGTAATTACACAGCTTTTGCATTGCTATGTAATTTATTCACTGTAGTTACTGCATTATACATTGTAATTGATAAATAGTATACTTTCAGATGAACAATAAGTTATGACTAATAATGACAGTATTTATTTATACATTTAAATGAGCAGGATAATTTTATGACTTAAATGTTAACCTAACATTATTTTCCAAGGCTAACTTCTTGAAATGGTATATATATATATATATATATATATATATATATATATATATATATATATATATATATATATTAGCTTGACTTTTAACTGTATAGTTGAAAGTTGGGAGTTTTGTCCAGGATTAAAGCCGTAACTGTGCTTTATGATACTAAATGATAGAAAATCTATCCCAAAAACACAAAAACACATCCTGAGTAGATCCCTCAAAATGGTGTTGTCTGTGTTGGATTGGTTACAGATGTCCAATTCAAAATGGCAAATGAACTGTTTTGTGCAATTCCAGCTGCAAAGGTTTTCGCTATGCCACAGTGCAAGGACCACACTGTGAGTGTTAAATTAGGTGTTAATTTGGCAACAGGACTGCACCCAGGTTTGGTGACATGCATCTTAGCCAACATGGTTCAAGATGAGCAAGTGGGCCCGATCGGTATGCCAGCTGTTGATGTCCAAGAATTGAGTGCAAGCACTCGGATAAAAAGATGGCAAGAGGCATAAAGATACTGCCATATCTGGATGATTGACTTGTGTGCACCAATTAATAACCCAGGAGACTTCTACCCTCTTAGCACACATTGCTGCACTTGGTCCCACAGTAAACTGGAAGAGAAGGTCCCTAGTACCAAAACAGACTGCACAATTCATTGTCATGGAGGTAGATTAAGAATGCTAGCCACTTTGCCATCCCAATGTATAACTTATGAAGCAAATTTGTGCAGGCCAGTATGTGAGGTACTGGCTCCTGCTAAGGATGGCTTGGGTTGTTAACTGTGGTCCAAGTAAAAGATGGCCGACCACACTTTTGTTTAATTTTTGCACTTTTACTTCTTCTTTTCACCACAGTTATCATCAGATACAATTCACTCACCTCTCGCTGTTTTTAACACCAGATTCATGCTGGCCAACCAAAAATCCTGAGGAGGAACAAAGGACGCAACTCTAAGGGAAGCAAGCTGGCGTCAGGAACAGGCTGAGGGGTCGTGCACACCATGCTTCCCTGCCTAGCATCCTGCTAGCCAACATCCAGTCTCTGGAGTACAAGCTCGACAATCTCAGGGCCTGGGTTAAGTTCCGGAGGGACATTTGGACGGCAACATCTTCTGCTTCACAGAGACATGGCTGAACCAGACCACGTCAGCCAGCCAGTCAAGTTCTTCTTGGTTTACTGCTTGGACAGAACAATGGAGTCTGGGAAGTCAAGAGGAGGTGGAGTGTGTCTGATGGTAAACAGCAGCTGGTGTGGCAGTGCGAGCATTGTTCCTCTCACACGCTCCTGCACACCCAACCTGGAGCTCCTGACCATCAAATGTCACCCTTTCTACCCTCCTCTGTATTTTGCCTCGGTCATAGTCAGTGCCGTATATACGCTTCGGGCGGACACGGACACTGCCTTATGTGAACTACATAAGGCTCTCGCTCAACACCAGACTCATCACCAGGATGGTGTGCTCATTGTGGCGGGGGACTTTAACTGTGCCAACCTCAAAAGCGCAGTGCCAAACTTCCAGCAACACATCATCTGCCCAGTGGCACAGTCTCAACCATCGTTTGGGAAAATGGACCATGCTGCCATCTTCCTCATGCCTAGATACAAACAAAGGCTGAAACAGGAAGCTCTGGTTCAGATGGAGGTCATGCGCTGGACAGGCCAATCAGTGGCTGCTGTCCAGGACTCTCTAGATGACACAGCCTGGGACATGTTCAGGTGCAGCTCTGCATATTGCACAGCATATATTGCACAAACAACTGCACATATCTGCACCTCATTCAAAATACATTATTCAGCTGTGCATGAGTTAATCAACCAACTGGTGTTCACTACGTGTGTACTATATTTCAATTTTTACATCTACATCTGCAATTATTACTAAAGTACACTGTATTTACTTCCTAGAGTCGTCTTATGTAATATGCATATGTGTGTGTCAATTCTTTCTATGATAAATAGTCTGAAATGGGGCAAGAGTGTATCTAAGGACTTGACTTAATCAGGTGCTGCCATTGTACATTGTAATGTGAGCACTCTCTTGAGCCTCTGGTCTAAAATCAGGTTTCTCTGACCTAAATAATCATTGGGCAGTCTGAAGATTTAAAATGGACATGGACAAAATTGTGTTTACACTTACAGACAAACCCAACAATTGGGATACACTGTATATTGAAGATGTCAGAGCATAGATCCAAAAGACATACCTTTTTGTAGGAGACAATTGGGGTGCATGACATAATTTGTATACCAAAGAGAGAGAGAGAGAGAGATTTGATTTATTTGATCCCCTCTTTGTCAAGACTGTTAACACCTAATTGGTTGGAATGCAAGCATTTGTATTCTACTCAAGACATAGTCACATTACTTGTAGACAGTTCCAATTTAGGTCAGTTAGACAGTCGCACAGCATTAATACCTGCACTATGTGCTAGAAGTGCTAGTTTCACAGACAGTCTAAGACTGAACTTCTAGAACTTTGCTAACACACTAAGTTAATTATCACTGATTGATATAGTTTTCTAGAAGCAACATAGCAACTGTTTCCTGATGCACTGTTACTTAATGTGAAAAAAGAAACAAGCAGGTGTCATACTGTAACAAAGACCATAATAGCATAAAAATATGAAAAAGAACCACTGCTACACTAGATAGATATTACATTCATCTAGGAAACTGTAATCAGTGGACAAGGCATGGTTGGTTACTGAGGGCAGGGAGATGACTAAGCACACTGAGTATAGTGTTTCCATCTTCTTTCCAGCAGCATTCTGGAAAAGCCTTTTGCGGTTTCAGTAGCAAACAGCCACAGTTGCTGCTTATTCCACTCATAGCTGTAAGAGCTCAGACCACCACCAGTCTGTTTGTATCCGCCAGTCTGAACATTCATTTGGGGGAGACTGCTGTGGTCAGCCAGTGAAGTGATCCATAACTACTCCCTAACATACAACTATCGCTATTGACCTTAGCTTCTGTACATACCACTAAGAAAATTCATTGTAATTGAAAATGATGCATTATTGGCTGCCCTTTGCAATAGCAGTGTAAAAGGAAGAAATGGAAGTACATGGATGGTTATATGATGTATCGTGTTATGCCGGTGTTTTAGTTAATTGTACACCAACACATAGCATTTCTTAATTGTATCTATTTCTGTTTGTAAAATATTTTTTTAAAGTTTAAGAATAGACTTCAGTTTTGTGAAATAACAATTATACATATCACCCAGCTTCTCTTATGCCCACAATGAAAATAAGTAAGGGGTCTAAGTTAAGTTACAATGGCTTGCAATCAGACTAGGTGGTCAGAGAAAAGATCATTAATCTAAACCAACACTAAAATTGGTCCTGCCAAACAACCACAGTTTATACAGCTTAAACCACATCTCATTAAGAGAACAGAGTAGAGGGAACGGAGAAAAAAGGTGTGTGTGTGTGTGTGTGTGTGTGTTTGTGTGTGTGTCTTGGTAAGAAGACAGCAACTGGGACCGTATCAACAGGAAAAAGTACAATTCATGCCTTGATTAACTGCATGTGTATCTGTGTGAGACAGGGAGAGGCTGTTTTTTTTGCTATCTTGCAAAAATTTTGCTTATCTTGACAGACTGTATATCTTTTTTTTTTTTCATAAGAACCAAAATATAATTGGTTCAAAAGCATATGTCTGGTAAAAGATGTTTAGCCTTCCTAAATACCTGGATTACTACAGTGCCCTCCATAATTAGTCTTCATGAAATTCAAAAATTAATAATAAAAAGAATAATAAAAAAGAATAATGCATGCACTACTTTGAGTTCAAACATGCATGGTATATTTTTAAGTATACATGTTTTTCAAGTAGAGCATTTTCAGCACCCATAATATTTTTTCAGCACAAATAATATTTTGTAACACTTGCCATGGACAGAATAACAGCACTGAATCTGTTCCTGTGAGGTCTGTATAAAAGACTGAGAAGCAGGGTATGGATTCACTTGCAAGAGGTTTAATAAATATCACAGAAAACAAAGCAAGCAAATCCAGTTATCCATAATGATAAAGACAGACAGCGGTCAAAACACAAATGATCAAGTTCCACAAGGCCAAATGGTAATCCAAAAACAGGTCCAATGTTCAAAGCAAGAGTTCAAGGAAATCAGCAACAACAAGGTTCAGAAATTACACAAACATAGGAATTGGCAAGTCTTGGTAAGCAATGAATGAATTCATAACCTGTGTTTTTTTCATACTGTACTAACCTCCCCAACAGGGTGTTTAGACTGATCGTACTTTTAGCTCATGACACAGTGAACTAGCACAAGGATGAGTTTTTGATAGAGACTACAAAGCACTTCTGTCAGTCACTATGGACAAGGGCATCTTCAAAATGCCATAAATGTAAATGAATTACATCAGGCTCTGTCTGGTCAATGGAGAGTCACTGGTAAATAAGAACAGCCACCATTCATACTACAGTAGATGAGCTATCTAGCTGCTTACAGCAACTAACTTCTTTCTTTGGTCGGGAGAGGAGTTGAATCGACATAGCAGAGCCTGAGAAATATGATGGTGATCCCACAAAATCCCATGGTTTCCTGCTACAATGTTCTTTGTACTTCTCCACCCAAGAGTTTCCCACATATAATACAACCAGTCAATTAGTCTCACTGCTTACAGGCAAAGCCCTAATGTGGGCCACAGCAGTATAGACCCAAGGAGGTGAACGTGTTCAGTCAATAAATTCATTAATACATTTTGCAATGTCTTTGATCAACCTCTAAAAAAGGGACCAAAACCACTCAATCAGAACACTCACAGAATGTCCTTACTGAGGACTCATAATGCAGTGAGTCAGCCCCAATTTTTTCATAAAATGATTCTGTCATAATGACTTCAGTGACTTTACTTCATAGTGACTTCAGTCTTGCATCCAATGCCCCTCAATTATTTATGCATCCACCACTATCAAAAGCCTTAAATGCTACCAAGTATCTGAAACTTCCTCCTGCTATTCAGAGTATTCAGTGGTCTATGAAAAAAGCCAAGGCACTTCCTCCAAACTGCCCACATGACCATGCCATAGACCTGCTGTCTAACATTACACTGCCCCATTTATCTCTTCTCTGCCACTAAGAACAAAGCTATGGAGGAGTATATCACTAAGTCCTGAGACAGGGATACATATGACCATCTACCTTACATGCATCTGCCAGATTCTTCTTCATATAGAAGAAATGGCAGAGTTCCTTTTGCCATGTCTCGATTACAGGGGCTTAAACCAAGTCACATAAAGTACTGTTACCCATTACTGGCACCCATCACCACAATATCTTTGTCAAGCAAATAAGAAAAGCCAGTATTTCACCAAGTTTGATCTTAGTAGCACCTACAACCTGATACAGATTTGGGCGGGGTCACTATGACTATTTTGTAATGGTATATGGACTGGTCAATGCACCGTCCATGTTCTAAGCATTCATAAACAATGCCCTGCATACATCGATATCTTGCTTTCCTGCATTAACTTCTGGAAAACCAGCTCTTCACCAAGGAGAAAAGTGCAAATTTCACATGCCTAAGGAAATGGCAAGACGGAGGTGTTCAAGGAAGTACTGTTCCTGATTGGCCAGTTGCTAGAACAGTTAAGGATCTTCACAGATTCCTAGGATTTGCAAATTTTTATAAGAGGTTTATTTGTGGATTCAGCTCTATCTCTGCTCTTCTCACATCCTTACTGAAAAGGGGCACATGCAAACATGCTTTGAATTCACATTTTTAATTTGCCTTACAGATTAAAAAGACTTTTTTCAAAATTGGTGAAAAATGTGAATGTCTTTATTCCAAAAACAGCAGTAGCAAGGCAAAAGTGAAAAAGAACCTTGGATTTAGCAGAGTCAGACTGAACTCAGACCATCTAAAACATTTGCAATATGTACCTCTTGAGCAGGAATGATCACCCATAGAGAAACATTTGGTATCCTTTTGACAGAGATAGTCCCTTTTAATCTACTCCCATTCCCATTCTATGATTTGGTTAACTTCCTGATTTTCTCAACACCTTGATTTAATTAACTTCTTGGTGTAAGTGTGAAAGTGAAGCCAGATGTGAGAAGCTTTCTTTGTGACAATGATGATTGGAAAATTTACTGCAATGACTTATCACCTTACAGCAGAGTGGAGAAGAACCTGGTTGTTTGGGTTTATATATCACCAAATCAAATCCACATGCCCACCAGACTCTGCAATTTCTTACACACCACAGCCATCATCCTTAAGCATGGTTGATGCCTCGGAGACATGAATGGCAGCAGTGCTATACCACTGACCAGTGGCATTCTTCTTCTCTAAATTCTCACACCTATGATATTGGAAGGAGAGAGCTCTTGGCAGTAAAGCTGGCCTTGGGGGAATAATACTACTGGCTCAAGGGAGCTGAGCATCCATTCATTATATTTACAGATAACAGCAATTTACAGTGCCTGAAATCTATGACTTACCATCTGACAATCTACATGGACACTCTTCTCCATTTCAGTTCACTTGTACCAGCCAGGTTCCAAGAATATAAAGTTAGAAATGTTTTCATGCACCCACTCTACTACCCGAGAACCATACATGTTGGTAAACGCCTTCCTCTAGCCATTCCTTAAAGCCCTTAGACACACATGGTATTGTTTTTTCCACACATTTGCACCATTCTCAGAATAACACCACCATCCTTGATATTACTGCTTGATTTTAAAATTTGACATTGTGTCTGACTGCAACCGCCAGTTCAAGCCTGGAAGTCATTTATGCAGAGGTTTGGAGTTTCAGTGAGTTTAACCTTGGGTATCACCCCCAGACTGATAGCAAGTTCAATGGACAAATAAGTATTTACGATTTCTCAGAAATTGTTTCACAAACAACCAGAAGATTTGTTAAAAAATCTTGCCCTGTGCCAAATGTGCCCTAAATTCGTTATGCTACTTTGCCATTCAACTGACCATTTTCAGTTTGTGCTTGGGTACCAGCCTCCTTGCTTTCCCAAGAATGCTAACAACACCAATACTCTCATGTCAGTGCCAGCCTCAGCCTCATTTAAAAGCACAAACTTTCCCAGGATCCTCAACCACTTAAGAAACAACAGACCATGTCACCCAATCACAGTTGCCTGTTTCAAATCACACTAATTCCTTTAAGTAGAAGAAGAAGAAGAAGAAATAGAAATAGAAGAAGTTACTTTTATATAGCACCTTTCTCATAACCAGGGTCTCTTTACAATTTTGGAAAAGGAAATATTCAAAGACACAAAATAGTCATCTAACTGAACAACCAAACAACAGACTGGCCTAGCAGAGTCCTTCGAAATCTGCCATGATCAGTGGCACTGATGGCCAACAGTTATACTGTTTTTGTCATGTATTGGAGGCTGTGGTGCATGCAATTGCAGATAAGCATTTTATTAAAGGCACTGGCAAACATATCCAAATCATGAGTCAGAGACATAAACAGAAAAGAGGCAGAGGTCAGGCAAACAGAAAACAACAATAGCAGGGACAATCCAAAATACCAAAACCAGGAATCAGAATGAGATCAAAACCCAGAATTTCACAACACAGTATCAATGTCTTGGTAAGGCCAGGTATGTGCACACTGAGCATTATTTCACAACAAGACTGTGTGTGTGTGTGTGTGAGTCCAGTGACTGTGAACGTGACAATGTGCGTGTGACTTGGGGAGTGTAATCCAGGGTGGCCATTTGTAGGCCGGTTGTTTGTACGCCACGGTGCGTTCTGAGAAACAGTGTTTGTTGCCGGTACCTGGGTTGACCCGACAGTCTTTTTGACTTCTGAAATATGTTGTAGGAATGAAACAAAGAATATACTCTAGAATAGACATAAGAACATAGGAAGAACATTAATTTTAATTGCATTGACTCATCCTTGCATTGATAGGTTGACCAGAACATAAATTCCTGACCAATACATTCCAGTAAAGGGCAAAAACTGGCTTTAAACAAATGTAAATTGAGATCTTGTGAACAATTCACAGTGATAAGCTATTTTTTCATGTACAAATTTTCAGGGGAATTACAGGTTTAATAATAAGCAAAAAAAGAGAGTTCATTTTTTTCAAAATTAAGCTTATAGCCTGATCATTTTCCAAAATCTTTGATCCAATATTGACCCAAGACCAAAATCTCTGTAGTATGGTTTGTACTGCCAGAGGAGTGGATTCAGAGGCAGCACAACATGTATCATTGTCTGGGTTTTACTCGTGAGGATGTAATACTAAAACAAAGTGAAATTGTGGAATTAAATTGTAAACATATTAACAAATACGAAATTTCAAACCACAAACTGACAACCAGTCAGCAACACATACTAAACTCGGTATGCATGTGCAGCTTGATGCTGTGATGTCAGGAATTTTCAAGTTTTTCTTTACCACATATCTAAAAAAATGTTTTAAAAAAAAGCTTGAAAATTTCTCCACTTTTGGGAAGATTCTCAAAAAGCTTTGTTTTTAGTGACTCAAAATGCCATTTTTGTGTGGAAAGAAAAATAAAATTCTGTATATTTGTGAATGGGGCCTGAGATGCTCTAGTTATTCCTTAAATGCCTTCATTGTCTTGATGTCTTATGTCATTATCTTATGAAATCAAAGCAAGGGTTCGACAGCTAATGCAAAAAAGCGTAGAGGACAATGGACCCCACTCCTGCCTTGTTCCACAACAAATGAGGAAATTTAATGAGTGTTAATTATTTGACATAACCAGTGCTAAAGGAGAAGTATACAGTGATTTGACCCAAGAAATAAAAGGATAACCAGTGCCAAACTGCTGTAACACATAAAACAAATAGTTCCATTCAACTTCATCAAAGGCCTTCTCTGCACCCAAAGAAGATGAGGGAGAATAAAGAATGTTAAACAAATGCCTAAGATTAAAAAATGAATGTCTTTTTAAATAAAAACTAGGTTATTCATTGGAAAAAAGCAAAAATAAGATGGATTCATGGAATGGACTTAGAATGACGAGCAATTAAGAGCTTTTTTAAAACCATTTTTAAGAAATAGACATATTTACACAAATGCCCGATGTTGGGTTAAAGTTGGGGTGTGGAACCTTTGGCCCGCGGGCCATATACGGCCATGCACTCAACAGCCTGAAATATATTTCCTAGATTTTATATTTTATATTTATCCAGTTTTATGCATTTGAAAACAAACAACATTGAAAGACATTGTCATGTAATGCGAGTGGAGAAGGATGCAATTGCAGTGAAAGCTTTTATTAAAGGGCAGGCAGATAAATCCAAAAACATAAGGCAGAGGCAGAGTCAAATGCAGCTGTGGGTCCGGCGATGCAAGGCAAACTAATCAAAACAAACAGAAGGATCAAGAAACAGGCAAGAAGTCAAAGCCTGGAGCAAACACACAGAACAAAATGGCTAGATAAAGTCAGGCGGTGAAACACTGAACAATACTGCGTGAAGAACAAAGACATACGGGGAAGGGGGGGTTAGTATAAGTACACAAACTAATCAAGGGCAAATTTTGGAACAGGTTGAGATTGATCATGACACATGAGGGAAACTTCCAATAATAATACAGGGGTGTAGACAGGGCAGAAACCAAAACAAAAACACACATGGCAGCATAAACAATGACATAACCCGGAAGCGCATGCTTTCACACTGCCAGTTGCTTAAACACACTGAGCACTTTTGCACATGGTGCTCAGCGCGAGGGGGAATTACCTGACAGATCCCACCCCCAAGGGCACTTCTCCTGAGGTGGCTATAAAACCTGTCCCATGGCGGTCCTGCCCCTCTGGGCAAAATGTCCACCAAAGACACAAGGTCCTGAGGCAGGCATTGTCTCTCCTGTTGGACTTTCCCAGAGGAGCCGGAAAGCAGGCGGTGGGTCAATGACAGGCTGGCCGGGGTCAGATGGTGGGGCTGGGACAGGTTCGCCGGTGTCAGGTTGCAGGAACAAGGCTTGGGAGGCTGCGACGTCATTCTCAGGCTTGAGCAGGTCATGGGAGGCAGCGTCATCAGCCTTAGGCAGGAACAGAACTTGAGAGGCCACCTCATCAGACAGGAACAGGACTTGGGAGGCAGCGCCTTCAGCCTCTGGCAGGAGCATGGCATGGGAGGCCACGTCGTTTGCCTCTGGCAGGATCATGGCGTGGGAGGACGCGACGTCGGCCTCTGGCAGGAGCAAGGAGGAGGAGTGGGAGGCCACACCGTCTGCCTCAAGCTGGGGCAAAATTTGGGATGCCTCATCATCAGCCTCAAGCTGGAGCGGAACTTGGGAAGCCGTGCTGTCGGCCTCTAGCGTGAGCAGGTCAGTAGAGGCTGTGCCATCGGCCTCTGGCAGGAACTTGGCTACACTTCCCAGGCCAAGGTTAATTGTGGTGATCAGGAGCTTCTCCCATTGGAGGGCTGGGCCCATGAACTCGGGACAACATGAACCCCAGCCACTGTCCCTCCACGGGCTTGGGGTCAAGCAAGCTCCCAAAATAAAACTGGCACTGAAGGAAGAAACCATTCAAGGAACTTTCAAAGCCGGTGAAGGGAGCCAGAACATCAATGTCGAACCACTGGGGAAATTGCACAGAATCAGATCTCCTCGTGCTTCCCTGCTGCATCCATGTTGTAGGTGCAGTATTCAGTCTTGTAATGCAAGTGGAGATGGATGCAACTGCAGTGAAAGCTTTTATCAAACGGCAGGCAGATTAACTCAAAAATGTAAGGCAGAGGCTGGGTCAAAAATAGGTGGGGTCAGGTGATGTACAAACAAGGCAATCTAGGCAAAACAAACATGAGGATCAAGGAACAGGCAAGAAGTGAAAGATCGGAATGAAACAAAATGGTTAGGTAAAGTCAGGCGGCGAAACACTGAACAATACTGTGCAAAGAACAATGACACACGGGGTTGGGGGTAATAAGTATACAAACTTATCAATGGCACACTGGGAACAGGTGAGATTGATCATGACATGAGAGGAGAAACATCCAATAACCTGTCTTGCCAGACTGTCTGGCCAGATTATCTCGCCATAGCACGAGATATTGAGAAATTTCTAAAATATACTGTGACAAATTTGAAGTGTTTCTTCCTTGCTAAAGACAGCAGACAAAACAAACAATAGCCAGGGAGCAATTTTTGTACAGCATATTTTAAGACATGAGAATATTTGCATTCAGTAGTGAGCATGCATAACATAACCAGACATGAGGATATTTATACAAAACCTAATAATGGCAATGCTGTCCTATGATTTATCAATGGACAAACATAGTGGGGTCACAAAATGAATTAGTCACCCTTATCAAAAAGGAAATGACAATAGTTGGTCTGGATCTGAGCAATTTTGTAATATACAGTATTAGTGTATTATTCACCAAGAAAATGTCACTGTAACTTTGTATGAAAAGTGCGTTGACAAATAGTTTTTCCAGCATTAACTTTATTCAAATAAAGTTGAATAACAACCAGTTCAGGGAATTGGAGATTTGGTTTACTGGCATGAGGTGCAATGGCTAAGCCGAACAAACATGCTGAGAATGTATTATGAACTCAGGAATGCTTAGAAGCATTTCAAGCAAACGAAAGGGAGATGTGTAGATGATCTGGTGTTCATGGTGTACATCACAAAATATCTGTCAGAGCTCAATGTTACACTGAAAGGGCCTAACCAGCTCTTGGTTTCACTCCTTTCTCATGTAAAGTCTTTTGAAGCAAAGATAAACCTGTGGCAAATGCAACTTGAAAGGGACAATGTAGGGTCATTCCGTAGTCTATGGAATCACAATCACTGCACAAGTGGGAACAACAGAACAAGGGAACATTTCCATTTGGCATAACAACATCATTCAACATAAATGCAGTTGATGTGCCAGAGTACATGCAGCTAGAAGTCAATAAACTTCAAACTAACTGGAATTCTGCTGGAACTACATATCACTGGGAACAGTTCTTCTCAAAGCTGTTACTTGCAAAAACAGACATTCTTCAAGACAAAAAGAAATCAACTCAGAGAGTTGCATGTTGAAACAATGTCATTGCCCCCAGACATTCTACAGCTGGTGAAGACCAAACATTCTCAATCCTTGCATTGAAATTGAGATGTGAGTCTAAGATCAAATTTCCATTGATCTTTTGTACTACCAGCATAGCACATATTTATTAGACTTGCATTAGTTGGCCATGTTAGTCCAACATAGTCTGTGGCCCACACTCAGATACAAAATTATTTATCTGGTCCTCAATGAGAAAACCGTTCCCCATCTTGCATTAAAGAAAGACTTGAGTTGTCCAGGCATTCAGCAAACATGGCCTCAAATAATGAAGATGGTTTAGCAGAGAACTTCTTATAAAATTCTGTAGAAAAAAAACATCTGGGCCTGGAGATTCCAAATTTGAATTCCTTTTCTAGCAAGGCTTATTTCCTCTGCAAGGGATAGGCACATCTACAACTATCCTGGAAACTGCTAAAATTCTTCATCAAAATTCAGCTGACTAGTTAGCAAACCTGGAGTCAATACAGTCAATCACATGCCTAGCAGAAGCATGTTTCAGCTGGTGTGCAAGTGCCTTACAGGGTTTATCACGATATTCAAAAGATATACAGCATTCAGCCATAACATTAAAATCACCTGCCTAATAATGTGTAGGTCCCCCTTGTGCCACCAAAACAACTCTGACCCAGTGCGTCTTGGACTCTACAAGACCTTTGAAGGTGTGCTGTGGTATCTGGCACCAAGACGTTAGCAGCAGATCCTTTAAGTCCTGTAAGTTGCAAGGTGGGGCCTCCATGGATCAGACTTATTTGTTCAGCACATCCTACAGTTGCTTGATTGGATTGAGATCTCGAGAAATTGGAGGCCAAGTCAACACCTTGAACTCTTTGTCATGTTCCTCAAACCATTCCTGAACAATTTTTGCAGTGTGGCTGGGCATATTATCCTGCTGAAAGAGGCCACTGCCATTAGGTCCTACCACTACCATGAAGGGGTGTATTTGGTCTGCAACAATGTTCAGGTAGGAGGTACGTGTCAATGTAACATTCACATGAATGCCAGGACCCAAGATTTCCCAGCAGAACATTCCCAGAGCATCCCACTGCCTCTGTTGGCTTGCCTTCTTCCCATAGTGCATCCTGGTGCCATCTCTTCCCCAGGTAAGCAACGCACACACACCCAACCATCCACATGATGTAAAAGAAAATGTGATTCATCAGACCAGGCCACCTTCTTCCATTGCTCCATAGTCCAGTTCTGATGCTCACGTGCCCATTGTAGGAGCTTTTAGCGGTGGACAGGGGTCAGCGTGGGCACTCTGACCGGTCTGCGTCTATGCAGCCCTGTAGACGCAGAAAAGTACCTGTTAGTCACTTTATACAAGTACGCAGAAAAGTACCTGTTAGTCACTTTATACAAGTAAACAAACATCCCACATTTCATGACTTAAAAAAAGCAAAGAGAAGAACAAACCCAGAAATAAATCTGACACCTTTCTATCATAGCCAACATTAACTTTATCAGCAGTTTGTGGTACAGTAGCTCTTCTGTGGGATTGGACCAGTCTGACTAGCCTTCACTCCCCATCATTAGTGAGCCTTGGTCTTGTGCCCAAGACCGTGTCACCGGTTCACTGGTTGTGTTTCAGTAGACCACTTTTGGTAGGTACTAACCACTGCATACCGGGAACACCCGACAAGACCTGCTGTTTTGGAGATGCTCTGAACCACTAGTCTAGCCACCAAAGTTGCTCAGATCCTTATGCTTGCCCATTTATCATGCTTCTAACACATCAACTTTGAGAACTGACTGTTCACATGCTGCCTGATATATCCCACCCCTTGACAGGTGCCATAATGTCAAGATAATCAATGTTATTCACTTCACCTGTCAGTAGTTTTAATGTTATGGCTGATGGTGTATATGGTGTATGTCTCAAAGCTTTGGTTAGGTTGTCCCAAATCAAACTCAGTCATCACTTTTATATAGTGAGGGGAAATGACCTATCACAATAATAGATGAGCTTGGACAGATCTAGGAACTTGGCCTTTCCTGATTTATATGTAGGGAAGCGTCAAAGAAAATTAGGGATCTATACAATGACACTATTTTTATCTGTATTTATATGTGTGTCCATTTAGTGCTCCAAATAATTTTGTATCTATATCTGTATTTAAACTCAAAGCAGTGTCAGCATGGCCTGTGAATTCTGGCTCTGACCGTTCCTCAACCACCGGCTCAAGTTCATAATTGGTCTAAACTAGTAATAAGTGCAGGACTATTTTTATAATCCCACACATGCAGTTATTACTTTTATTTGTATCTGTCTGTAATATTTTTTAACTTATTTAGTTTGTTCTATTTCCCCCAAAAAATCTAGTAAAGCTAGCTTAAGCTAATGGCATAATTTAAACCACAATGTCTTTGTCTGACTGCTCGCTCACGCCTACATGAAAGTAAAAAACTCCTGCTCACCTTTTTGTTGTGGCCCACAGGATTACAGTTCCAAAGCACATCTGAAAATTATGGCAAGCTTCCTAAGAAAAAAAATGTGCATCTCCTAATCATATCTGCATTTGTATCTGCTTTTGAGGGTTCCAGGGTGACCAAACCCAGGGTCCTACCTGGGTTTGGTCACCCTGTGCAGAACTTTCCCTACTGTGTCCAGTACACCACTTGTTGGCTTTTTGAGCTGCACAATGGCTAATTGGTCATAGAACCAAATATTCATCTTGGACAATATTTGTCTAAGCAAATTTTAAGAGTTTTGGCTTACCAGGTGAGGGATCATCGCTACGGCCTGTGAATGGACTAGAAGTCAAGGCTTATCACGATGGGGCACACCTCAGGGAGAATTTCATCCTCACGGATGCTACTGAGAGGCATGCCACTCCAGGAGGTCTGTGCTGCAGCTATCTGGACATCACCACACACCTCTCCAGATCTTATAAGTCCAACAGTGTCCCCCAGTGTAATAAATGTAGCAATCATACCCAATCATCCTTCCAGTCAGGCTGAGGATCAGTTGGTTTGTGACCTACTGATACAGGGTGTCCAGGTGTTGAAACACTGCCCCTGGAAGTTGAGAGGGGTTCTCTGTCACTCAAAACCCAAGCTAAACTCTAAGAAAAGGCTCCAGAGGAAATGGTGGCCATTAATGATGGCAGTTTATATTGTCATATGGTCACCATGCAACTTTGTGTTACATGTCTGGACATGTGTACACATGCACACATGAAGAGATGCAGGTGTTGAATCACCACCTCTGGCAGTTATCCAGAGTTCAGAGAACATGTTTACATACATAACCTAGCATGTTCCAGGAAGATGACAAGATCTTGATGAGGGGATGCATCTCTAAGGATATACAGCAGCTCAGTCTTGTTGTGATTTAGCTTCAGGTGATGAGCTGCCATCCATTGTGAGACATAAGCCAGGCATGCTGAGATCCGTGCAGAAATCCTGCTGAAACCAAACATGGCCATTCTCTTTGTTTTCACTCATTTAATCTCAGTTTAAAAATCGCATGTCTGTTTTCGGTCGCATTATATTTCTCCTAAGGAATTTTAGGAGAAACATTTGTGACAAAGTTGATACCTAAATGAAACACAAGTGAGAATCCCCATTAAAAATCCTGAGATCAAGGGAAGCGATATTGGGGAAAAACCAGAAAAGTGCCTGTTAGTCACTTTATACAAGTAAACAAACATCCCACATTTCATGACTTAAAAAAGCAAAGAGAAGAACAAACCCAGAAATAAATCTACAAGTAAAGATTTTTCTAGTGAGGCATAGGCTCAAACCACACTTAAACTAAACCAGCGCAGCTAGTAGATATTTCATTTACAATGTAGCCAAATTACAGGCAAAGAAAAAGGGCTGCATTATTACAATAAGACAACTGGACAGGCCCTTGTATAAGTATCCACACCCCCAACATCAATATTAATAGAACCACCACTGTCTTCTGAGATGTCTCTATCATCTGGACCCTGACATTTTCCCATTCTTATTGGCAAAATTGCTGAAGCTCTGTCAGATTAGATGGAGACTGTTGGTGAACAGTAATTAACTGAGTTGAGGTCTGAAATTTTGCTGGTCCATTCCAACATATCCAGGCTCTTGGTTTTGAACCTCTCCAGTGTGGTCCAGTAGCAATATGCTTATTGTCATTGTCCAGTCCATTGTCCACTTGTCATTGACAAGTTTTTTTTTAGGATTGCCCTGTATTTAACCAGTTTCCCAGTCCTTGCTGATGAAAAGCATCCATACAACATGATTCTACCACCATCATGCTTCACTGATGGTGTTCTCAAGTGTCCTCCAATCTGATCAGTTGGTCTATCCAGATCCTTCAGAGTTATCCTTGGTTGCTTCTCTGACAAATGCCTTCCTTACCTGGTCTCTGCCTTTTGGTGGACAGCCTCCTTTAGGCAGAGTAACAGTTGTATCACACTTGTTATTTGTTTTTTGTTTTTTTTTGCAAAGAGGACATTGGAGGAGACAGCATCTTATCATAATTGGATACATTACTTATCTTGAGGGCAAAATTTATTATAGATAACATTTTATAACACTTAAACTGAGCTGTAAATACAGCAGATGTGTGCTCAGTCAGCTTGTCCTTCAAACCATGGGTATATTTTCTTTACAGCAGAGTGCACTGAATTAACTAAACTTTGGCACTACTTTATTAATTCAACAACTCAAAATAGTGTATTAAAAGCTCAGCACAATAGCCTGCAACCCATGCACACATTATGATATCATGACCTCAATTTAGTATCTCTTGGCTTCATTAATTTAAGTGCACAATTAATTGTCAGAGCATGATACAAAAAAAAATTCAAATAAAAAATAATAGAAATAATTGAATGTGTTGGATCAAACGCTATTTCATAAACTGTAACTAATGTGCCAACTGATTTGCGGACAATTAGACCAGATTTGTAGTGTACAGTGATAATTGCAGCTAGTACTATTCATGGAGCAATATAGTGGAAATATACTAGACTCCTACTAGGTGTTTATTTCAGTGCTTGCCTTCTCATTCATGTTTCATTGTATTAGTCTTTTTCATTTTCCTTTTGTCTCCTGTTGTTATATCATATTACATTTCACAGCAAAGAAAAAAAGTTTTTTTTTCTTCAGTCTGCATTTTATATCCTTGATTTTTTTTTCAGGCTTAAAGGCTTGTGTTTAAAGACGGTGGTCTAGACTCTATTACACTCAAAAAAATCTGGCAGCCTCAGAGGAGTGAACTACATACAGGCAATTTGCATAATCTGAATGGGGAGCCCAGAAAATTGAGTTAAGCTATGGCATAAGCCATCTTTGAATATGTGTAACTTTCCACATGTAAATATTGACATAACATTTGGACTTAAGTTGCTGACTTAAGTATATGAATATGGCCCAAAGTTTCCCTACCTACAAGTTGAGCAAGAGAATGTGCAACAGCCACCTAGAAACAGCAGAAAGAGGAGGGCTGTGTGTGATCATGGAAGAAAGGGAGTCAGATGATAGAGCTTGATACAGCAGCATGATAGTGGTTGCAATGAGAGGACTATCACCACTATCAGCATATTGCCACTGAGGAAATTCAGAATGAATTGTCCTGACTTCTCTGTGGACCAGGTCATTTCCCTTTCTATCCTGCTGGAGAACATGACCACCTGCTGCCCATGGAACTGGGCAGAAGACATCTCACTCAGGAGCAATGTCAGGTGAATCAAGTTATTATACCTACAGTATATTGTGGAGGCTTGGGCCACTGAGCCACCACTGACACAGCCTGGTCCCCTGAATCTAAACACAACTGACTCAGCTTCAAGAAGGCTCATGCTTCATAGGGAGTCTAGCTGTTCCCAAGGAGATTGACATACCTTAAAAGTACATAGACCTGAATGTTTTAAATAATTTTACACATTTCTAAAGTTTAGCGTATGTATAGATAAAGGTAATCCACAGGTCAGAATAAGCCAAAGGGTATTTCCAGAAAACAGTTGAGAAAGCACAGCAAGGCTCAAAACATGGGAACATTATACACATATCAAAGGCTCAGAACTTATTCACTACAGATACTGGCAAGAACTCGCAGAGAGAGAGAGAGAGAGAGAGAGAGAGAGAGAGAGAGAAAGAGTTTCATACTTTATCCAAACATGGGCATTTTTCTTAAATTGTGCTCAACTTCTTTTATTTCACTGTAGTCTGGTGTATAATTTGACATCACATCATAAATTCTATTGGTTCAGTGTTATCAATAATCAAAACGTGTGCAATCATGTTGGTCTGGAGTTATTATCTTTCTCTAGTATTTCTCTGCACATATCTGTATATTTACTATAAATCATGAGTCAGTATCTGGTAGATAACATAGTGGCCTTCACACAGTGGTCTTCATACTCCAATAATGTTCTAATGTGATGCCTAATGACACCAGTTATGACTTGCTTTGAGAATTAAGTATACAAATTCTATGTTGAATCCATCCAAACCATAGACCCCTAAGGTAACTTTTTTTTCTGTTTAATTATATCACTCCCTTTTTGAGAGCAAAGTATCCATTCTAAGAGATTAACTTGTTGCAACTATTCATTTGCATTAGTATTATGAATTAAATAACTACAGACTCAGTTCATATTTTACCACAGTAGTAAACTTCTGTAATTTTAGTATTGTTCATGTGAATGAAATTCTCATCAACAATCTTGCAAAATGTCATATCAATATGTTAAAAAAGTGTCATCCTTCCCAATGTTGTAATCTGTTGAATCTTCTAGAAATTACTACTAAATTAGTAAATATGGCTTGAATATCAATATGAAATGCTAAATGTGAACTTGGATCCCTGGTAGGTGGATAGGTTCTAAATTACTCCTAGGTGTGAAAGAGTGTGCAAATGTTTGTGTGTATGATGCACGGTGATAGCCTGGCATCCCATCCAGGGTGTATTCCTACCTTGCACCCAGTGTAATTGTCTTCAGATACACTGGGACAAACATAAATGAATTAATGAAATGTGAGATTCATTATGCAAAATGTATGCTTTACAACCAAATATACAGACTATATGGCCAAAAGTTTGTGAACACCTGACTATCACACCCATATGTGTTTCTTGTGAAAGTGAGGTTGGAGTGAAAGAACTTGAGTGTCCTGCACAGAACCCTGACCTCAACCCCACTGAACACCTTTAGGATGAACTGGAATGCTGACTGCTTTCACACTGTTTTTAAAACAAAAAAAGTCCTCTGTGGGTAGTGAGTGAAAGAACAAAGTCATGAGTACAGGTGATGGAAATGAGGTTCCTCCACAGGGTTGCTGGGCTTAATTTCTGTGAAAGGGTGAGGAGCTCGGTAATTAGGGGGTGCCTTGGATTAGAGCCGTATCAAATTAAGAGGAGCCAATTGTATTGGTTCAGGCACCTCACAATGATGCCCCCTGGTTGGCTCCGACTAGAGCTGTATCTGGCCTGTCCCATTTTACAGAGACCCCTGGGCACACCCAGGACCCACTTGACAGATTACATCTCTTAGGCCACGTTCACACCTGTCATTGTCTTGAAGACACACTGTGATCCGTTCACTCAAACCACATTCGGAGGTGGTCTGGGATGCATATGACCACATAACATTTGTAGTGTGAATGTGAATGCATCTCGATGTGTCCTGGACAGCAGTGAAAGCCTGACTAATCGACTTCGTCATTGCCCTAGCCAGAAAATACGTAATCATTGTGAGACTGTTTGGAAATGACGCTGAACGGTAGAGCTCCCCACTGCTTTTCATAGCTTCACTCATCGTCTTTATCTCTCATTCGCTTATACGTTTCCTTAACAGATCACACAATCAAAACATTTGAAACAGTCTGTATAGGTTCATGAGATATGATTCACAGGACATTAATGTAAAATGTTGAGAGAGGCAAATAAGAACCCATTACAATTTTAAAATTGCCCAGTTTAGCTAGTTCTTGGGGTTTTAAAATCAACTACTGGGTGCCACCTAAATAATTACAAACTGTGTGTAACAACAAGGATTGCCCAAAAGTTGCCTGTCCTGAGAGAAACCTACAGAATCTCAAAGTGTCAGTAAGAGTCATTGGAGCTACAGATCAGATAAAACAACTGGCAACAACAGTTTGGGAGAAAAATAAAGACAAGAAAATGATACCCCACTATAAAAAATGATGGTGGATCATTGATGTTTTTGAGCTATTTTGTGGGTACACAAAAACACTGTTTTGCAATGGTCATCTCAGTCTTTGGAGAGAACAGTCCATGTGCATAAACTTAAGAGTGCATAAAAATCTGTCTGTATGTCTGTCTGTCTGTCTGTCTGTCTCTGTGCGTGTGTTTAGCTTCTTGGAAATTTCTGTTCCAAGAAGCCAAAAATGCTGCCTCTTTTGCCAAATTAAACAGTTCAACATCAAACCAAGAGTTTTGTTGCCGATTTCCAGTGAAACCAGAGGCCATTTAACCATACAAATCTCTCTGCCTCCCTCAGTGACCCTGGCCCTAAAGTGCAGATCTGTATTGTGTCAGTCCCATGTTGGATGTGGAGTAATGAATATGTTTGCTCAGGAACTGAGCTGAGCCACTGGGGGAGAGGTTTCACTGCATGGATTTAGTCCATCATAAAGTGTGTGTGGTGTCCTCCCATTTTCAGCTTTAGAAACTTAGCATATGGTGTATGTCAGAGATCAGCAGCTTCCTAGCATACTGTATGTATGTATGTACAGTATATGCGTAACAACTGATAGTTGCCTTATAGAACAGAATAGAATAGAAACCCATCAATGTTGTTCAACCTGGGGTGAAATATACAGGTTTAAGATGATTACAGTAACAAAAAATGTGATGATGATGATGATGATGATATAAAAAATATAACTGTAGATTAATTAAGCAATATCACAAGAGTGCTACTGTACTGAATATCAGTATGGCTGTGATTCAGCTGTAGGTTGCAGATAGTCATGCTAATATTTAGTACAACAACATGATTGCGATTGTGATATTACCATTAGTACAACAGTTCTTTGAAATTGATATAGACTAACTGAAATTTCAGACACAATATGGCCAAATATTTTGTTTATTTTTGCTTCATCAAATGAAAATAGTTCCCAAAGAAGCCACACCTGGATAAAGTGTTGCGTTTCCATGAAATGCACAGACTGACAGCCTGTAGTAAGCGTAGTAACGGTTTCAATGTAACAAACTATTGCTAGAATTGGAATTGTATGTAGTGAGCACGGATGAGCGGAGTGATACTGTGAAAAGTCCCAGTGCTGTTATACCAAATATTAGCACTCTAGGAACACCACTCGTCCAATCAAATTAGTGGACTGGAAGCAATTGTTGTATAATAATAAATATAACTTGAAACACCATTAAACCTTGTCATATGAAACTAAAACTGAGTGAAAAAATGAGCCTTGATCTTTTTTTTCTTTGAGGAATGTTCCACTAAACTGTATTTAAATATTGATGCTATTCTACTCTCAATCTAATTTGTTAAATGTATTCTAAGACTCTCTCTCTCTCTCTCTCTCTCTCTCTCTCACACACACACACACACACACACACACACACTGATTAATAATTCTGAATAGTAAGAGAACAGAAAGGGGCACCAGCCAAACACCCTTCATGCACAATTTGTGAAAGCCCAAGGAAAACCTCTTGTCTCTTCCTGTCCTGAGATGACATACCTAAAGTTGTAAATGAACCATGTCCTGCACTCGTCCCTTATGTTATGAATGGAGACAGGGTTGTCAAAAGGGGTAATGACTCACAGGCAAAGTGCCAGCCACTTAGTATGCCTGAACAGTGATGAGTACAGGAGATAAAATTAGCACAACGGCCCTTTCATTTGCTCCCTCAGTCCCCCTTTCTTTCTTTTTCACATACGCACACACACACACACACACACACACACACACACACACATACACACTCATGCACACACACACACACATATCTCAATATGAAGCCATATAGCAAACATGCCTTCTGGTCAAACCTCCCAGATATTCAGACAGAAAAAGGTAGTGCCTAAGAGGAAACAAGTAATAGGAAAACAGCCATCATCATTTCAGAGTATTAGAATAGTAAACAAATCAAATTTACAGAGAAACAGCAAAGAAACTTTACTTTTATCAGATAACTTTGTAATATCTAGTGTATTTGTAGGCATTTGTGTATTTCAGTGAACCTCAGAGGCAGATTAGTAGGGCCCACTCCTGTAGCCAGGCCTGAGGCTGGTGTCTGCATCTGTATGAGTGACCAGGTGACCAGGCCAACCATGTAATCAAAAGTTGGGAGAAGCTATGTTAAAAAAGTTTTGGGTGGCCTTAAAAATGTTCTGGCAAACTGTTCAGAACCTCAGGAGGGGAGACAAGACCATTCACATGCTCTGATGAGAGAGTGCAGGGAAGTGTTGACCTCTGCTGAGGATATAAATGAGCGATGGAAGGAGCACTCTGAGGAACTCCTTAACCCAGTGGACATGCCATACTTCAGCAGGCATCACCAGAAATCTCTGGTGTATTCTTGGCTACCAAGACATAACCAAGGTTTGAGTGGTGTCCAGTATGGAGAGCTAACGTCACTTGACGCCACCTGAAGTGGACATCTGACACGCACACTTGGTGTTTCACTGAGTATACTGGGAAAACTTCAGTACCTCAGCAATTCCAGCCATGGTCCCCTTCCAGGAAAAAATGGTATGGTCTCTTCAGTTGAGGGGAGAGAGTTGATGTACTTTAGGCTCTTAAGCACAAGTAATGGAAAAAGAGAGCATGAGATTGACAAAAGGAATGGGTCAGCAGCAGCAGTCACTGTACCAGTCTGTGGTGATGAAGCAGGAGGTCAGTTTACAGGTCAATCTACAGTACATTCCTATCAAAACCTATGGATCACAAGCTGTAGGCTGTGATGGATAGAATAAGGTCGCGAGTACAGGTAGTGTAAATGAGGTCCTGTGCAGAGTTGCTGGGCTTACTCTCTGTGATAAAATAAGAAGCTATAATGATGCCGCCTGGTCGGTTCCAGCTAGAGCTGTATCAGGCATGTCCCACTGGAATGGACACTGGGACAGACCCAAGATCCACTGGAGAAATTATATCTCACAGTTGGCTTTTGAATCTGGGATCCCCCAGGAGCACCTGGAGACTGTGGCCGGGGATAGAGAAGCATGAGCTGACCTTTTCAGCCTGTTGCCACCACAAACCTGAACAGGACAAGTGGTAGAAAAATGAATGAATGAATGAATGAATGAATAATATAATTTAACACAACACTGGCCTTTTTACACAAAAACGCTTACAACACTCAAGCTTCTGGGAAACAGCAGATCTGAGAAATAGCTGTTACATTCAAGTTATAGTTGTCCTCAGAAGTCTTTGGTTTCCTAAGCAGTTTGAAGTGTGTTGTGTCTCTGCTGCTTTACACTACAGTAGGCCTACAGTACTTTATCGTCCTCTGTAGCTGACTTTCCCAGAGCAAATGCACCTTGGCACAATGCCAGGAGCCCATTAGTGTACAAAAGCGGTGCTAAGTGGTGCAGGCACTTACCACTACCCTGATTTGTTTGTTTGAGGTGGAGTTTAGCACACATCAAAGTACCATCACCATATGTATTTAATGAAACATGACAGCCACATGATGGCAAAGGGTGTTATTGATGGTGCTGTGTGTCCAGGAAAGAGCAGAAAAACCCTGTTGGCTCATTCTGCATTATGACAGCAAATGTGTTATTTAACTTGAGACAGAAAGAGATAAAGCCATCTCAGCTTCCCCTCTGAATCCATCACTCTAAAACAGAAACTTTATTACTTAAATTCTTTTTCTCCTGCCTCATGGTGTGACCTTACATCCTATTTGTCCAGCTCCAGCTGTGATCTGTTCTTCCCCAACAATCCTCTGTTGTGTCTGCTCTCCACACTGATACCCCTGGCATTGAATGCTGACACCCCTGTGACTTGCTACTAATATAATGATCTTTAATAGTTCATTAACTTTAGACATGTTTATTATTTACACTCCCTCTTTTTTCTTTCCCACTTTCCCTTTCACTTTGTCTCATAGGGCTTCACTACCATAATAACTCCATGTTTTTAGGAAAAGAGACTGGACAAATGGAGAAAAATGTCCAAACATTTAAAGCTCTGCTGCCTCAAATAGAAAACAAATGACATCACATTAACCCATAAGGAAACAAATATTCTTTTGAAATCAGGAATCTGTTACTCTGTATGCATTGGGAAAGTAACTAGGTCTTACATTGGCAAGAAGGGCACAAATATGGAGCTTTAGCACCTACATTCTTTGTTAAAAATCTATTTAACTAACTGACAGACCAATGGATCCACACCACAGATGTAAGAAAACAGCTGCACATTCTGGGGTTTCATGCAAAGAGATCATGGATTTTGGGTAGATGGATTGGATAGGAGTGTGTGTGTGTGTGTGTGTGTGTGTGTGTGTGTGTGTCCACCAAATGTCTCCACAAGTTTAGAAATATCTAACAGTTTTGACATTTTGTTGGTCTCCATGAATACAATGTTTTTGTTTGTTTGGTTGGTTGGTTTACAGAAACTGCAGCTTTTATTTACAAAAGGAGGTAGGGTTAGAGCTTTATGTGTAGGTAACATTAATTAGCTGCACTAATAATTATGTCTTATTTCTGCTGTTTCTTTGTATTTGAGCTTATTGAAATAAATTAATGATGTCTCATCCTATAATCTTTTATGTCTAGATAACTAAAGTTGTGTTTTTTTTCCTGCTGTTCCTTGATCTGATCTAATTTCAAAGCATTTTTTTGCACAGGTAGCTAGCTTTATAGCTAGTCCACTTATCATCACTTGGTAGCTAGCTAGCTCACTTCATACAGTAGGTCGGATTCATGGGAATGGGCGAGTTTGTGTAATATTTATGGTTCCTTTTGTGCATACAGACCACTGCTAAATACACTCAAAAGGCACACTTGCAACCAAAATTGCTAATTAAAATTAGCTTAAAATAGCTTATCAGATTTTCAATTCAATAGAGTTGTTTGCTCTGACCATCCATATCATACTCTTGAATATTTACTATTACCTTATTGCCTTATAATATTTACTATTACAATTCTTAAAAAAAAGTGACTGCCCTAGAGTCATTGAATATCAGGCAAAATTAGTCTGATTTTAGGCTAAAGTTATTATAGGATGTTATTCTAGGTCCATAATCACATGATATCATGGTGATTCCATTTTGAGAACTCCATATAATACATAAATTGAACTGTGTAGTTCTATGGTACCCTAAGTGTACAAAAGTTGTACATTGATAAATTCACACAACTCTCTAGTTAACCATCTATGGTTGTGTTGTTGCCTCCAGGCAACATGACTGAATTTGGCTGGCTGCAGAGGTCTGTGTTAGATATGCAAATGGCTACACTGGCTATGTTTGATATGTTTTATGCAGACATTTACCCTTTTTTGCATGAAAACATTTGTTAGTCTATTGTTGTTGGTTCAAGATGTAAACATTTTTCTACCCAATGGGTATCATAATGCATACCATAGAGTATTAAGTAATTAAATCTTTTTAATTAGTAAAATGACAAGAATGGTTACAGTCGAGTACAAAAGTCTGGATATTTTCTGCAGACAAAAAATGAAGACAAAAAATAGTTTATTGCATCAAGACATTGGATTTCACAGATTATCATTATCAAGTAATCATTATCATAATCAAACATGGTTCATTATCAGTCACTATCAAGTAAAAAAATTATTACTGTATGTATAATCTATTTTTATTTTAAACTATTGTAATTAGTTAAAAAACAAAATTAAATCAATTCAAAAGTAGTCATCTCACCTTCTGAATTGTTAACCAAACCAGACATAAAAATCAAACACTTACTCATTTTTTAAATTTTATGAATGTGAGAATTTGACACCAAAAAGAGTAGTGCTAGGACCTTGTGGAGATATTTAAATTAGGCAGTTTTAAATAGGAAATATCACATTTTAAATCCATGAAAACCTAGTCTGTGTCACTGTCTGTGTGGACTTTTCATGATTACTGGCTGTGTGTGAACTGCCTTTGGGTGAGAGCGAGAGACAAATTGTATCATCAGACAGCGCATGTTAGTGGTCTTTGCTGTCTACTGCTACGTGCAGCTAAGCGAGATATAAAAGTGATTTAAAACCCTTTCCCCATTTCCCTCACTCCACACAAGAGCAGATTTATCCAACTGTCAACGAGCTCTCGCTCTCTCACCCCTGGCCAAGGACATCTGTTTTCTCTCCTGTTCCTACTTTCATTCATTCTTGCTTGTCCTACCCACGCCATCAGCCTCCTTTGCTCACTTATTCTGCCGTCAAATACAGTTCTTCTTGGTTTCTTTGGCCACAGCTCATGGTCCCCTTTTGTTTGGTCAAGTATTAAATTTAAAAGTAAATGCAGGAGGAATGACAAAGACATCAATAAAAATAAAAAAGGGACAGAACAAGCAGTGATAAACAAAAAAGGGAACAGAGTTCTTGTCTGGACATATTGGATAGGCTCACTCTGTAGTTTTAGAAGCTGCTTTGAATTTGCCTCCAAAGATTATTCACCCACTAGTGACTCTCTCTCTCTCTCTCTCTCTCTCTCTCTTTGCTGTGTTGTTGCAACATCAAATTTAAATATATTACACTGGGATTTTTCTGCTTCTTTTGAAATGAAATAAATAAAATTAAATAAATCTAATTTTATGATTAGATGTCCTCTATTATTTCAAATTATTTAAAAAAAAAAATTAAAAACTGCTTAATTGATAAGTATTCACCCCCCGGAGTGGATGTCCTTTTGCAGCAATTACAGCTTTGCACTGTCTTGGATAATTAGATGGAGCCTGTTGGTGGACAGCAATTTTCAGGTCATGCCACAGTTTTCAACTGGATTTAAGTCTGGGAAAAACCTTTTTTCCCAAGTCTTTGTAGTTTTTGCCCTGTGCTTTGGCTCATTATCCTGTTAGGCACAGATTTCTGGCTGACTGGACAAGGTTCTCCTCAATAATTTGCTTGTATTTGGCTCCATCCATTTTGCTCGTGATGCCAGCAAGCCTTCCAGTTCCTCCTGCTGAAAAGCGACCTCAGAACATGATGCTACCACCACTGTGCTTGATGGTAGGAATATTGTTACCTGGGTGTTGGGCTGTATTTGGACTGCTTTTACACCAAATAGCTTACATTTAGTCACATCAGACTACCAAATTGTTTACTCTAGGCATGCCTTTATGTTAGCTTATAAGCTACTCTCCCATTGAGGCCAGAGCTGATGATATTGTTGAGGTCTGCACAGGTTCTCCTAGTAAGCCAGTGAGCTTTTTTAACACCTTCAGTGTTGTAGCTGGGCTCTTGGACACTCTAACAATTGCCCTTCTTGCCTGAGCATTCAGTTTTGCCTGATCTTGGCACTGTCTGTGTAGTGCCATATTTTTCCACTTTGTTATAATGGATTTTACAGAGCTTCTGGCAGTTCCTTGATCTTCATGACAGCAGGACTGATCTGATCTGAGACCTCCCAAATTCAGAGATATTTATTGTGCAAGCAAACAATTGGACACAGCTGAATTTGAATTTAACACAGGTGTACCTTGTTAACATACAGTATTCAGTGTGAGTGCTCAAGAAAAGTAAATACTAATCCTAATTTAGACTGTTAATAGAAAGGGGGTGAATACTTATAAATTAAGCAGTTTTTAGATTTTTATTTTCAAATAATTAAGAGGACATATAAATACTTAATAGTTATTTTTTTTACAGAGTCACTTCAAAAGGAGTAGAAAAAAAACCATTCCAATATACTTAAATTTGATGTTGCAATACAGCAAAAAAGAAATAATCACTGGGGAGTAAACTACTTTTTTGGAAGCCGGCATCTAGGTTGATCAATGGGCGATTTTCAGTTCGTGTCTCTGGGTGCATTTAGCTCTGGGTGTCTGGAACAGATGGGGAGACAAGGCAAAAGGAAATGTCAGTGGCTAATTCACAAGCCTGTTCTACTATTACCCCTACCTCATCAATCACAGTGGAGTCTGGGTTAGGTTCAGGGGCATTATACAGAAGAAACTGGCAGTTATAGCAGCGCTGCCTTAGCAACTGCTGTGTTAGGGTGATACAATCAGATTTGGGTTATAATGCGTTTGGCTCAGTTTAATATCAGTGAAGGCCAAAAAGTGAACTAAATCCAATTTGGATGTGTATTTAGACAGAAGCACACACACACACGTGCACACACACACATTCTAGGCTCCTTTCTTTGGTAAACTTCCAGCCAGTGAATTTAATGCACCAGTCAAAGCCTATATACCATTATAGCAAGCACCTAAGCTACTATGTGAAAATATTCATTCATTGAGTTACTCTGTATTTTCTGTATTTAGATATTTTTATAAATATCAGTCAACAGGTCTTATTCATGTATTTGTGTATGGATCAAGTAGTTACATAATGCATCACAATTTGTGAGTACAAGCTGGCTTCAGCATGAGGTGCCATGGCCAGCTGAGGCCTTTGAGGGACATTCACATGGCCCTGCAGCTGCTGTAAGCACATTAAGAGCTGTAAGCAGCTGTAAACACAGGGCCGCCCTGGCTGCTGAACTCCTTTCTTCACTCTCTAAACATTTTCTTTTCCAGCCCATAAGTTTGGACGAATCCTCTCGGTATTTACACCATTCTTTTTTTTCCACTTTTCTCTCTCTTCAAAGTAAAACATGTATACCTTTCCCCCATTTAACCTGTTGAATAAGACTTTGATGGGGTTTGTTTTAGAAACAGAGCTGTGTTGTACAGACAGAAAGAGGATGGGATGTTAATATAAGAAACTGTACATTTTATCATATTGTAAGCATTAGGCTAGAAAGCACTGGATTGTTTAAATTGAGTCAGAAATGGCCTTAATGTAATTACATTCATGTGGTTTTCTGAGTGAGTCAGAAATATGTTCAGCAACACTCACTCCAGTGATGTCAAGGTAAGCAATACAACATGGTGAAACCAAGCAATGACTATTCATTCCTGTATGTTTCAGTCTGTCATTACACACTGGAGGGACAACAGAGATTTTGTTCTGATTTTTAGCTTTGGAGGGCTTAGCCATGGCTTTGATTGTGCTTGATGAACAGGCAAATGTGGCTTTTCTTTTCCAAAAAAAAAAGATTCTGTGCCTTACCACCACTCTGCTGAGTATGGTCTATGTGGGCCACTGAGCCATATCTTACGTGACATGCTGGCTGGTGCTTCTGGGATTCTGAGGAGACAAGCTTCAAAGAGTCCAGGGTGTGTGGTGTTTTGAAAATGCGATTTATGTTTGAGGGGCTCACCATAATAAAATTTATAGCTGGAATTCAGCTTGCTGTTAAAGCATGGTATATATGCACGTAGTCACACTACCCTAGAAAATACAAATGAATAGAAGAACACATGAAACATTGAAACTTATACCCCATGCATATATTACTTCTGCACACCAACAGTGATAGAGTTTTCATATACTCTAAAAGAGGAAATGATGATATTCTTAATTTTAATAAGCCAAATTTAGACCAAGAATTCACAACATTAAACAGAGGCACGTTTTATACTGAGCAAAATTCTTGTTATCATAGATATAAAATGAATGATAAATAGATTTCATAAGACATCTACATAAGCATATTGCCGTTTGAAATACTGATATACATTACTTTTTAAAATGCTTTCGGTGCTGTTCCTGGAACTCAGGCAGAGGAGTATGACAGGGAGTGAGGGCTAGTTAATTACTTTTCTGAAAGGTAATTTGCCATATAAGCAGTTTTCAGCTACAACTCTGCTACCTCCACTGTCTGTGCGTGTACATGCATGCATGCTTGTGTTTGTGTTACCCAAAGATTTTGTATATTCACACTCATTAAATGAGGTGTAACACAGAACATTGAACATCTTTCAACTCTAATCACACTTACGATCTGTGGTTTCTAGTTTTTTCCCGCTTAATCTAAGCATTAAGAACACATCTTTTTGCCAATTTACATTTAACAGTGAAACAATGACGCATGCAGTACAGCTGAGGATACATCTTTAAAACTCAAAATAACTTTTTAACTGTGTTTAGATTTGAGTTTTTTACAAAAATGACAAATGCAACATATCCACCTGAAATACACTGGTTTCTAAGAAGGAAGTTGGCTAAAAAAGTTTCATAAAGTATAATGAATAAATAATTTCTGCAACACATATCCACTCATCCACCTCTTGTAAATTTCTTTCCACGAACGCTTTACACAGCCAAAATCTAGCACAAGCACTTTCTTCGTGTGTGGTGATACCTGTGTATATCCTAACTTAGCTGTTTGTCTGTTTAGGCTTTGACTTGGTTTTGTTTGGGGTAAGTATACAAACATACTGATAGAACACAATTATCAGTGCCAGAAAGGGTTGTGATGACCCATACCAGCAGGGGTCATTTAACATGAGCATTAATCTTACTGGTGCTTTAAGTTTTAAAGCCATTTAGAGTTTTTGTAGTCTTATCTGCAAATCTGAGGAGACAGAACAAGACACTATGAGGAAAAGAAAAAGAAGGGGGGAAGAGGAAAATCTCTCCTGTCTAAGTAGCTTAGGTGCTTTTATCTGACTCTGTGCCACATCAAAGCTGAACAGTGCAGATTAGCGACCATCAATTCACCGCTTTTCAGGGACTAAGGATAGGGGAAGCAATGCCCTACTAACACATAAACGTACATACAACTATACTCCACACTTGCAAACTTCTTATCACCTGGAGAAATTAAGAGAAAGGGTGTGGCTGGAGTGTTTGCCGCAGTGATTTCGGAAGCCTAACATAGCAATAAAAGAGATGCTGGACTGAAAAGTAATGCACAAAGTCCTCTGACTGTGTGTGTCATGGACAGACAAACATCCTCATAAACATACATGAACACAGTAAACTTGCACACACCCACACTGTCCACAAGTACAAATAATTATTCACATCTTTTACAAACATAACTGTCCTCATGCAAGCAGCTGGACAGCCAAAGTGAGTTAATAGTGAATTCCAACCAACAGGCAAAGAGTGAAACAAACAGTAAAGCACATCATTAAGTGTTATTTGAGATAAGCTGATGCTGCAGATGACAATTAATCTAACCATACTTACTGAAAGGAACTAACAAATGTCTCCTCTGAGTTTAAAGTACATCGGCATCAACATTCTTTTGAACACTTTAAAAACTGTTGTTGTCAGTGGTTGCATGTAATGATTTATCCAGTTCTTTTTTGGTTTCAACTGAAACATTCTTACTCATGTGAAAACCATTAAAATAAAAGATCTATGCTGCATGAGATTGACGCCAGGTGTTTTTTCACCACAGTGAAGATAGCAGTGAGTCTGCTTGACATTTTCTCATAACTCTGCAGTCCAAAACCTCTGCTTTTCTAGCAATGACTTTAACCTTTTTTCTCACACCTTATCATAATTTAATAATAATAGCTATCTAATTTTGTTCTGCACCAATACAAATTCTTGTTGCAGTAACATGAACTTGCATCAGTAATGACCAGATGTGACCTGCAGTTATGTGGTAACTGCAGACCATAGAAACTGCACTTATAACTCAATCATAGCCAGCTTCAGCCTTTGCCTCACTGAGAGGTCGTTATCACACACCTCTGAAAGGTTAACTAAGTAGCACCAATTTAAGCATACCACCACTACACACACTCCATAATCTGTCAGCATATATCATTTTGTGCTGTGGGAGTGGTGGTCTCTGGGCCTTGAGTGGACTGAGGAATTGGCTGATAAGTGGAGTAGAGGTGTTCTCTGTGGTGTTGTAAATGAAGAACTAGTCAGTTGATCGGTCGTATTTCACCAATGCACAGACAACATAGAGAGAAAAGGGTCCCTAGTAACACCTCTGCTCTTAAACCTGCCCAGATGTTCAGGACAATCAGATTTTGAGAGGAAACCTTAAAAAAAGAGAAAGGAAGGGACGTTATGATATTCACTCCAGACACCTATTTTAGTTGGATGCTTTATTTAGTAATTTTCACAAAAATATCTTTTCACAAACATGTCACTAAAAGCCTTTTTGTAAGACACCTGTCCATCTGCATAAAAACCTCATTCCTGTAATGCCAAGATGTTGATATGTTGAAAACTACAGGTTAACTGTTGCCCTCATATACATTGATGGATGGATATACAGAGATAACTATTATTGATGTATATTAACAGTTTCAGTGCAAACATACAGTATACAGCCAAAAATATGTGGACACCCCTCCAGATTATTGAGTTCAGATGTTTCAGCCACATACATTTGCTAAAAGGTACATAAAATTTAAGCACATTGCCATGCAATAGACAAACCATAGACAAAAACTGGCAGTAGAATGGGTCGTACTGAAGAGCTCAGTGACTTTAAAGGTGGCATATCATAGGATGCCACTAGTGCAATAAGTCAGTTCATGAGATTTCTGCCCTGCTAGATCTGCCCCAGTCAACTGTAAATACTATTATTGTGAAATGGAAGTATCTGGGAGCAACAACAGCTCAGCAAATTCACAGAGCAGGGAAACCCTGAAATATGAAAAAAATCACCTTTCATCTGTTGCATCACTCACTACAGAGTTCCAAACTGCCTCTGGAAGCAACTTCAGCACAAGAACTCCATGAAATGGGTTTCCATGGCCGAGGAGCACACAAACCTAAGATCAGTATGCACAATGCCAAGCATCAGGTCAAGTGGTGTAAAGCATTCTGCCACTGGACTCTGGAGCAGTGGAAACATGTTCTCTGGAGTAATGAATCATGCTTCACTATCTTAGCAGTCTGATGTATGAATCTGGATTGGGAGATTGCCAGGAGAATGCTACCTATCAGAATGCACAGAGCCAACAGTAAAGTTTGGTAGAGGAGGGATAATGGTCTGGGGCTATTTTCAGGGTTGGGGCCCCTTAGTTCCAGTGAAGGGAATGTTAATGGTACAGCATACATTTTAGACAAGTATATGCTTCCAACTTGGTGGCAACAGGTTGGGGAAGGCCCTTTCCTGTTCCAGCATGACTGTGCCCCTGTGCACAAAGTGATATCCTGTTTGTGACATGGTTTGATGAGTTTGGTGTGGAGGAACTCCAGTGGCCTGCACAGGGCCCTGACCTCAACTCCACTGTACACCTTTGGGATGAATTGGGACATTGATTGCAAGCCAGGCCTCCTTGTCCAACATCAATTGGCACATCTCCACATTAATATGCATGGTTCTGGAATGGGATGCCCAACAAGTTCATACAGGTGTGATGAACAAGTGTCCACATATTTTTGGCCATTTAGTGTAACTTTTCCTGTAGGGTCAGAAAAATAGGTTTCTCTACAAATGTATGATTACATGACTACTGTGGGACAAATGTTACTGTACCTATTCTGTCCCCTCATTTTTACTGAATGGCTGAAGATGATTGAATGAATTGGTCTGCCAAGAGGGATCTAGGAAGTTCTGTAGCAGTATAAACCTTACGCAATTTGTAAGAAATTTTACGCTGTGACCACCCCAAACACAAGCACAGCTGAAAGACATTGGCAGAAAGTATGAGTTTACAAAGTGAAGAATGCCAAAACAAAGTGGGGAAGCAGAATGAAAACTATGTTAACTATGCCTCCCACTGTTAGTATAAAACCTTGGTTGGAGATATTAAAGTGTGTATGTCATTTTAGGTGATGTGGAGCAGTTTGAGATTAAAGCAAAACAACAGAGATTATTTTACACAGATTATATACCCATATGCTTTTAGGAACACGGGCCCTGAAATTTTTCTCACAGACATGTAAGCAAGAGAGCAGCCGTACATTTATGGGAACCAAACAGAGTATATTATAAACTATTCTTAGCATGTACAATAAGCACAAAAATGGGTATATGTAAACACATAAGTATACAGTGAACGTATGGATAGCTATTTTTAATAGGAAGAACAGTGAATCTTTACCAGTGTTCTGAATGTCAGAAACTGTTTAGCTTGGGTGATAACACCAAAGTAGTTTTCAAAATCTGTTGTGCTGTATATTATTTATTGTTCTGCTGAGCTGTTTTATTGTCAGAGCAATTTTATATGACAGACAAGCCTCTAATTGGGTGGTTTGTGTGTTTTCCCTGGGAAGACAATAAGCTGAAAGGATCTACAATGGGATCTATAGTCATATCCGCTCTTTTCACTCTTTGTCCAAGTGAAATAGCAGTAGACTAATAGAGATGCTCTGGGTGACCCTGACACTCCTTCCTTCATGTTCCCTTTCAGACGCTACAGCCAAAGTAAACTGTGGATCTCAACAAAGAGAATTCAAAGCAGAAACAAACACTTTAGGTGCTTTTTGGAGACAAATGACAGATTAAATTCTTCCTGGAAAAGGAAACGAATGACTTTAGTAGTCTAATAAGGGATAGTAAAGTACTGTGTTTCCTTGCATTTGGTCTCTAGCAACCACATGACACAGTATACGGTGCCAAAGAATTTGATACGAGAAAGGGAAAAAAAAGTTGGCAACGTGGATGGGATATTTGTAGTATTGTGAAAAAGGAAACTTTTTAGGCTTGTGAAAAGCATTGACTCTGTGGTAAAAACCATAAGGAAGAAATGATTATCTGTGAGCACAGCATAAAGTGGCAATATGTGTCACATGTAATACACACACACACAGAATTTATAAAGCCTCAATGCATGCTCTCCAGACAAAGTACAATAAGGAGATACATTTCTTAATGTGAAACACATTTTGTCTATATTTTGCCTTTGTCTATATGACTAAGCAGAATTTAGCAGAATTTAGTGTATATTTTGTTCCATTTCAGTGCCATTTCAGTTCTGCTTTCTAAGTAATGTTTTTCGCGAATAAATATAATGATGGCACTAGTAATTGGTGCTGGTTGTAGACAAGGCTTAACATTCAACAGAGTCTTTCTGCTTAATATCTAACTTTCTATGCATTACTAAAATTGAGGGATTGCAATGATGAATATAAAATAATTTAAACATGGTTTCTTGTTTCATTCCCTCTGTGATTAAAAAAAACATGGCATTAAAACACAAGAACAAATGAGTGAAAACTTTCTATAAGTAAAAAGCAAATGCAAGAATCTTATCTAATAGGTCATTAAATCCCAAGAGCTCACTCTTGCTGCCACAACTGGTTAAATTATTCCACAAAGTATTTGCACATGACCACCAGGACACTCTAAACAGAAAGGTAATTGAATTTCCAGTCAGAGGTCCTTGAGCTCTTAGCAACATTTGGAGCAGTTCCACTGCAATCAACTGCCAGGATCCTAGTATTACAGGCCTTCATCAAATCCCTGTTGAGACATTCCTATACATGAGAATAGAGAACTTGTTATGTAAAGTATCACACACTCTGAAACATGACTTCCTTAACAATCACAATGAGACATAATTTAAGAAATTGAAAATTTCTGGGTCAATATGTAGACCACTGAGATAAACCATATCACATGTATGATGTCAGATGAATATGGTAAGATATTCATAACCATAAAGTGATATCAGATACAAAATAGGATAAAGCCTGACAACCAGATTGCATTCTAGGAAGTTCCCAGCAAATGTATAGGACATGCATTATAAATTCAGAATTCTACAGGGGTCTAGAAAATTCCTAGAATGTAAATGTCTATAAGGGGTCAGCTGGGTATGTGCTTAGAAATAATCCTTTATACTGTGTCCAAAGGTGAGGCAAGGACACAACTGGTTATGGTGAAAGTGTGACAAGAGAGCAAATTAAACTTCACAATTCTCAATTAATACTAAGTCTGTAGAATAATTGTAATTAATAGTGGAATACTTCAAATAAATAAAAGCAGCTCCTTTCTAAATGTCTTAAAAAACACATCTGGTATAAGAAGAGTTTAATCTGTGTAGTGTGAATAGACAGTACGTATATGCAGAGTAAAGATCCTTTCATTTCAGTTTTAAGACAAAACATATGTAAGATAAAGATGTAGTCCAGACAAAAAAAAAAAAAAACAATTATAAGGACCCTAAGAAAGTTTGACAACAAGTATACTGTAGTAGAACCAGTGTCTACAAGATAGCACTATATTTAGTTCCCTAAAACATTAACCTTTCTCTGAGGTACATTTCTGTTGGTTGCATACTTTAATGTTGAAATCTAAGAATGTCCAGAGGTAATGGAATGTTGAAAAGAGGAACAGAAGACACCGAGACAGCATGCACTATAATCCTATATTCAAAAAGACTAAATCTACAATCTGTAAGAGTTCGTCCCTCTGGCGGAACCCTTAAGGTTTCTATAAACCCTTTTAACTGGCCTCCATGTCAATGTTTCTTTGAACAGTGGTCTATCTGCCATCTTAAACCAAGTCTCCCCGAAAGACCATCTTGTTTACGAAAGATCTGCACACTCTTAAAGCCAAAGGCTGTCAGCTGGAGAGAACATACATAAAATCTGGACTTACAGTTCATTTACAAATGTATGAACAACTTCTGATTGACTATATCAATGCTGCTAAGTCATCATATTATTCTCAATTAATTAATTTGTTTTCCAAAATCAACACGCTCTCAAAGGGAAAAATGTGGCTATTAATAGTGATATTATCTCCACTCCTACCTCTAACCTCACTGACTTACCCATATTTTGTCCTCCTTTCACATGTCTATCTAGCTTCATGATAATCACTGCTTATTACATTTTATACCACATTTCCAAGATGTGGACCACCACGTGCTCTACTGATTCTACCCTTACATCACTCCTAAAAATGCTTACGTACAGTATGCCTGCACATAGCTTCCATCATCAACATTTCATTGTTAACTGATTTTGTTCTTTCTCAATTAAAAAAGCTGTTGTAACTCTAGTCCCTACAAAACTCGGTGGTGGCCCAGATGACATCCTAGCGGCCTATTTGTAATCTTCCATCTTTCAAAAAAAATTTTAGAATATACAATTTCTGAGCAGCTCCAAAACCACACTTCCACATACAGTTTGCTAGAATCTTTTCACTAAAGCTTCAGAAGAGATCACAGGACTGAAAATGCATTTGTTAGGGTCACCAATTATCTGCTGATGTCACTCGACTCTGGAGCCATTGACATCTTGATACTCCTAGATTTACATGCAGCTTTTGACATGGTCAGTCATATCATTTTACTTAATTACATTTACAGCATTTGGAAGAGCAACATTCATTTATACAGCTGAGCAGTTGAGGGATAAGGCCTCAAGGGCCCAGAAGTGGCAGCTTGGCAGTGCTGGGATTTGAACCATCCAATCAGATGTCCAGTGTCTTAACCACTGAGCTACCACTGCCCATGGACAAATACCTGGGCATATCAGGAACAGTACTGAAACCGTTTATCTATCTGACCGCTTTCAGTCTGACACTCAGGGGACTTGGTGCCTGTAAAAACAAGGTGTCCCATAAGGCTCTGTTCCGGGCCATCTTTTATTCTGCATTTAAATGCTGCCTTTAGGCAGAGAGGCAATTGACCCAATTTGGGCTAGGATTTTGTAGATGACACACAAATTTACATATCCGCAGGTCCCTTGAGGACTAGTGGTTCGCCCTCTGCGCTCTCACTGCCATGGCCCGGGTTTGATTCCCAGCAAGGGAACCAACCCCAGCCACTGGGGTTGCACACAACAGTGCATTCCCAATGCCGGTCCCAAGCCCGGGTAAAATTGGGGAGGGTTGCATCAGGAATGGCATTTAAAAAAAACTGTGCCAAATCTAATATGCAGACCAATGATTCACTGTGGCACCCTCTAATTGGAGCAGCTGAAAGAAGAACAACAATGCCACAAATTTACGTATCCCCCAAACCTGATAAGACTGATTCCAAGCTGATCTTCTCTGCTTGGTTGCTATAATGTAATTATACATTATAATACAGATGCAACTTTCTGAAATTCAACTGTTCAAAAACAAAGGTTGTTCTTTTTGGTACAGGCTCATCAATTAGTAAAGCAAACAATATAAGCCTAGCCATAAACAATACTCTAGGCTCCCCATCCATTCTGGATTGGAAGTTTGTTTTACTGTCAGCTCTAATTTCAGTCACAATATAACCAAAACTTCCTTTTTTAATCTCCATGAAATTGCTACAGTGCTAATTGCCAAATGCTGAAATTTAGTTCATGCTTTAGTCACTTCCAGGTTAGATTACTGTAATGCATTACTTTTGGTCTTCCAGCTAATGTTATTAGTAAGCTCTAATACGTACAAAACTATGTCTCATGCATACTCCCACATACCTCCCCATAACAACACATAACACCTACATAACTACATAACATTCTACATAACTTGGCCTAGCACCCCCAATACCTTTGTAACCTTATTCAGTCCAACACACCCTCCCGTTCACAAAGCCAGCGTATCAATGCTTTTTTTTTTTGCAGTGCTCCCCAACTTTGGAACATTCTGCCTGATGAGCTAAAAATGCACATAGTCTCTTAAAACCCACCTTTTTAGAAATGATTTTAACAGCAGTAGTGAGAGTCCACTCTGGTTGCTGTCACTACAATCATCTGACATGTTATGTGCTATTGCTTTGACATGTTGAGTATTTTTATGTTGTAATGAACGTATATTCTTTTTATGTGTTGATGTTCTTGTTTCTTTTTTACTATTTAATCCTGTAGTGCTTTGGGTCTAGAAAAGAACATTATAAATACATTTATTATTATTATTAACTATCCAAAGAACCTCTAAGGAACCATTTTTAAGATACTGTGTTAAGATATAGTACTTTACGTGCTGTATTGGCTCAATAAAAATCCAATAGACTGAGGCTATGTGAATATTACTATAGGTGGAGATGGATAGAGGTCCGAGCTCCTCTGTGTTAAGCTTTGGGATATATTTGGCACTGTAGAAGAGGTATATTTTTTCCTCACATAATGTAGATATAAGTCTCTTCCTGTCACATGTATGTGGTGTCAAAGATACATCTGTTTCACATTAGGCTATCCTCCTGAGGTTTCTGTTTATTCAACATACATATTTTTAATCAGAGCCGTACTCCTAACAGGAGGGAAAAAAGCAAATTAATGTAACAGAGAAATATACATATAGTATAATGACCAGTGTCATAGTATGGTTAAAATAAGATACAGTATGTAGGTACATGGGCAAGTCTGATTCATTTAGGCAATGTGAAGAATTTTATACCGCCCAGGGCTGCTTTCTCTTTCTAACTCAATAATAATAATAATAGTAATAATAATAATAAGAAGAAGAAGAAGAAGAAGAATTAGTCTAAAATTACGTATATTTGAGTTATTGAATGTTCAAATTACTCAATTGCTCAAATACTAGTTCAACTGACTAATGTAAGCTACCCTTCCTGGATGTGTTTTTCCAACTTTTTCATTACTAATAATATTTTTCAATCTTGAAATCCACAACACAATGCAGCCAATTTTTGCCAGTGTAAGGCAAAATGCTTGCTTCTCCCTAAAGCCTGACTCAATGCGTTGCTTAAGAAGAGAATGTCATCACCCTTACTCTCTTAACCTGTGTGTTTGATTTTGGTCAAAAGTATTTGTTTTAAACAGAAACAAAGAAAACTTTATGCGCTTGACTTCTTTATGTGCTATAATCTCTGAACATCATATTTATTACATTCAGGTCAGTGTGGAGACAACATGATATGTTTAAAATATGAATGCTTTAAAGAGCAGTTTAAGAATAATAAAAACAAATATATTTAGTCCCTCTTATATTACCTACAGCTCTTATTTACACACTCACATCTGCAAACACAAGCCTGCTGAGGGGTTTTGGGCGTAAATTTACCTTTTCTTTAATACAGCTGTATGTGGTTAAGAGTATATCTAGCACATGATAATTAAGCCTATGTGATACATTCTTTTAGCAAATGGCACATGCAAACATTTTACAAAGCTAAGAAGTAATTAACTAAAACAAACAAGTCACGTACTGTTATCTCATATTGGGCTCTGGTCCAGAAATGGCAGCCTGACAAAGCTGTATGAAATCTTATTTTGGTTCTGAGATATTGCTGAGGCTTCTTCTGACAGCTCAAAATAGCTGTCTCCTTTGTTTCTGCTTAGCGTTTCCTGTTACAATCTAAGGGTGAACCACTAATGGGATCCAGATGCAAGTTGTAAGAAATGGGCCTCATCTTTCTCATTTATTTGAATTCCCACCCAACACCTCCCCCACCCCCCTAGTCCCATGATCAAGTATCAGAAGTGCAAACAGCTCCCACTTAGAACTTACCACAAGTTATAAAAACATATGAGGATGACATTTGCTTGCCCTAGGGAGCTGACTTTTTCTGCATTCAATTCTATGTGGATTGATGATCAACATAACTTCACTCTACCTCTTGTTCATTCAAAATAATGCTTTCATACATTAGTATTCCTTCATCAACTCTTCAGCAGCTGTAGATTAATTAATCAATTAATTAATTGAAAAATGTTCTCGTTTTTGTAATCTAGTAATTACAGCTTTTAAAAACTCTTTGAATGGTAAAGAAATGTGATTTTAATAATAAATTAGGCAAAAGTACTTCAGTAACGTGCTGTTTAAAAAATCTGTAATTCTGTTAACTTTGATGTTTTCACTGTATTCCAAAGAAACGGTTTATAGTATTAAAATTAGTACCATTGATAATACTCTGCAAATCATTCAGATAACAACTTGCCTCTATATTAATGGCAATATACACTCACTAGCCACTTTAATAGGAACAACTGTACTCCTACTTATTCATGCAATCAGGCAACAGTTTCACTGACACTGATTGGAAAAGCATAGCCTAGTCTCGAGTTTGGGTTAGTCTGTGCCCACTGCAGCCTCAGATTCCTGTTCTTGGCTGACAGAAGTGGAACCCTTTGTGCTATTCTGCTGTTGTAGGCCATCTGCCTCAAGGTTCAATGTTTTGTGCCTTCTGAAATCCTTTTCAGCTCACCACAGTTGTAAAGAGTTGTTATTTGACTTACCGTAACCTTCCTGTCAGGTCAAACTGGTCTGGAAGAAGTGGGCTGTCACAAGGGACAAAGATAGGCTACGTTCATTAACATTGGCACATATTGGACAACAGAGTGATACACTACCACCACCTAGTGGTATGGAGTATGAACTAGGATATTTCCAAAAAAAAAAAAACAGACGGGGATTGAAGCTGTGTTTACTTTTGTTAGTCCTTTGCTTTCTCTTCCAAGCCATTTCTATTCTCTCTACAATTAAGTCAGTTTTTCACATCTGAAGACTAGCAGGTCTGTGACTTCATTGTGTTCGGCTGCTTATAGCTAGCTTACGTTGTTAGGCAGATTGCTAAAAACAGACTGTTTTTGAGCAGCGCACTAATCTTGTTTTCTCTGCTGAGCCATTTTACTCTCTCAGTGATTCATTCGTCTTTCACATCAACCCGAGGATGACCTCTGCATTAATTGCAGTGGCACCAATTATCCTGCTGTCCCTCTAACAGCACACTATTTCTGTAGTCATTGAGACATTTCCTAGCTCACAGTGAACCAAAAGTTGAACCGCAATGTTCAGCTTTGGCTTCATCACTGTCCAGAAGTGAACCAAACAGTCCTGAACAGCCACCCTCAAAATGCCAGTGGTTCTAAGTTATACAAAGCTGGTTGCGGGACAATGTCACATCCTGATCAAGGTAACCATCATATAGATGGCACAAGATGCCTTACTCAGGAGCTCTGTAAGTGGGCTGATTGACTGTTTGCCTCACTGAGAGCAACTTACTTACTGTGGCAGTGCAATGGTGCAGCAGATGCACTGGTGAGGCAGCGCGAACACCCAGGAGAGTAGCATTTGCACCAAGAAATGGTGCCACAGATCTGGGAAATTCAGCCAAGCAGATGGACCTTTTTGCTGACAGTCAGTTCACTGTCAAGTGCGGGTCTCCTTAGTGGAGCCGAACAACCCTGTGGCAGAAGACGCAGTAATGTCAGACTGTTCCTCACTCGCCTACTGTATATTTTCCCACCTCCTTTTTGGATTCTGCCTTTTTGGATGCTACACAGCATTTGGCAATCAAAACACATAATTCTATTCAAGTATCCAGAAATGGCCAGAGAGAACTTAATTCACATTGCTGTTCCTGCTAGTGGTTGGAATGCCCTGGGAACCTCCTCCTCATGCGGACACATTATCACAGATGGACAGGGAAGTGTGGCACCCCCAGCCAGGCTCTGTGCCCAGTGGGGTTGGCCCCTTGGAATGGTGGGTAGATTGAGGACTGTCATAACAGTTCAGGAAATGATTGCACAATAGCATGAGGACCTTGTATGCTCTCTAGTGGAAACTGTTCCAAAAATGGTGTGCAACATGTTAATTCAATCCAGTGTACTGCTCAGTGACTAAAGTGATAGACCTTTTTGCAGGGGCCTGGTGATTAAAAGGTTAGCATCGGAGCTCCCAGTGAGAAGAGTATGACAAACAGTTCTGAGTAGGCACTGATGATGACATTTTATAGTAAATACTGCATCATATGGTCACCACATGACTTTGTGGTGACATGACATGACACGCACATGAATCCAGGTATCCAGTTATTAAACACTGCCCCCGGCATTTATCTGATGTTCATAAAACCACAGTTACATTATGGAACTAGCATTAAGACCTTCAGGTGAAATAACAGTAATTATCTTTTTTTTTCTGAAGGTTTACTTATTATAACATTTATGTTTTATTACAATAATAATTGATAAAATTAACAATTAACAAACTTTTTTTTTTAAATATTACTGTGTTATAAATGTAACTGTCATTAATTTAACGGTTTTCTACTCCCAGTCTTTTGACTGCTGTGTATAGAATTTTTAATGATTAATACATGATGTATGTCTTCTATATGACACTCTAATTGACTTAGCCTTAAGCTATTGTAATAGCAGTAATTAGATTGCAAAATTGGAGCCAGGTGCACAGGGTCATTAAATAAAACATTTTAATCACTAAAGTTATTTGTTAGGTAACAGCATGTTTAATCAACTCCGTATGCATTCAATTTGCAGGCAGTCATTTCTCACATTTAAACCAGGATTAAGGGTAACCTTGCCTCAGAACCATATGTTGGGTATTGATCCTCATCCAAGAAAAATGAATTTAAACTATTGCTTCCAGGCGTCTGGACAAGAAACGCAGCCAAGAAGATCTTCCATAGTCGGGTCTCCTGGGAGTGCAAGACAAGTGTTAGCTCCCACCTGTCAAAGTGAATACACAAGCGATATGCTTGCCACAGCATGAAGCTTAAGTAACATGGTCACACCCAGTCCCTTTTTGAAAAGACAAACCATTCTGAATGGCTTTACTTTAAAATGTCTTACCTAGGGGAAAGCAACATGCTAAAATGGTAAAACTAACATGACCTTTCCTCAAAACCAGTGCTTGTTAAATAAACCCTACAGTCCAAGGCTATGGGGTTCATTTCAATGTCAGGTTTCCCTTCGGCACTTCAAACAAACCATTAACAAAATAAAACAAAGCAGGAAGAAAATGTTGTAAATACATGACTAACACCAATCCAGATGTACCTAAGGGCCTGGCAGAAGACCACATAGTAAATGGATGCTGATAGAGGCAGGAGGCCTTATCTGGGACAAGAAATGGTTAGATATTCTTGCAAACAATAAATAGGAAAAACATGAAACAGCTGGCATACATAAACTCTGGCCCCTAGTATTTAAAATCTCTGCTTTGAACCTCAATAGTTTAATTCATAAATGAACCAAAGAAATTGGTTTCTTTTCTTTTCCTACGATTGCTGTTCCAAAGGTGTAAATTCAGCTTCAATCTGTTGCAGTCAGCTGTTATTACTACTGCTGTAGACTCTCATGGAAAAAGGTTGGATGGTTAAGGATTCTAGATTCATAAAGTGGATTGTTTCTGAAATGACAATCCTCTGCTGTAGAGTGCAACAACTTTATGCTAGATGAAACTTTTTAGTACATGTAATCAAATATAAATTTGGCCATCATTAGGTCACAAAACATGCATGAACACTGAACATAAACATTTTAATTATATTACTAGAATTTACATTTCCTGAAGAAAATGGGTGGTGCTTTCCCATGCAAAATCTGACACTGACATGCAGCTGCACGTGCCAGTCAGTAGGGGGAGCTACATATGTGTACGCATTTGTTGACACAAAACTAATTTGAACTATACTGGTAGCCGTAATGATTATATTTAACTGGAGTTTTTATAATATAATAGGCTTTACTGCAGTCCGTTCGTGTGCATGTGACATGACTAAAATACCCATAACGCAATTCTCCTCAGTCAGCCAAGCGTTTTGATATGTCTTAAATCCATGTACCAGTAGTTTTGTTGTTGCAGTCAGTTTTGTGGCGTTGCAGTCAGTTTTGTGCACGTGATGCCATGTGACCCATAACGCAAGTCTGCACATTGAGTTGAAGGTATTGTCATCCCCCATAACGCATTTCTCCTCAGTGAGCTGATTGTTTTGATATATGACATGAAAGCAGTAGTTTGGTGATTACACTCAGTTTATGGCCTGTTGGGTCCTGCTACTAATTTCTCACTGAGTGCGTATGGGGGAAATTTGATCAGGAATTTCACATGACACGTACTTGGGAATGGCGAGAAATGGATGGGTCCAAAATTTCCCATTATTGTGTACGGGGCTGGAACAATGCCATTTTCCAGACATTTCCTGGCAAAAACACAATGTATATATTCCAGGTCTACTCCCTAAGACATACAAGAGGATATGTGATAGGAACATAGGCAGCTGAATGACATCGGAGCTGTGACACCCATGTTTTATTCCCCATTCATTCTCTATGGGCCTCAAACCGCAGTTTTTGGACACATGCATGAAAAGTGCATTTGGGACCACTGAGAAAAGTAATGGCACACGTGTCCCAATGGGGCCGCACGTTTTGAGGTATGTTTCTTGACTGTGGGGCAAAAACTGAGGGACTAGTTACACACCAAATTTGTCCAGAAACTCGAAGAAGAAGAAGAAGAAGAAGAAACATACAATTATAATAGTGACGTTGCATTGCATAGCAAGCACCACTAATAATATTTTTAACACTACAAAGGGGATTGTTGTCTGTTGTCATGAGGCAGTATTGATGTTGATCTTACGTTAGGATTAGTGATTTACCTTTATATCTTGGTTCTACCAGGCACATAAAACTGTACTAAGACAAACTGAAATTGAAAAAATAGTATAGTAAAGGTATCTTATGTAGTTTCAAACATTTTCATATCTGTGAGTTTCTAGCACTGATGAAAGTTGTACATTCCCATTTTAAACAGGTAGTCCAGTATTTTATCCTCTTTTTTCTGCTCGTTTCCTTTTGTCTTTTACCTTTTTGCAATAGTATGTCTCCTAATTAGCCAGATGCTTCAGCCTGAAGAAGCACTTGATCGACTGCTTTCCTCTGTACAGTCATTTCTCAACACCTCCTTGCAGCCCTCAAATAACAACACAAGATATCAGGCCTTGACGTCCCGGTCACAGAATGCGCATTGCACATGGAGGTTAAGGACAGACAGAGGAACAGTCTCAAGTTGCTGCAACGAATGACCCCCAGCTGAGAAAGAAAAGGGGGCAGAGGACAAAGATCACCAGGCTGAAACACTGCTACACTCTCCAAAGAGCTTTTTCACAGAACTTGGCCTTTGAAATCCACAGTACATCCCCAAGTACATTTGAGTGTCCTTCAGTTTGACAAAGTGTAGGCTCTTTTTTTCATTATGTTGCATGTGAAATGAGAAATACAGGGATCGTAAATGTCTTTTTAAATAATATAATGTTAATCTATTACTGTATCTCAGCTGGTGTGTTTCCATGGCACTTACATCTTTATATGTACCGTATTTTTAAGAATTGTGCTAGTGGTGTGGTGGAAACATACCACGTCTATACCACTATATACCACTTCTCATTTACCACTTATAATTGTCCACCACAGTCCATATAAGATAAAGCATGTCTCAGGTGTTGAGTCTGTTTGCTATCTGCAGATAAAATTTAATGTTATCTACCAACCTGTCAAATAATCTGTGGCCATATAACACACTCTTACAAGATTAGATGGTCAGTAAATTGTTTTGAAGTTAAACACAACTAGTGGGAGATGCTGCACAATGGCGTCATGGTGTGTGAACCTCTCAAAATACAGGATTGCCCAAGAAAAGTTGGAACGATTTATAAAGACTCCTGGTAGAGATAAGGAAATCCCAAATTGCTTCAGAAAACCTCACCTCAGTCACCATACCACCCCCTATTGGCTCCTTTTTAAAAGAGCATGACTCAACTATTCTCTGCATTTTTATGGATTTTGAAATAGTTAAAATTGCGAAAATAAAACATTCTGGGTCAGGTACATCCATGGATTATATTTGGGTGGCGATAGTAATTCATGGAGTCAAAAGGGCTTTATGTGGACAAGCGATTATGATGCAATTTTCATTGCTAATTCCCAATTTTCAGTCTTGAGTCAGTTTTGAAGTTTTGCAGTGTCTGACTTTACCTTTCACTTTAATGTTCTAGTTATGTAAGTGTTATGGTTTCAATAAAAGCATTAGTGAAGAAGCACTTACTCTGTCTGAGAGAGAGAGAGAGAGAGAGAGAGAGAGAGAGTTTGCATATATATTCATGTCTGACTCTGCTATGGTCATCTGATTTTTTTGGAAGTGCTTCTCTGGGCACCATGGAAACGCCCTGAGAGAGTGTGTGGGGTCGTGGTGGGAAACACAGCAGTGGCTCTTTACTCCTGACATCATCACTCAAAACCCATTTTGAAACTTGCAAACTAGTAAAATGAGCCTCTTGATTTAGTTGGTGCAACTGAACATCTTGTAACCCTTCATATGTCTAACAGTGGTTTATCTGTGATCTTTTCCAAGTCACTCAGGTCTTTAGCCCCAGACACCCACACTATGTTAAATCAAAATAATACAAAGAGCACTGTTTCTTATGACTTACTTTTTTTAAAAAAATGAAAAGAAATACCTTTGTTTGTTATACTTTTGAATGAAAAATGAGTTGTACAGGCTGCTGCTGACATCACATATATAATGGGCCAGACTTTAGCAGAATAAAATGGGAAAGCCTTTTCTGCCTGTCACTTACTTCTGAACTGTGAATCGATACAGCACTGCCACAAAAAAAAAAAAAAAAGAAAGGCAGTAAGTGAAGTATTGTGAAGATCTCAGAAGTGTGTAAACACTCAACAGAAACAATCCATTCACACAAAGCAAGCAAAACAGGAAAGGGGAATACTTTCAATCACAAAAATGTAAGATCACAGGATTCTATCATTGTCCTGCCCATGCTGCATCCTGCATAGCATTAACTCTAATGGGGCTGGCAGACGTCTTGCAGGAAGGCAGAGTCTAGGGGAGAGAGAACGATAGAGAATAAGACATTGAAAGACAGAGAGAGGCCTGACTCTCCAGAGACCTCTCAAAGCACATTGATTCTTTCAGAAGAGACTCTGCCACTCTGCACGTACACCCGAATCCTCTCCAGCCGCCTGGCCTCAGAGTGTGAGAGAAGAAAAAAGGGAATGAGAGATGGAGAGAATAGGAGGGAAGGAGCAAAGAAAGGCACGAGGAAGGGAAATAGAAAGGATGAAAGAGAGGTCTTTGTTGGTGCTCTGATGGGCGAAAATTTTCCGTCGCTGGCACGCTGACATTTCCCAGATTTCTGATCACAGTGAATACACACAGAAGATACTATGAAAGTCTGGATTCAGAAATGGCCCAGCTGAAAAACCTAAATTCAGACATATGGGATGAAAAAGATTTTTTTCTCAGCACATCTAACTTGAATCCTTTCTGCCAGACATTCAGTTGATTTCCTTGCATCCACAGTTTATAAGATATGAAACCGTTAATTGCAATTTCCAAAGATTACCCTTACCATGTTACCACTGAAACTGTTGAGAGGCATTGCATCATCACATTTACTCCATTGCACTCAGGGACAAAATATTGTGTCAGTCACTGATAGGAAATTTAAAATCTCCATGATAGAATCCCTGTTCTTTTCAACTACCTGTAATTCTTAATGTGTGCCACAGTGACCAAAAAATGACGTATAAGGCCTGTGCATAAAACATAACTTTAAGGTGGAACAGTGGGTAGCATTGGCACATCACAGCTCCAGAGTTTCCAGTTCAGTCCTATGTTTGGGATGCTGTCTATGTAGTGTTTCTGTGCATGTTCTGCTCATGTCCGCATGGGAATTCTCCCAAAAACATGCTGGTATGTCAATTTGTTATACTAAATTACCCCTAGGTGTGAATGAATGCACGAATGTGTGTGCGCATCATGTCCTGCGAGGGACTGGTGTCCCATCCAGGGTGTATTCCCTGCCTTGAACCCAGTGTTCCTGATACAAAAATGAAACCAAGATAAATCATATCAGACCTTTTTTCCACCTTTAACATTATTACAGCAATCAAAAAAATTCAAGTGAAAAACAAATAGAAATGATTTAAGAAAAAAAAGAAAAAAACCTACAATAACCTGACTAGACCGGGTCCCTCAAGGACTAGTGGTTAGGCCACAGCACTCTCACCACTGTGGCCTGGGTTTGATTCCCGGCCAGGGAACCAACCCCTGCCACTGGAGTTGCATGCAACAGTGCGCTCTCAGTGCTGGTCTCAAGTCCAGATAAAATTGCGGAGGGTTGCGTCAGGAAGGGCATCCGGCATAAAAACTGCGCCAAATCAAAAAAGCAGACCAATGATCCACTGTGGCAACCCCTAATGGGAGCAGCCGAAAGAGCAACAACAACCTGACTAGACTAGACTGGAGCTCTAGACAAGAAAGTCGAGTTGAGTCTAGTCTAGTGAGGTTGTTGTTGTTGCTCTTTTGGCCCCTTAGCATGATGCTGCCACCACCATGTTTCACTGTGAGTATGGTGTTCTTTGGGTGATAACATATCTTGTTTTTGCACCAAACATATCTTTTAGAATTATGTCCAAAAAGTTCTACATTAGGTTCATCAGACTATAGCACATTTTGCCACATGGTTTGGGGTGATTTAGTTGGGCTTGGATGCTTTTTGTGACAAAGGGCTTCTGTCTAGCCACCCTACCGCATAGCCCAGACATGTGAAGAATACGAGAAATTGTTGTCACATGCAGAGAGTAATCAGTACTTGTCAGATATTTCTGTCCTTTCATTGCTGCTGTAGGTCTCTCAGAAGCCTCCCTGATAAGTTTTCTTCTTGTCTTTTTGTCAAATTTTGGAGGGACATCCTGCCTTTAGTAATGTGACTGTAGTGCTCCCATTTTCTCCACTTGTTGATGATGCCTTCACTATGTTCCATGGTACATCTAATGTTTTGGAAATTCGTTTGTACCCCTCTCCTGATCAATAGCTTTCAACAATGAGATCCTGTACATACTTTGTAAGCTCTTTGGGAACCATGGCTTCAGCAGTCAGATGAAACCAAGAAGACGTTAAGATAATCCTACAGAAACAGCTAGTCTTTATTTGGCGTTAATCACAATCACGTCAATAATGACAGATTTATGACAATTCCTTCTGAACATCAGTTTGAATATGATTGGTTAATTCACATGTCACAGTCACATGCCCCATTAAAAAAGGTGGTTATGCAACCAGGTTATTGTAAGTTTTTTCTTTTTCTTTTTTCTTCTATTTGATTTTCCCTTTTTTCATCACAAAAACCTGCAATTTTAACAGGAGTGTGTAGACTTTATATATCTTTGTGGTGCAATACAAAATTCAACTGCAGTAACTTTCAATAAATTTAGTAGCATTGTGCAATATAAAAGCTGCTTTCAACTACATTGGCAATTCCCATTCCACCTGCTTCCGTCCTTATGCCTCTGGAAGAGCTAAACTTGCCATGCACATGCTCTTTTTATTGCCTGCGATGCTGATCTGATTTATTCTCCTTTAACTTGCGCGCAGCTCTGAGTTTAGTATTTTGCATATCAAAACACCCTGAGAAGGCACACATTAAAAATGAGATTTTCTTGGGTTGTTTTTCATCTGGGAATGTGACGGCTTACGTGTTTGTGAATAGTGGATACAGTACAGCAACATAATGCCTACCATGTAGCATATACATATACTGACTTCCTCACTAAATAAACATTCATTAGAATGATGCTGAATGTCTGCTCTCACTTTACAGATTAGATAATAAGAATCTGGTGAATGTTTGGCTGCAGAATTACTACTCTGGCTCCAGTGAAACAGCACTGTAGTGTACACGTTGCCTAGAGGTCTAGATTGTAGTCTACAAATCATCGCAACTGTGTAAATATTAATGAGAGGTTGCCTAAAAGTCTTCTGGGAAACATCTTAAGAGGTCATATTTCACTTAAAGCGCTAAGTATCAACATGTAAAACTTAATAAATATATTTTGGTTCAAAATCATACAGATCTCAAGCACATTTTGTTAGCACTATATTTGAATCACATCACTCCTTGTTCGATGAAACAACCTAATAAAATCCCTTCTCAGTGTTCATTTGTATTTACCTAGTGTTATATAACCTAGTCTAGGTGGTAATTCGACACTGAAAGTGGTAATTTAGCATTGGGCTGGGGATTTTTTTGTAAAGAAAAGTGCACTAAACCATTTCCCAAAATCAAGAAGGGGGAACGTTATCAATAAGATTTAACCAATGACAAGTTTTGTAACCTGGAGGTCTACAAAAAAGAGGGATGGGGGTAGGGGTTGGAGTAATGGGGATTAAGGGCCATGGGACAGGCAAAGAGGGTCTTTAGTGAACAAATATTGTCCTGGAGAATGAAAGTTGTCAGGGACAAGGGGCCCAGGGGATTAACCTGTCATGGGGCCCCAAAATTCCTACCAGCACCTTGTTTGTAGATATTGTAATTCAGTGTTGCTAACTGTGTTCACAATCTAACAGTAAGCTTACGCAGAATCTATAGTCATCTTGTTATCTAGCCTGCTTTTGCATAAAATAATGAAGTTGCAAACTCTTTTACAAATCTAGTCATCTATCTCAGTGAATTTTTTAAAATATTCAATTAATTTGATTATTTTTATGTATAATACTACTGTTTTATTTTTTTGTTTTTTATATGAAATAGGATCACACCCTCTCCACACTGATTAAAGAAAGCAGAACCATGTGGACAACAAAAGGCATAGATAAATAATAAGAATTTACTTTCTCTCTTACAATCGGTGAACAGGTTAAACATATAAAACCCCAAACACTGAAAATGTTGCATTCCAAATAGTTTTTGTGTTGCAAACACTTTCAACAGACATCACAGGTTTAGGTTAATGGTGTACAAAGACTAGCTTCCTTTATGCTTAGAGGTTCACAGGTATCAAAATGAACCATAACAGAAGTAAAATTCAAATAATTTGATTGCCTTACACATCATTTTTGAGTGCTTATGAACAGATACGATATAATTCTAGGTCCTCTATTCTGTCAAGTTAGTCTAGTTCCAAACAAACCACAGCACAAATAAAATAAGCAAGATATGGATCAACTTTATTTATGTCTTGGTTCTAATACCATATATAATACCATAATTTATATACATATAGCTGTTATAATACAATAGCTGTTTTGTCACATAAATTATTTCCATGCCTCATGTTCTTAAAAAACAAACACATACAAAAACACCAGGTAAGATAGCACATTTCTAAATGATTATTGTGTGCTGTACAAGACAAATGAAGGTGAAGTTTCTTGTATCAAGGAAGAAGCTAAACTTTTATCTAACAAAATGGATTTCTACAGGAATAAGTCAGTTTGGTTAGTGAACTAGTGTAATTATTAAACGTTTTTATTTCTGCATATCCATAATGAGATAAATATTATTATGGGTTACAACAATGATTACTATATATATATATATATATATATATATATATATATATATATATATATATATATAGTAATCATTGTTGTTTACTATATGACAACATATTTGTAAACATTGTTGTTTACTATATGACAACTATATGATTACTATATATATATATATATATATATATATATATATATATATATATATATATATATATATATATAGTAATCATTGTTGTAACCCAGTAACAACAATGATTACTATATATATATATATATACTGCCTTTGAATACTCTAAAGAGCCTATAGATTTGAAGAGAATCTCTAAATGCTAACTCAGGTCCTTGTCTATTAATCATTTACTGCATTTGCCCTTATCCAGAGCAACTTACATTCATCTCATCTAAAGAGAGTTAAGGGCCTTGCTGAAGGACCCAGCAGTGGTAGCTTGGCAGTGCTGGGATTTGAACTCTCAACTTTCCTATCAGGGGGCCAGCAGCTTAACCACTAAGCTACTACAGCCCCAATCAGTCTTGTCTACAGTCGCATGAAAATGTACTTGCACCCATCCTGTGTTCCTCTTTTATCATATATTTCTTTCACTGAATAATTTCTGAAATAGCCCCAGTGCCAGCTGAGAGAAGCAGCCCCATAGCATGCTCCCACTACCGTGCTTCACCATGATTACTGTGTTCTTTGGGTGATAAGCTGTGTTGTTTTTGTGCCAAACATATATTTTAGAATTGTGCCCAAAAAGTTCTATCTTGGTCTTATCAGACATAACAAGCTTTGCCACATAGTTTGGGGTGATACTGTCAGGCATGGACGCAGGGAGTGACCTGTACTATAATGCATTAATCAGTCCCTTAATCATTTACAGTGTCATTAGAAAAGGACTTCCCCAAAGGACTTCCTCTTTTATCACACATTTATCTCACTGAATAGTTTCAGATCCTCAAATAAAATGTAATGTTAGGGAAGGGAAACCTGTTTTTAAACAATTCTTTCATTTATTTAATAGAAAACATCACCAATTTCCCATTTTGCCCCTGTGAAAAAGTGATTATCCTCGTATTGAAACAAAGAAATCAACTAAATTTTAGTTGTTAATTAGATTCAGGTGTTTGAACAGAGCCATGATTGAGTTAAATGGCTTATACAGTATACTGAGACTTATCATCAGAGACAAGTAGTCACCACAAAGTCTACACAAGCAGCAGAGTTCATGCATTAAAAGTGCAACTTTTTGGAGGGTGCAGGTCTTGCTATATCTGACATAAAGCAATTACGGCATTCAGCTGTAAGGATGTCATACCTACAATGAAACATGGTGGTGGCAGTGTGATAGTATGAGAATGTTTTGCTGCTGTATGAGAAAATTATTAAGGAGAATGTCTGACCTTGTATGCGCTAGCTGAAGCTGAAGAGTAATTGTCTGATGTAAATCAGCAAGAAAATTATTCAAAACACAGAAGCGAGTCCACATCTGAATGGCTAAGAAGGAGTAAAATTTAAGTTTTGGAGTGGCCTAGTCAATGTCCTGACGTAACTCAATAGAGATGCTGTGGGAGAACCTGAAAAGACCAGTTCATACTTGAAGACAGAAAAAATTTATCAAATCATAGGAAGAGTTTAGTTACAGTTGTTGCCACTAAGAGTGGTCCAGGTCCAACCAGGTATTTGGTTTAAGGGGGCACTTAGTTTTTCACAAGGGTGATATAGTAGGTGTTTGTTAACTATTTTCACAGAAGGAACAAATTAAATAAAAAAATATTTTTTTTGACCTCAGATTACATTTTGCAATATAAAATTTTGTCTGAAAATCTGAAAATATTCAGCACACCAAATAAGCAATAATAGACCTTATCAAGAATAGGGCAAATACTTTTTCATGCCACTGTATAACCTTTCATATAAGTTGGCTCATGTAAATTCCTACAAATGTTTGTAAAACTGTGCTTTGAGGCCATGACTACCCATCTATTTAGACTACTTATTGTGACTTCTTCTGTATGTTCTGCTACTGACTTTAAACTTGGCAATGAAAAATAGTATGCTCACTCAAAAATAGACAATGGTCTATCCACATACACTGTCAGGGCAGATGGTTTAACCCGAATTTGTTGTTAGTTCCCAGAGGTCTATGCCCATCACAACAAGTGGTTGGAAGTTACCACCACATTTGTTTCCACCAAACAAGGAGCACTGAAGTTTACAGAGCTTCTAAACAGTGAAAGGATACAAAAGAGGTAAAAGACTGTGCAAATAACAGCAGTCCTCACTAAACCAGCTATAAAGTTCTGTAGTCTGAATTGTCCACAGAAAAGTTACTATAAACCCTTTTCATGTCTTTTGGCCCAGCCTCTATTTTGCATTCTGAGAACAGAAAGCATATGGTTGACCAAAACTATTTTTCTTTGTAAGACTTTTCTTTGTCACTCACAGTTGATATAAGTGCCTCACAGATTTAAATTATCTTTTTTTTTTTTACATGGAAGAATGCTTTAAAAAAAACTTAAAAAAAAAAAAACTTCTGGTCAAACTTCCTAATGAATGTGAAAATTCTTTAACTTATACGACTGAGATTATAGTCATTTGTACTTAGGAGTAGGTGATTGGTCTTTGTAAAGATGAAACATAAAGGTGTTTTAATCCCTATCACCTGTCTTATTTATACTCGTCAGTATAATCAGAAGGGTCCCAAACATGTAAAGGGATAGAGACAGTGACAAACCCTGCCTCTATAACTATTGTATAAAAAAATGTGAAAACTTTGTTGCTGTATAATCAAAAGGCTTAGGCTAGATCAATGGTACAGCTGCAGAGGTGAGAAGTAAAAAAAAAAAAAGCAAATTTACTTTGTTACCAAACTTGAGCATTTTTAAAAGTATTTATACTTACATTTTTCTTCACTTAGGACTTTTGACTGTTACTCATTTCACAAGAAAGACCCCTACTTTTTACTCACTACAAAACAAACTACAAACACTATGACCTCTATAAGGTGACTTTATTTTTTTTTTTTTGCAAGACAGCTTCAAGCAAAATTCTACTGGATGTGATGACGACAACAACAACAATGGGTAGTTATTTATAAATTTGGACATTATACATTTAATTGGCTCTTTGTATGTTTATGCAAGGACTGTGCTTGACACTAATAAGAAGAGAAATAATTCTCTTTGTGTTCGAGTTCTCCCTCAATCCTCAGAAACACAGAGGTAAATAACATCTTTTGCTACAAATATCTGTTATTAGCTACATTTAGTATTTGTCTAGCCTATTCTTTAATTTCATGTGATGTCACCTAAATGTGTGTACTTTGCTGTTCACTAATTTGATTCCTCACACAAATGCTGCATCTCTGTGCAAAGACTGCCACACTGTGTATTAAATATGAGGTGGACAAACCAAGCCAGGCTTCTTCAAGCTTCCAAAAGTTATTACGAATCAGGGCTCCAAGTCTCATATATTATCTGGAAAAAAAAAAAAAGTAATATATGAAAGTCTGACATTAATCGTAAGGATATCACAACCAAGGAGTTGTGAATCAAACAATCGTCTGATCAAACAATCCAAAGTTGGATCAACAATTGTCTGATCAAAATATTCTGCTCTTTGAATATTTGTTTTTTACTCTCATGCCAAAGTAAGATGTTATCAGTATGAATTTATGTACTGAATTCCAAACTACCGACCCTTGATGACATTACCTCACTAACAGCTTACAGTTCACTGTGAAACGTTATGAAAATGAAACGTTATGCACTGTTCAACTCATTCATCCTAACAACTCCATAGATATGGTGGCTTGATCAAACTTTGATATGAGATGTACAACTTAATTAGACAATTTTAATTTAAAAAAATTCCCAACAATATTGTAAAACAGCAAAGATCTTTGAGGCGAGATCTCAAATCCCATCTTGTTGCTAAAGTACATGTAGGTAAATTGTTACTTGAGGTGAATACTTTGAATGTAAGACATTTTTAGGAGTATTTCATGTTGTGCTTTAACAAATTGGAAAGATTATTTTAAAGAAAGTAAATGTAATATTTAGAATTTCAGATAAGAAGGCCTTTCTGCATGACAGTACCGAATTCATCAGGTATTTAGCTAGGGAATTAAAATGGCCATGTAGTTACAAACGCGTTGCATTATGGGTACTTGAACAGCTCGCAGTGACATCTAGTTATATACATAAAACCAAGTCTAAGAAAAACAGAAGTGAATTTTATAAATTATAACAGCGCAAGAAAAAAAAACTTAAATTAAAACGTGTCAATCAAGTCGGGGAGTGTTTTGAGCCAATGGGCGGGGAATGAACGCTAACGACACGCCCCTTTGAGGAAACGGAATTGCGCAATAACCAGGAAGTGAAGGTCGTGACAAACATGGCGGCGCTCTGTGTGATGAAGTCTGTAAGGACAGCGCTCGGTGCCGTTCATTGTGCTATTAACAACAGTTTAACACCGAGGATATTAAGTGGACCCCAGCTGTCGTTTTTTGGCTGCACGTCGGTTCGTGGTATCCGGCAAGGTACATTTTATGAGCTGTTTATTTATCCTGTTAGCCTGTTTAGTTAGACACATGTGCATGGTCCAAACGATAAATGTCAGACTGAATCTCAAACTGCACAACATGTGTTAGTTTCTATCCTGTCTGTGCACTGCTGTAAAGAGCAGAGGTGTATTGGCATGCAGATTATCTAGAGAATGTGCTGTTTACATGTCAAATCTAAACGTTGTTTGATTAAATGATGAATGCTGTATAATTGAATGTTCATACAGAATTCCTCAATGCCTGCTGCATGGAAATTCACCATCAAATCTGTTATTATTACACATATACACATATGAATCTCATCCAGGGTGTGTTCCTGGTCCCAGCGCTCACGCCTAGTGTTTCAGGATAAGCTCCAGATCCACCAGGACCTGTTTTAAAGAAAACTGTCGGAAATTCACTTGTCTTGTGTTGATTTATGATTCAAGAGTGGACACTAAACTTATTTGGTTAATGTTTTGTTTTGTTTTGTTTTTCCTTCAGTGGTGGAGAAGCAGGAGGGGAAAACTACAGTGGTAAGTGTACACAAATGCATTTTTTTGTTGTTTTATTTATTAACTGTTATTTCATATTGGTTTTTCGGCAGTGGATTTTCAACGCTTTGTTTTTCTTGTAGATTGAGGGTCTAACAGTGGCGGCACCCGAGAGCCCGCAACCTCCTAACCCAAATGCTAAGTGCCCAATTTACCGATGGAACCTTCAGAACAAGTACACATACACAGTAAGTTTTATGAGTTGAGTGATTTAAAACAAATTCAGGAGATTCAAAGTATCCACACTCTCCAGGAGACACTCTGTAGATATGCTTTTGAACTTATTTCCATTCACAGCCTTTTTGTAAATTGTTAAACATGTTAAGACTCTTGGCCTCTGAAAGAGTTTAGGTGTACAGTGTAATGAATTAAATAGAAGAGCTGACTTTTAATGGGGCTGACAGTGTAATGTCGTGTCAAATGAAGTTCGGTCTTGAGAACCAGTTACCTACTCACGGTAACTTTTTCCTCATCCAACTCACCAAACCTTTCATGGGATAGATCAAGTTTCTTACAGCAGGAAAATCTTGAACCTGTACACGGCATTGGGTCCCTAAAACTATAGTTCCTGAAGATTTTCTGTCAGTTAATATTTCTACTAGGACAAATATTAAACTGCACATTTCTTTCAAGGTTTGTGTGCCACTGTAGAGGCTTTGCTGTGAGTAGCTTAGTCCATTTTTTTTGTTTTGCTCACTTCAGCCAAATGTGTCTCAATTTCCTATGTAAGCCATTCAGCTCTGTGTTATTGCTCAAGCAGTGAACCCAGAAAACACTGTTTTTTTCTTTTTGTATAGATCTTTTGTAGCCATCTGTAGGCAGAAGTAGTAGAAGAGGTCTAGGGAATATGAATATACAAACATTTTTAATTTGTATTAAAGGAACAGTCTGTATTTAGTCAGTCAGCTCTCTGGATGAATTGCAATTGCCATGAAAACAGTGACAAGCCTTCTCCTTCCCACAAGCACCCCAGTAAGTATACCTCACATGTTGGCTTTTATGAGAAACAGGACCTGAGCAGCTCCATTCTAACTTGGAGTTTGTTTGTTTGTTCATTCATTCATTCATTTAGTAGCTGAAATATGGAATTAGCAGCCTGAAACAAGCTAGCCACATCTATTGTATGGTTATAGAGATCGAGGAGATTCTATAAATGGAGAAAAAAATTGTGTAATATAATAATAACATTTGTAACCGATTTTCCTGTGCGGTACCGGATGCCAATAGGGAGTGAACTTGATATGATATGCAATAATAATCAAATTTCTCAGCAAAACAAAATAAGAATCAATTAGCCATATTTTCTATGTTAATAAACATTTCTAATCTTTCTCAAGACAGTACTTTCTACTAAACTGTACAAAATGTAATGGTAGTTTGTATACTGCTGTCAGAGTTGTATATTTTTGTCATATTTCTGATTTTGTACTCTATACTTTTATCCATTATTCTGTAGCTTTTGAAATGTTGCACACACATCACACAATCACATCACTTGCCTTCTGCTTTTTCTTATGATTAATGAGCTCTTCTCTTCTACAATTTCTAAATTCACAGGATGTTTTATTACTGAGTCAGTTCATTCGTTCAGATGGAGGGATGTTGCCAAGACGCATCACTGGCCTCTGTGCTCAAGAACACCGCAAGATTGCCATATGTGTGCAGATGGCCCATCGAGCAGGTCTGTAACCTTACTGGCTTTAGGTAGTGAACGATGGTGTGTGGCTACACAGCGTCTGTAAATACATGTTTTGTGCAGACTATTGTAAAAGGAGAGTTCGGGATCAGGGACGTTTGTCACACACACACAATATCACAATTAAATGCATTTGACTTGTCATTAAATTCCAGTCAGTTTTGTGACATACAAAGGTATAACAAGTCCTCAGGCCTGAAGGCTTTCGCGTGGCAGAAACCTTACTGACTGTTACAAAGCGCTGGCACTCAAGACTCCTTTCATGAATATTTAATATAAATTAAATGTCTCCTAAAAGAGAGTTTCATAATACCTTTTTCCTTATTAAAAAGCATGTTTGTAATTCGCTTATTAGGCTTAGATTTTGTGGAGCGTCCACCATACAAGTCCCTGTAAATGAGCTGTTATTGTAGACGTGATAGCATATTACAATGAACACATTAATATAACCCACACTGTTATAGAAAATTATTCAACACCTTCTGACCAATCAGAATCAAGAATTCATCAGTGCTGTGATATAAAACAACTTAAATAGGAGGTTAAATTCTTGAATCTGATTGGTCAGAAGTCTGATCGGTCAGTAATTCTGACTAACATGAATGATAGGTTAATATTAATGCGCTTGTTCTAATATGTTATTATTAATATAGTAACAGCTCATTCACAGGGACTTGTATGGCAGACAATACACATAATCTAAGAATAATAATAAACGGATTTAAACAACGTAATTTTGTTTAACAAAGAAAAATATAATTGTTGATGTGGTGAAGTTTTTTGTTAGGAGACATTAACATTTATAGGAGTCTGGGATGTCATTGCTTTGTAACAATCACGGTGCTTTGCAAAGTTACCCAGCATGGGAAAGTCTTTAGGACAGAGGAGTTTGCGCTTCCAGGCTTCTCTGTATAATTACAAGCCAGAGAGAGGGAGAGAGAAGATGATGCTGGTGAGGGAACAACTGTTTATTATTGCTAAAACATTAACGGCGATATAACGTTAACACGATAACAGGACCTAACTTTTCTCTGATGCTCCACAACATTAAATCTTATTATAAACCGTTAAAATGTGCAGTGTGTCATTCATGAGTAAAATAAACATTGTAATCATTGGCAAATCGTTGTGATATAAGCAGAATAACACACTCCAGACCATGTAGTCATACGAAAATAATGCACTTAGCGGTGGTAACGGCACCCCGCTTCACGTCTTGCTGCATCACACCACCCAGGCATGGATTATTTTCATATAATCACATGGTCTGTCATGTGTTACTCTGTATATATTGTAATGAATGTATGAAGAACAATATCAAAAATCCTTGGGGATATCTATATAATGCTATATCAGACCAATGTATTATGAGGGGAAAAAAAAGAACCTACTCTACTCTATTACTTCTTTCTTATTGCTCCAGGTCTCCTCCCAGACCACAGACCGCATCTTCCTGAAGGCCACGTACCAAAGCCCAAACCCAACCCCCCACTCAACAGGTATGTACGTTCCATCCAGCACCCTAAAGACTTCATTGCTTGTTCCTCTGGGTAAATGAATTTTCAGAGCAACAAAACTTTACACAGTTTGTAGTATCTACTCTGCCCTCCCCATTTCTCCTGCACTCTGCCTAAATTTGTTACTGAACAGCGTGCCACTAGAAGCCTTTAACATACACATTCATGTGTTGTTTTTGACTTGACACTTGCATAAAAACAAAATCATTTTGGAAACATGCTGCGAAGCTTGCATTTAACCAAGTAGAGTTAATAATGTTAATAAGTTAAGTGTGAACACAAGACAGTGTTGAATTCCAGAGAACACTGACGTGTCAGTTGAGTAGAACAAGACCTAGCACAGTTCTTGGGAAATGTAAGCCGATGGTAATACATTTTTCAGGAAAAAAAGGATCATGCTTTTGGAAAACTAGTTAGCCAGTGATGCACTGATATCCAAAAATAGCTGTTTTTTTTTTAAAGCAATAGCACAGCAATGTATCTCCAGTGGGAAAAGTCTGAAGTCTTGTGAGTTCCATAGCAGAAGCTAAAAAAAGTTCCACAAACTACATCAGTCCAGGTTCCTCCTGCAGAAAGACAGCTAATTGCATGTCCAGTCTTTGGGACCACCAGTAGACATCCCATTCCAGATTTAGTCCCCCTTTGCTGTTATAATAACCTCCACTCTTCTGGGAAGGCTTTCCACTAGATTTTGGAGTGTGGCTGTAAGGAATTGTGATCATCCACAAGATCATTATTGAGATCAGGCACTGATGTCGGGTGAGGAGGTCTTATGCATAAAAACACATCCTATTCAATTGTGTGCTTCCACATCTGTGGCAACAGTTTGGGGAAGAACTACATATGGCTGTGATGGTCAGGTGTCCACATACTTTGGGCCATATATAGTATAGTAGTTCATACTTGGAATGGCACAGGATGCTGGTATAACTGACAGTGAATTCATAAGTGCTTCTGTATGTGAGCCATACATACTGTTTGGGAACCATAGCAGCTACATTCTGAATAGGTTATGGTTTATAAAGTTAAGTTTTACCAGAACAGGCAAGTTAAATGTTTAAAAACTTATACTAAGGATGCAACTGTAATATATATATATATATATATATATATATATATATATATATATATATATATATATATATATATATTTTTTTTTTTTTTTTTTTTTTTTTTTTTTTTAAAAAGATATACCTACAATCCCCCATGCATGAGGTTCATGATGATGGAGGCAGAGCAGTGATGAACCTAGTGTTGATTTAAATCTGATATTGATTTTTTTGAAGGTACCTGACTCGTTACTCTGTGAAATCAGTGAAGCCCATCTATAGGAAAGGAATGAAGTGGTGTAAGAATCGTATGCCTGTGGGACATCCAGCCCTCAAGGACAACATCAGATACAGCCCTAAGCCACTCTACACAAAGCATTGACGCATTTCCAGACACAACAATGAAGGCGTCAGTGTAATCAGGACAGCTGGAACGTACAGAGATCTGCAAAGTGATAATTATTGTTTTTCATGGCCACGACATGCTGCTTTTGATGCTGCACAGGCTGCTTGTTCACACAGAGACGTAACAGAATTTCTTTAAACCTTGAGAACTGAATTTGACATAAGACTTCACTGGAAAAGAGTGCATCATACACAACACACTTTTTTTTTGTCTTTAATATGTCCTCATAGTCACCTCAGTTACTGTTACAGATTCTGTGTCTGTAGGAAGCTGGCCCTAGCTTCCCGAACTACAAATGCTCCAAATAAAAATCGGTTTTATGTACCGCACTGAAACAGCTGTGTGGGTGTGTGTGAGTGAATGTGTGGGTGTGTAAGTGGGTGTGTGAGTGAGTGGGTGTATTGGTGTACATATGTGTGGTGTGGGAAGTTCAACTGACAAAGACCGCTTTAACACTTTTCTTCAGGTCGAAGAATATTTACCTGTTTTCAATACAATTACAAGAAAGTTCATGACAAGAATAAGGTATTTACAGGGACGGATTAGGGTGTCACTTTAATCTCTCTACATCATGAAAGGCAGGTCCAAGTTCTTGAGGCCATCTCCCATGTAGATGTAACCATGTTGGGAGGTTACAGGCACGTGGAAGAAGGTCAGACCAAGCCACAGCAGACTCCGGATCACGCAAACTCTGCTTCCATGCTCCAACTGCAAACTCCACGATCCTGTGCACAGAACACAGAATGAGTGCCGCTTTCGAATCTGTTCCCATTTCACACAGATATTTTAACTTTTAAATTTACCAGTAATTAAATGGGATGGAACGGCAAACCAAAATCGAAAGCCAGAGAACACTAATGTGGCAGTTGAGTGAAAGAAGACCTACCACAATTGCTGGAAAATGCAAGCAGAAACCAATGCATTATCAGGAAATAAGGATCATGCACTTCTTGATGACCAGTTATCCCATAATGCACCAATATCCTTTGGAACAGATGTTTTAAAGCAATAGCACAGTGATGCAACTACAGGAGGAAAAGTCTAAAGTAAAAGCAGATTGAAGATTCAGAAATGAAGGACCATGCCAAGATCAAAATTCTTGGTCAAATATGTACAATGGATATAAAAAGTCTGTTAAAATGGCAGGTTTTTGTGATGTAAAAAAAAAATGAAACCAAGAAAAATCATGTCCGAACTTTTTCCACCTTCAATGTGAAATTACAATGTATAAAAAATAAGTGAAAAACAATCAAACATTTTAGGGAAAACCTTGTTGCATAAGTGTGCACACTCTTTTATAATTGGGGATGTGGCTGTGTTCAGAATGGTCCAATCACATTCAATCTCATGTTCAAAAGTAATTATCATACAGTCATCATCAAAGAAATTATTCTGATTAAGCTGTTTCAGCTGTTTTCATAGGATTTTCTTCACATCTTCTTGGTTTCATCCAATTCCTGAAGCCAGTCCGCAAAGAGCTTATAAAGCATGCATGGTATCTCACTTGTTATAAGGTGTTGATCAGGAGAGGGGTATAAAAGAATTCCCAAAACATTAGATGTACCATGGAACACCATAAAGACCATCAACAACAAATAGAAAAAATGGATCACCACAATGACGTTGCCAAGAACAGGATGTCTCTCCTATCAGGGAAGCTGCCAAGAGACCTCCGGCAACATTAAAGGAGCTGCAGGAATATCTGACAAGTACTGATTACTCTCTGCATGTGACAACAATCTCTCGTATTCTTCACATGTCTGAGCTTTGGGTGTAGGGTGGCTACATGGAAGCCCTTTTTCACCAGAAACATCCCAAATAAATCACCCCAAACCATGTGTCAAAATGTGTTATGGTCTGATGAGACCAATTCTTAAAAGGTGATAATAATAATTCCAAAAGGTATGTTTGGCACAAATAAAAAGCATATGACCAAAAGAACACCATACCCATGGTGCAGCATGGTGGTGGCAGCATCATGCTTTAGGGCTGCCTTTCTTCATCCAGAACTGGGACTTTTATCAAGGTGGAGGGAATCATGAATAGCTACAAATTCCATTCGATTTTAGTGCAAAACCTTCAGTTGTCTACTAGTAAGCTGAAGATGAAAAGGAATTTCACCTTTCAGCATGACAATGACCCAAAGCATACATCCAAATCAACAAAGGAATGACTTAACCAAAAGAAGATCAATGTTTCTGAATGCACTAGCCAGAGCCCAGACCTGAATCCAACTAGAAATCTGTGGGGTGACCTGAATCAGGCTGTGCACAGGAGATTCCCTTACAATTTGGTGGATCTAGAATGTTTTTGCAAGAAAGAGTGGGAAAAAATTGCCAAGTCAAGATGTGCCATGCTGATAGAGTCTTACCCAAAAAGACTGAGTGGTGTAATAAAATCAAAAGGTGCTTCAACAAAATATTAGTTTAGGGGTGTGCATACTTATGCAACTAGGTTATTGCGTAACTAGGTTACTAAGATTTTTATTTTTATTTTTCCCCTATAAAAGTTTCTTATTGTTTTTCACTTTATTTGTATACTTTGCAACTGCACATTAACGGTGAGAAAAGATCTGAAATGATTTATCTTAGTGTCATTCTTTTACTTCACAAAAACCTGCCGTTTTAAACAGAGGTGTGTAGATTTTCTATATCCATTGTATGTACAGGATGTGGTTATTTACAATCCGATCTCCAGCAGTGAATTTCAGGTAAAGGGTGAAAAGACACATGATAAATAAGCTCAAATATTTGAACCATAAATACCAACAAATCCACTGTGTATGGAATTTGTTACATGGAATTTGTTCACATCCTGTGTAACTGGAGTTACATACCATAAATCCATGTGTTCTGATAAAAGAATAAATAAACAAACAAACAAAAAAGTAAATAAATGCCCGATAGCTTATAGGATTATGAGTGTAGTGAAGACCTATTTAATAAAAGAAAATTAAACATTTAAGTAAATAAATAAAAGAAAGGAGAAATGTCTGATGACTCTCGATTTCTGCTAAGGCACACAGATGGTAGGGTCAGAATTTGGCACAGTAGGAATCCATGGACCCAACCTGCCTTGTGTCAACAGTCCAGCTTGGTGGAGGTGGTGTAACGATGTGGGGAATATTTTCTTGCCACACGTTGGGTCCATTAATACCAATTATCACTTGAATGCCACAGCCTATTTGAGTATTGTTGCTGACCATGTGCACCCCTTCATGGCCAGAATTTACCCATCTTCTAACGGCTACTTCCAGCATGATATTCAGCAAAAGTCATCTCAAATTGGTCTCATGGGCATGACAACGAGTTTAATGTTCTTCAGTGGCAAAGAGGAGGCCCTACGCAGTATAGTATACAGTGAGTATATATTTCCCATGTACCCGGGTCAACCGAATGTCAAAATCTCTTGACAAAAATGTTAATTCTTCTTTTATGTGGCATAAAACCAGGGGAACTTTAGGCTGGAACATGCTGCTCCTGGACAGTGTAAGGAAATGGGAAAGCGTCCAGATGAACTCGTTCATCTTAAGAACATGTTTTTGTCTGTATGGGAGATGTAAGAAATGTTTGGGCTTCTTAAGAAGTTAGTGCAGAAACAGCTTTGAGTGATGAGGAAAAGAGAAAGCGTGTTCTAAGTGTTTGAGCAAATGAAATACCAGGCCAAGTGTCAGAGCCACTTCTTCAAATGTTTATATACAGTGCAATGATCCAGTGTCAGAGTTCATTATTTTTTAGAGAAGCCCAACGACTTGCTTTAGGGAATTCCTTAAATATTTTATTTATTACCTACTTTTTAAGTAATCCTATATCATAATGGAAGACATTCAGAATATGGCACTGGTTCACAGAGTTGTCGGTTTGGCATTTTCACTGTATGGGTGGTGACTGGAACAGATGAGATTTTGAAGTAAAAATGTACCTAGACATCAGTGCAGAACTCATTATAAATGGCTAGAAGCAGCACTGTCACATTGAGTGACAGATCTCTAAGTACCCCAAGGTATAGATTACTAAGATATAGATTTCCCACCATGGATGGCAGCCATGCTTCTGTCTATTCCAAGGACGGCTTTAGAACATCCAAGCAGATCCAGGGATTTCCCTGACATACTGTACTATTAAGATTCCATTGGGCTAAGGAATATGAGCAAAACACACCATGGAATGAGAAGAAATAAATAAGTAAATGCAAGCAACAAGTTGAAAGCCATTCAGACTGGATCCCATTCCCACTGCTTACTGAGAATGTGGGCTCTCCACAGCAAAAGTACCACCCAGTCTGACTATGAGTTTTAGTAGTTTTCCTTGCCAGACACAGTGAAAGTTAAATAACAAGAATATTGGTTTTTTTTTTCTTGGTTGTCTCCTTAATCGTGCTTGTGTCAGGAGAAGTACCAAAATACGTGGGAAAGAGCAATTGAATATCACTCATCCAGAAGAGTAATTTCTTATGGGAAACAAAAATGAACATGGAAGAATAGAGAACAATGGAATCACAGTTCACAGTACTATGTCTCCGTTGTGTCTCGGATCAGCCAGTTACCAATTTACATCACTCAATAGATGGGAGAGGTCCAGCTACACAGATGAAAAATGTGCACTAATCATAGACATATTTACACCATTATCACATTTCTCTCGCCCATTAGCGCCATTTGACTGTCAGCATCATCTCCTCGATTGACTGAATTGCACGCAGGATCATCATTCACCCCATTCTTCAAAGTTATGTGTATTGGATACCAAGTTGTTTAAGTTGTAGGGAATGTGCTCAATTCTCAGATATTGTATTACTGTGACTCTTAATTTAGAATCTAGCCTTAAGTACTGAGTAATGTCATGGACTCTGAAGTCATGGACTCTGAAGGTACCCTGTGGTATCTGACACCAGGACGTCAGCAGCAGATCCTTTAAGTCCTGTAAGTTGAGAAGTGGAGCTGCCGCGGATGGGACTTGTTGTTCCAGCACATCCCACAGATGCTCAAATGGATTGAGGTCTGGGGAGTTTGGAGGCCAGAGCAACACCTTTAACTCTTCTTCATGTTCCTCAAACGATTCTCGAACATTGGGCCTCATTTATCAATCTTTTAGTAAAGTTGTGTGTAAATATTTGCTTAAGCCAAACTGGACTAAAATTTTCTAAACTGTATTTTAGAAAAGTTTCACAAACGCTGATTATCATTATACTCACATACAGTACGTACTGTATGTTGATTACCCATAAGTGCAAACACGATCCCGACACAGCTCATTTGCATTAATGATGCCCATAAACCTCCATAAAAGGTCGAGTGCACAGACAGCTGGGGGCACAAAATGAAAGATCAGGGTAAAGCCTGAAAGGCAGAAGTGGAATTTATTTTGACTCACTTCTATGCCAAGAAATATTTAATATTAATAATGATAAGCAAGCAGGTTTATGGGTTTATGTTGGCTCGATTTCTTTATTTCTTTTTTATATTCTTTAATTAATGCCAAAAATCTAAAAGGACTGGTTTTCCCAAAATTTTCTCAATGGTACTCTTAATCCCTGACCTAGTGAACTAGCATGATGATGTGTTTTTGATAGAGACTCCAAAGCTCTTCTATAACTCTTCTAAATAAGGGCGTCTGCTAAATGCTGTAAACGTAATAAAAATAAGCAATTTACACCCAACAGTATATTCCATATATTCCATCCACACAAATTAGATGACTAAAAGTCAATCAAGTCAAAATTTACATTAGTTAGTCTTATTATGCTTAAATTTACATATACCCTGGAGCATGAGTTGGATACAAATGTTTTTCCAAATTACAAATTTTTTACGATTTTTACGAATATGAAATTTCTTGTGTAAACGCTTGTACAAACAAAATATGAATACATTTGTTCATATCCAGCTTGATAAATGACACCCAATGTGTGTAGTGTGGCAGGGTGCATTATCCTGCTTAAAGAGGCCACTGCCATGAAGGGGTGTGCTACGAGAGCCGACTATTCACTTACCAATAAATCCCCATTCACTATCCAATAAATTCCCAGACCTTGACATGTGCCATTGTTAAGAGATAATCAACGTTATTCAGTTCATCTGTGAGTGGTCATATTGTTTTGGCTCATCAGTGTATATATTGCATTTGTTAAAGTTTCACCTTTGGGAATGTCATCACTTAGAGGATCCAGGAAGTCGATGGAAGGGTTCAGATCAGCCATTTCCAAAATGGATTTCTTCTTCAGGTTCTTGGGGTCAGAGAAGTGTAAATAATTGTTCAACTTTGCTGCCTCTGTGGGGTTCAGGCCTAAAGAAAATTATATGAATGATTATTCACCTTTCTGGTATTATTCCTGCATAATGCCGACTAACACATAATAATGACAAATGAATTATTATTGATCAGGAACTTAACACAACAGTACTCCTAGCTTTGAAACAGTTGAATTTCTCATCGAAAGCTTACTTAAACTAAACCATGAAGAGAGAGGTACTGAGCTGAATCATAGCCCTTTCTAATACTCACAGCCAGCTGCATCTTATCTCCAAAAGTAAACAGAGACACACACACACACACACACAAGACATAAAGTCATGCAGTAACCATACCCTCAAAGCTGCGGTTAGTCTGTACAGTGCCATGAGGGCTCTTAATGTATGCGCCACGTGGTACAACAGCCACCTCTTTATCGATGGTAAACACAGTCACAGCTAGCCTTTTCTCTTCACTCACCTTCACCTACAGAGGAGAAACAGCATCACCACAGCATATTAACAGCCATGAATGGTTTAACAGTGCCTTGTAGATGATACTTCAGTCCTGAGTCTAAACATTACAATGTAAACACCTCATTTATCACAAATTTATGTTTACTTGGACTGAATTTTCTTTACAGATTCCAGATTTACAGATTAAACAATTCATTTAGAATTGTGTTTCCTACTTCATAACCAACCAGTTTCTACAACCATTCAGCAATTTAAAGGACTTATGTAAATAAGGAACAGTGAAAATATTAAGTCAAAAGGTCATCCATGTCATTTTGAATGACCTCTGTAGGTCGACATGACCACGCTATTACTGGGTGAGTATGTTGTCTAGTAACTGTCCCTCTGGCTTACCATGACTTCCTCCTCCACAGCGTTATCTCCCTCTCCCTGGTGCCGTATCTCAGCGTGCTCGTATTGGTGTGAAGGATCACCCATAAAACGTCCCTTAGCCGCTACAGCCACCTCTGCTATCAGGGCCTCAGTGGCAAGAGGGAGCAAGTGCCAATCCATGCAGTTAAAACTAGACGAGAAGCAAAGTTAACCTTTAACAAATCTTCTAAAATATCTTCTATAGCAAGATATTTATGTGAAGGGGTTTTTAGATATACACTACCAGTCAAAAGTTTGGACTCAGTAGATTGAATATGCAGTATATTTCTGCTTGTCTTAAAGACATGGTTTATAATTGACATTTGTTTCTAAGAGATATGTGTATACTGAAGTTAATGTCAATTTTTGAATCAAAAAGTATATTTAATAAGTATTAATAAATAAGTATTAGTATTATTAATAAGTATAAGTATGTTTTACTTATAACAAGGAGCTTTTACTCAGAACTAAATTGTTTCCCATAACAAGTAGTTTTCATTGAGAAGGATAGGGCCCTATGACCCCGTGACCCTGTGTAGGATAAGCGGTACAGAAAATGGATGGATGGATGGATGGATGGATGGAGAAGGAATGCCCATTTGAGGAAATATAGGAAAAGCGGTGTTAGTTCATAGTACCAATGTCTTGATTACTATTCTAAAATAGTAAAATCTACTACTATTGAGTAGGTTTGTGTCAAACCTTTGACCGGTATTGTATGTGTAAATGAGTTGTGGACAAACATGCATTTTCATGTACATCAGCCATAACATTAAACCAACTGACAGGTGAAGTGAATAACATTGATTATCTCATTACAATGGCACCTGTCAAGGGTGGGATATATTAGACAGCATGTGAACAGTCAGTGCTTGAAGCTGATGTGTTGGAAGCAGAATTTTTAGGGGTTTTTTTTAATTATTTTATTTTAAAACAATTCTGAGGACATCTAAATAATTTATTTAATTTTATTTTTGTAGAAAGTCAGTTCAAAAGGAGCAGAAAAAAATCTCATTCTAATATACTTAAATTTGTTGTTACAATACAGCAAAAAGAGAAATAATCACTAAGGGATGAATACTTTCTGGAGGCACTGTATATAGCTATTTCTATTTTAATCCAGTAATATATACACTATATGGCCAAAAGTTTGTAGACACTTAACCATCATACACATACAGTATGTGCTTGTTGAACATCCCAGGTTTAATCATCCTTTGCTGTTATAATAAGCTCCAATCTTCAGGGAAGGCTTTCCACTAGATTTTGGAGAGTGGCTGTGGAGATTTGTGATCATTCAGCCATGAGTTCTTCCACTCCAACTTTGGCAACTTTTGTTGCATATGAAAATCCCAGGAGATCAACAGTTTCTGAAATACTCAAACCAGCCCATCTGGTACCAGCCATGCCACGATCACACATTGTCTTCATTCTGATGTTTGATGTGAACATTAACTGAAGCTCTTGACCTTTATGTGTGATTTATGCATTGTGCTGCTACATGATTGGCTGATTGGATAACTGCAGAAATGAGCAGGTGTGCAGGTGTTCCTATTAAAGTGACCGGTGAGACTATTTCTTACCTGTATAAACACTTTCTGTCTCTCATTTCATCTTCTCCAACCCCCTGGGCAATGAAATAATCATTTTTAATTCCTAGGATCTTTCCCCAAAACAGGACTCGGTTGAATTTGTAGTTTGTCTTCAGGATGAGCAGAGAGGTGTGCAGGGCTGCTCGGTGCTCGGTGCTCAGGGTCAGCCCGTTCCCACACACCAAATCCAGCGAATACAGCAAAGTGCTGGAGTCCATCTCTGCTACCTGACACACAGACTTACTGCTAATGATGATAATAATGTGAGGCGGTTAACTAGATAACGCTAGTTTGGAGCCTGCTAGCCGTAAGAAGTGTTTTCGAGGTTGCTAGGGTAAACAAACTTCCTGGATACTAGTTGCCGTAGCAACAAGACACGTAAACGCGCCTGTAGTAACGGCAGTTTGTTTTCAGCTGTGTAGGATTTTTTTGTTTACTGTCGATTTAAAAGCTTTATTTGACAAGAGAGAAGTTAGAGTCATATCGTGATATTTTCTCTCACAAGTCGTTCTCCTGTTACGACTTGAGTGCACGTTAGAACTTGTTTATTAATATGTCTTTTTTTTAATCTAAAAGATTTCATGAGGCAACAGAGAAGTTAGAATACAGTGTATATGCAATATGTCTGTGCATGTTAAAAGGAACAGCCATGACACGCGAGAACACGTGTATTCCTGCATGCTAACTATTCTTTTAAGGGCTTACACAATAAAATATACAGTTTGGCAGAATGTACACCTATATACATACACTATATGGGCTAAAGTATGTGGACACGTGACCATCACACCCATATTAAATGAAAAGGAGGGGAAAAAGAATAGAAAAAAAGGAACAGAATAAAACCCATGATTTTACCAGGAAGATTTGTGATTTAACACTTTTAGTTAAATTTGCTTTACATGTTTAGTGTCATTACACCGAGACCCTGATCAGAATACAGCAGTTTCTGAAGATCAACAACTCTTTACAGCCGTGGTGAGCAGAAAAGCATTTCAGCATGCACAAAACATCGAACCTTGAGGAGGATGTACTACAACCGCAGAAGACCACACTGGGTTTCACTCCTGGCAGCCAAGAACAGGAATCTGAAGCTATCATGCACACAGACTCACTCAAACTGGACAGCTGAAGGTTAGAAAAAAAAATCAGCTGGTATTTTTCCAGTCTTCAGTTGTATAGTCTAAGGCCTAAACCAATGAAAATGTGTCCCAAATTCCCAAACATGTCATTAAAATGGCTTTAAAGGGTAAGCCATGCTTCATGCTTTTTTTTTTTTAAAGAACATATGATATAAACATTTTTTAGCACCGTGAGTATTTCAGAAATGTATCATGCGTTGGGTATTTTGTTTTATTAAAGCAAGAAAGCTGGAGACAAGATGGAGATTCAAAAAAGACTCGTAAAATCTGACTCCATCCTGAAAAGCTTGATGATTAAGGGTTCAACAGTCAGTGCAGTATGAGTGAAAAAAAGAGCATACCTTTATGTGGATAATAATGCCTCCTGGAAAATGACACTTGCAGGCCCTTTCCCCTCTCCAATTACTGCCAAACCCCCAGTATGGCTCAGGGCTGTGACTGGACAGTGACTGCAGTTCAGCACAGCACAATTTCCACACACTGATCAAAGTGAAATGCAGTGTGACTGAGAATTACATTTACTTCTGATAGGAAGTTAGCCTGTACTTTTGTTATTCTATTCTGTTATTCACTGAAGAGATGTAACGGCATGACAGTGCAGGTTTTACTGTCTAATGTGGAACATTTTCTTTATGTCACTAATGAAAATCAGTACCATTTGTGTATTGCAATTCATGTTCTGTCACTGTTGTGATTGCATTTCTATTTTAAACAAAATCTCACAGTGAAATGCAGTGCAGTGGTGTAGATAGCTTTTAACGTTGGATCACATTCACTTCTGATGCAAATTCAGCATTTAATTCTTAAAAAGCAATCCTCCTCTCTTTGCTTTTCATTGAAGAGATCGTAGTGACGTAAGAGCTTGATCTCTTCAATGAAAAACAACGAGCAGGGAATTGCATTCTCGGCTTCTCGTTGTTGTATGGTGCCCACACATCACAAATGAAAGTCTTTGTAGTGCATTTCATGTTATTAAACCTGTGTGATTGCTTTTATCTCTGGTACAAAATCTCCTCCATAAATAAGTACAGTCACATACACACACATAGAGACTGCAGAACAAAATAGCACCTTCTTGTTTCAGCATATGATAACTGTCTTAAGGCTGCTTTACACTGTACAATTTTTAATGCAATAATGCTGTTCCAAAAAAAAAAAAAAAAAAAACACTCAAAGAAATCCTTGGTCCTGAGTTAAAATCTGTGTTCTTAACATGACATGAACTTCTGGCAGTGCCAAAAATTTGGACTAAAATCTTGAAATGTGAACTCCTCTAAGACTTGCTTTCAATGTCTTAAAATGCTTGGATGACCCAATCAGAATGTTGTATCATAAGACAATTATGAGAAAATATCTGACATGTCACAGCCTACTACTGAATAATACCACAACATGTTCTGGCACTGTATTAAAACTGCCTTTACGTATAGAGAATGTTAATGGTAGTGTAGCTGATTAGATAGCTAACCAAGTGCAATTTCTGGCTATTTAACATTCATATTACCAAAGAACTTTGAAGCTTGAAGCTGAAAATTCTTTTTTATGCTTTATTGTTTTCAAATTTGTCAGTAAGAATAATAAAGCCTTAAAACTAACCCTTACAAATAAACAAAATAAACCTACAAGTACAGTTGAGGCCAAAAATTTACATACACCTAATCTAAAGACAATCAAACTCAATTTTTCAAACTCCACACATTTCATGTTTCCATACATTTCCTGTGTTAAGTCAATTGGTGTATCTACTTTATTTCCGTAAGAGATCATTGTAAAAAAAATAGCTATGACAGACTTATTTCAGCTTTTATTTCCTATATCAAATTTTCAGTGGGTCAAAAATTTACATACACTTAGTTAGTTAGTATTAGTGTTAGTATTTGGTGGCGTTGCCTTTTAATTGCTTAACTTGAATCAAACACTTGGAGTAGCTTTCCACAAACTTCTCACAACACTTTTTCCTCATTGTTTCTATATGTCTATTTTTGCTCATTCCTCCTGACAGAACTGGTGTAACTCAGTCAGGTTTGTGGGCCTCCTTGCTCAGACACACTTTTTCAGTCCACAGATTTTCTATGGGATTCAGGTCAGGGCTTTGTGTTGGCCACTCAAGTACTTTCACTTTGTCGTCTTTAAGCCATTTTGGTTAAAGCTTTGGAGGTATGCTTAGGATCACTGTCCTGCTAGAAGACCCAGTTGCGACCAAGTTTAACCTTTCTGGTTGATGTCTTGAGGTATTGCTTCAGTATTTCTAGATAATCCTCCTTCCTCATGATACTATCTATTTTCTGAAGTGCACCAGTTCCTTTTCCAGCAAAACACCTCCACAGCATGATGCTGCCGCCCCCATTCTTCACAGTTGGGATGATGCTCTTAAGATTAAAAGCCTCACCTTTTTTCCTCTGTACATAGAGCAGATCATTATGGCCAAACAGTTACATTTTTTTGTTTCATTTGTTTCATGACTTTTCAGGTCATGGTCCATGTAGGACACTCTTAATGGTGGATGTACATACTTTGGTACCTGATGCCTCCAACTCCTTCACCACTTCCTTTGTTATTGTCTTAGGGTTCAGTTGAACCTTTCAGGCCAGTGTTCATTCATCCCTGGGAGTTAATTTGTGCCTCTTTCCTGAAAGATGCAGTGTCTGTGTGGTCCCAAGATTTTTATATTTGCATATAATTGTTTGCACAGATGCTTGTGGTACCTTCAGTTGTTGCTCCTAAGGAGGAACCAGACTTGTGGACTTGCGGTCTTGGCTGAGTTGCTTGCATATTCTCATGGTATCAAGGCCAAAAAGGCACTGACTCTAAAGCTAGGCCCATTTACAGCCACAGATGCATTCTCAGGTTACTCCTAATTATGACAATTGGCCAATCAGAAGCCTCTAAAAGTGACCCTCCACATTTGTGGGTTTAACGTTTGCAGATTTGAATATTCAGTTGTTTGCCGTTAATAATTAAATGGGAATTTTTTTTGGAGTTTTGCAAAGTTTAGTAAGCTATAAATGCATAAAATATATATTATTAACCTATTTATCTATATATTATTTATTTATTTACTACCATAAATATATACACATATTTATTACAAAAAGATACATTTTGTAAAAAGTTTCAGTGCGCTAAAAAACTGCAGACTCTGTTTACGCATTCTGGTTGGAGACGCCACACTCTTTGTCTCAGTACTAGCCAGCCTCACTCACCTGTTTTGTCTTTCAGTGTGCAGTGTATCTCACCTTTCTCTCAACTTTTTGCATCTTTAAAGTACAATAAAATATCGACTGTAATCATAGGTCCAAAGTGTAGCGCTTCTAGTGTTTTAACACACTTTTTTTGTGTGTGTTAAATACGAGGCCTTGAGATATTCGCGGTTTTCCACATTTGTGGGGGTCCTGCGCCCATAACTCCCATGAATGTGGAGGGCTGACTGTACATCAATTTCTGGAATCTTCAAGACTGTTTAAAGAGACAGTCATCTTGGTACATGTAAATTTTTAACCCAGTGAAATTCTGACAGAGTGAAGTAAAGGTGAAATAAATCTGTCTCAACTGATTGTTTTAAAACTGTTTTAAAATGATCTCTGATGTGAACAAAGTAGATGCCCTAACTGACTTGGCAAAAGAAATGTATGGTAACATGAAATGTGTGGAAAAAATCAGCTTGAATATCTTTCATCTAGATATATGTAAACTGTACAAATCTTTGGAGAATTGCTTCAGTTCATGCTCCCAGGGCCAAAAATAAGCACTAAACCAGATTAGAAAAACAGAGTTCTTAATCATAACCCTTACCAGTTGATCACTGCAAATCTGTGACACCCCTGCACAAGCCGTTAGATGGAGTCCTTCACATGAATACCGTCATCATAGAGGAGGTTGGGTATGACACAGAAACGCAGACGTCTATTGTCTGCATACTACAAGCCAGTGTGTGTTTAAAAAGCAATTCCACCAACTTGTAAACCAAACAAATCCTGAAATGTTGACTAATTGTTGTGTGAGGTGACGATGTTGTTTTATGTAGCACCAAGGTTCTGGAGAAACGTCTCATTTCACTGTGTACTGCGTCACCTATATATAGTTGAAATGACAATAAAAAGCCTCTTGACTTGACTTGACTAATTGATAGGTCACATTTGTACACCTAGTACAACCCAAATGAAACCTGCTTATGTGCAGAAAAATACTCCTTACTAAATAGATGAGAACATGCATTTATGCCAACCTTTAAAAAAGACTTGTGGTCTGGCAAAACCTAGAAAACCTTTCAGTGAGCTAGCTCAACCCCTACCATCATAATCACAATGGTGGTAAGTCTTTCTATTGTCTCTTGAAATAAAGTACATATTAGAATGTAAACATTTAAGAATACCCACTCTGCAGGATTTAATTAAAGTTTACTAAGTTTTTCCTGCAAAAGCTGCTGGGAAAACCATGCCTCTACCACGCCTCAGCCTTGAGAAGTGCCGCTACAATATTGGCAGTTATGGTACAAGTTCCTGCTTTTCAATGATGTACAAATCTTTGGAGAGTATTATTAGATCATGCTGTCCTGTGGGGCCCCTAATGTCCAGTACACCACTGACCTGAACCATAAACCTGTAAAAAACATTTCAACTTATCTTCACTAAGTAATGCAAATTATTTGGTTAATAGGCTAATCTGAGAACTTATAATAAAACTGAGAACCTAAATGTTATAAAGCACACAGGGGAGTATCAAATTAAGCTGACCCTTTTTACTGCCCCTGTAAAGTTCAGTGAGTTTTTAATAGTCCTGTTTCACCTGCGTTCTGGATCAAATCCATTGGTTCTACACCATCTGAGACAACTTATCCTCATTTCATGTTTTATATGTGCATGGATATCTGGATTTAATACACTTTCTCAGTGGAAATGAGGAGAGCCAAATACTGATTGATTGCACACACTATGTATGCGGAAGAAGAAAGCAGTAAATTTTGCCTCGTCATGTGTCTGTGGTTTATTTGAAATTCTAGAGGAAAATGACTGGCTTGGATTTGATGCATGCTGCCCCACCCCAAATGGGTTATTGTTTTGGCTCTAGATACCAGTACACTGGATTTAAACCAGTAAGTATGAGGTTCAAGTGCAGACTGTCAGCTTTGAGGATTACGCCTACATTTGAGGATACGGGAATTACTGACCTATTTATGCATAGACCTCCCATTTCAGGGAACCATATGTTAGTACATGAAGTAACACAATTTTGGACTTAGTGCTGTTTAGTCAAATCAGATAATGAATGCCTGAGGTCTGCAAACCAGATATAATGCAGATGTTTGCAGTTCCGGTGTTTTCTAACAATACAGCTTAAACTAATTTATTTTAAACAATTAGTAATATAAAAAATTCATACTTTTTCCTGACTTTATTTCAGTCTACACTTCAGGAAGAAGTAAAATAAGACACAGAAGTTCCAACCACACAAGACCACAAAATAAACCTTTGAATGTAAATCCAAATGTCCTCCCTGATTAGATGCTAAACCATTTATAACCTGAAACATAACTAGATCAATATGCAGTTGATCTAGTTTACTTTACTTCACTTCAAACTTTACTTCAATATGTACTGAATATGTGATGAATTCCGATTTGCGAGTACTTATTCATTCATCTTCAGTAACCTCTTTATCCTAGCTAAGGTCACAGTTGATCCTGAAAACACTTGACACAAAGCAGGAATACACCTAGGATAGAACACCAGTCCTTCACAATGTTCTATCTACACATCCACAGCTAGAAGCAATTTAGCGTAGCCAGTCATGTCGTTAGGAGATTGGAGGAAACCAGAGAATGTAGAGTAACACCAGATATGGAGAGAACATGTGAAAACTCCACACAGACAGTAACCCGAGCTCAGGATCAAACTCTGAACCTTGGATCTGTGAGGCCATGACTAAACTACAAAGAACTGAGATTAAATGTTGGGTAAATCAAAGGTCAGGAATAAGTTATTGGACTGTAAGACAGTATGTGGCCACAACCATAACATGCTTTTTATTCCTTTTCATTATGATCAACATAATTTATTTTAATATAGTGGTATATGTCACTTGTGACAGGTCCGTGCCAGCATCAGGTTCCATTCCAAAATGTCAGATGACAGGAAGGACTATTTAAAGTAATTTCCTTATAGGGCAGTATCTGAACGAGGTTAGAATCTCTGAACATAAAAATGTGTACTTCTTTTACCTAAACAAAAAAACTCATTTTGTCTAGCGAAAAAGTAATATTGTGGGATTTAAAGCTATAATATAATAGATATAATTATATTACTATAATTTTGACTGGTTCAAACAAACTGATTACTAATAAACATTAGTGCACACCAAAATTCGTTCTTCAGTAACGCCACAAAAAACACTTTCTAGTTAGTGACTGACAGACACATTCATACATGCAGCAGTAAGTTGTGTGTACTTCCAGGCTGTGTAGCCTGTTGCCTCTGGATGATTAAACACAGGCTTGAGGAGACAACTTCCTATAAAGTGTGTGTGTGTGTGAGTGTGAGTGTGAGAGCGAGAGAGAGACCACACTTTAACAATATGCAGACTCACTTCTCATAACTTAGAGATAAAAAAGGGTGCCATAAGAAACAGTGGAAAGATACACAAGACAGAAACAGAACATCATTTTTCTTTTCTACAGGACAAAAGAAAAATGACACCAGATTTTTTCCCAATACAGTAAAATAGATATCCGTTCACTTGAAGACCAAAGTAACAGAAAATAAATGTATGTCTAGGAGACATACCAGTCATGTCAAGTCAGTTTTATACATACCATATAAAGAGTATATGAAAACAACGACATTCTTGTTCTACAGTAGTTCTCCTTCAGCTAACATATATAATGCATACAACATAACAACATACAGAGAAAATATACAAAAAGAGACAGCTGCACAAGTGTGAGATTGCATGTAATATGAATAGCGCAAATTATGTAGTATGATAGGTAATACAGTATAGTGCAAGTAGTGGTACAGAGGTACATGTATGCTTGTATATATCACCAAACAGTGCAAAACTATGCATAGTATATAGAATGTACACTATATGGCCAAAAATATGTGGACACCTGACCATCACACCTATTTGAGCTTGTTGGACATCCCATTCCAAAACCATGGATATTAATATGGAGTTGTCTCCCCTTTGCGGCTTTCAGGGAAGGCTTTTTGCAACATTTTGGAGTGTGTCTGTGGGAATTTGCACCCATTCAGTCAAAACAGCATTAGTAAGGTCAGGCACTGATACTGAACGAGAAGGCCTGCCTCACAGTCAACGTTCATCCCAAAGTTGTTCAGTGAAGTTGAGGTCAGGGCTCTGTGCAGGCCACTCGAGTTCTTCCACTCCAACCTTAACACACCATGTGTTCATGGACCTCACTTTATGCACAGGGGCACAGTCATGCTGGAACAGGAAAGGTTCTTCCCCAAACTGTTGCCACAATGTTGGAAGCATACAATTGTCGAAAATGTCTTTGTATGCTATAGGATTAACTTTAACCTTCATTGGAGCTAACCATGAAAAACAGTCCCAGACCATTGTCCCTTCTCCACCAAACTTTACTGTTGGCACTGTGCATTCTGATAGATAGCATTCTCCTGGCATCCACCCAGATGTAGATCCATTACACTGCCAAATAGTGAAGTGTGATTCGTCACTCCAGAGAACACATTTCCACTGCTCCAGAGTTCAGTGACAGTGTGCTTTACAGACAGAGCGATCTTAGGCTTGTGTGCAGCTGCTCAGCCATGGAAGCCCATATCATGAAGCTCTCAACGCACAGTTCTTGCACTGATGTTGCTTCCAGAGGCAGTTTGGAACTCTGAAGTGAGTTATACAACAGAGGATAGATCTACTCTTCAGCACTCGGTGGCCGTGTTCTGTGAGTTTGCATGATCTGCCACTTTGTGGCTGAGCTGTTGTTGCTCCTAGATGCTTCCATTTCACAATAATAGCACTTTTATTTTACTTTTTTATTTTATTTACATTTTATTTTACTTTTTGTCAAATACATTCATTACTTTTTGATTCCCTTATTCTTCACAGCTGTTAACTACAATTCATGGGAAAAAAAGCTTTTTGAATTTGAAAATGCGCATGTGTGTGTGTGAGAGAGAGTGAGAGAGAGAGAGAGAGAGAATCCATGTGAATTTGGGGAAATGCTAATTTTCAGAGAATAGTACACATCTTTGTGCACACTACACAAAATACAGCTCTACATGAATTCTATTGAACTGTGAGCATTTTGGCCAGAAAGACAAATGAGAGGATAGAGCGGAACAGAAAGAGATGGATATGGAAGGAAAATGGATTTGTCTTGTTATGAAATGAAGGGATTTAGAGTATTTTCAGCAACAGATGGAAACTAAAATGGTTTCATGTCAGCTAGATGGTGAACTCAATGTCACCATCTCTCAACTACAAAGTGTGCTTTCTTCTAATTGGCCTATGGGTATGAATATTGAGAATTGCCACTATTGGGCCCTGGAGCATCTGTTAAAGGACAAAAATATCTGCCAAATGAGTGGGACTGTGGTCTGTCCATCTCCCGTTCCATGCAAATCAAGCTTGTCTGAATAAAATAAAAGCAAATTCACAAGCCTCCAACATATTTCCCTCTAAACATGCTGTCATTATGAAACTAAATTCCCTCAGGCTCTCTGCATAGTGATTTGGCTAAAGAACATAAACTAGCAAAAATGCCAATACATTTCCAATCACTGCTAGACACTGTATGCTAAAAATAACAGTATTCTAGCTATGAATGGTATATTAGTGTGTGTGCTACAGAAAGGAATTGGGGAGAGAAGAGCATAATTGAACATATGGTCAAAATGTGTTGGGTCATTTTGAAATATCCCACGCTGCAAACTGTATGCTGTCCAACCAACACACCCACACTGTAAAAACAATTACTCAGCTACAGGATTTCAACAGTTGTAGTCCATAGCCAGCTGCAGCAGGATAATCTAAAGGGTGCACTAACCATTAAGGTGAACTGAAGTCTACAACAGAGCACATGCCATGTTTGAAACCATAACCATGGCACATCGTGCTGTAGAAAGGCACAGCTCAGGATAAGGTTTGGAAACAAAGAATGTCGACATGATCCAGAAGAACAGCAAGGTCAGATCACTCCCACTATTGCTCCGAAATACTCTCTGGATATTGCCTCTGGTTCCCATGATCTTTCCTAATGCATTGGCACCGGGACCAGGCAATTCTTTCTGCTTATCAACTCCCTCCTCTCTTCCATCTGTCTAGGTATTAAAAGAAGGGTGTCATAGCTTTGATGTCTCCAAGATTTTTTTTTTTTTTGATAAAGTATGGCGCAAAGGAAAAAATAAAATGTGTCTTTTTTTCCCCCCTGTATTCTTGTTTTTCTCATAAATTATAACTTTAGCCAAAATAGATTTTGAACAGCCCTAGTGGAAAAATACTTAGATCCTCACAAAAGCAATTCATTGAAATACTGTATGATATGGCCAGAATCAGAATATGCCTTCAGTATCTTCATTACTGTGTAGAATACACAAATTGGGTTGTGTATGTACATTATCTACACTCACCATCCACTTTATTAGGAACACCTATACACCTGCAGTTATCTAATATTCAATCATGTAGCAGCAGCACAAAGCAAAAAATCACACAGATACAGGTCAAGCGCTTCAGCTAATGTTCACAACAAACATCAAAATGAAGAAAAAGTGTGATCTCTGTGACTTTGATCGTGGCATGGATATTAGTACCAGATGGGCTGATCTGAGTATTTCACAAACTACTGATCTCCTGGGATTTTCACAGCAGAAAACCACATCAGGTTCCACTCCTGTCAGCCACGAACAGGAATCTGAAACTATCATGGGCACAGGTTCACCCAAACTGTACAGTTGAAGATTAGGGGGAAAAAAATCACCTGGTCTTTTTCTAGTCTTCAAATGTCCAGTTTTGGAGAGTCTGTGCCCATAATAGCCCATAATAATTGTTTTTCCACACCATTCTGTGTAAACTCTAGTGACTGTTGTGTGTGAAATTCCCAGGAGATCAGCAGTTTCTGAAATACTCAAACCAGCCCATCTGGCACCAACAACCAGCCACGGTTAAAGTCACAAAGATTACATTCCCATTCTGAAGTCTGATGTGAACATTAACTGAAGCTTTTGACCTGTATCTGCATGGTTGTTAATAACAATTTGGACAAATTGTGGGTCTGCAGTTCTGGAAGATTTTGTGGAGTTACAAGTCTCTGTTCATTATTATGATATTCACACTTGTGTCTGTCTGTTTTTTTTTTTTTTTTTTCCATTCTTGCAAAATGAAGAAAGTTCAATAGACTCATTGCACATTCATTAGTGCTCCAATAATTATTAAAACTATTCCCCTTAAAACTGTTCTTATCCCTAAAGGGCATTGTAGGAAAACAGTGCCCTCTACAGTGTATTTCAAATTAGCACTTTCAGCACTTATCATCCTACACAATGATACAGGTATCAATGAGCGCACACACACACACACTACATACAAACAGTGTATTTATCAGAAATCTGGTTTTAAAATATTAGAAGCATCAAAGTACAATATCAAACCATGTCAAAAGCAGGATATCAAATCACAACACGTATTTGACTATAATTTTACATTTTCTAACAATACCTTTGATTTTGATTTATTTATGTACTAAAAAATTCTATGATCATTCATTACACTGACAGAAAATGTAATCAGTTGTTTCTAACACAGCTGCTGAGCCTGTGAACTCATTTGGTTAAAGCAACCTTTAACCCAGAGACAAACAGCCATGATTCATTTGGCTTCTTCTCCTTGGTAAAAGCTCCAAAACCTTGTGCAACATTTGGGTTACGCCCTTCAGTGGAGCATAGAGTAAACCATACTTGATGAGGAAGGTTTTAGGTCTTTGCTGAAATGGCTTTGTTACTGAGAAACCTCAAGAGTAGATAGTCCAGCGGCTGTGATATTTTTAATCAAGCAGTCCCATCCCACCATCCCTGAATTTATTCTAGCCCTACAAAGTGTCCATTTTGCTGTAATGCTGTTATTGACTGGGGTGTAAGGGTATGAAAACCAAACAAACCGATGTCATGTTTTTCAAAACATCACTATATTTACTTACAACTTCACATTAGTAGAGTGGATGACATTAAATAATTACTTTACGTGCAGTGACATTAAATCATTATGTCAAAACTCTGGAGTGCTGGTAGAAACTAGTTGTTGACAGGATTGCGCTCATCCTTTAGTAATTTATCAATAATTTACTCATGTTTCTTGCTTTAAAAATCATAAATGACACCCCACATCTGGAAATAACATTTTTGTGACATCATCTTCATCAAAATGTTAACACTATGACTATTTCAGGTTTCTGCTCAGTATACTCTGTAAACCTTCACACCCCTGTCATCCCAGTTTCTTACACCATCAGGCTTGCCTTGTACATTAAGTGCATAAAGCCGTGAAAGTTAGGCTTTTTAATTGCTTGAATCTGTTAATTGACAGCCATGTCAAGTGTCCTAGTCTCACTGCTTTTCTTGTGTGCTGAGAACAGCTGGGCTTGCGTCTGTAGTGCCATATGAATGGTGGTGGCTGACCTCCGCAGGAGACATGGAGGCATCTTCAGGGTACAAAACCTTGGGAAGGTACACCTGCAAAAGCAAACTTATGGTTAGGAGTATATATGATTTTGGCAAAAATAAACAATTCTGGGTCTTGTCTCAAAGAATCTTATTAAAGCACTTGGGGAAGATTTATTTTAGTAAGAGGGAAATTCCATCTGTCATAGGATACTGAGAATAACAGCATTCTTTCCTTACAATGCTTCTCATTTCACAGCAAAAAGAGCAATGTGTGTGATCGAGAGAGAGAGAGAGAGAAAGAGAGAGAGAAAGAGAGAGAGAGAATAGGTAAACAAGCAATGGAATCAATGAACTAATGTCGGTGGGAACTCACAGAACCAGTGGAACTTTCTGAAGTTGCATCAGAGTCTTCATCTTCTTCCTTAACCTACTCCGTATGTGAAAGTGTGCGTGCACACACACACACACACACACACACACACACACAAACACACACACAAACACACAGGATTCAGGAACACTGGATATATTGCAAATAGCTGTGTTTTGCTATTTGTGTTTTGTTTGTTATAAATGTACGGTGGATTGGGAAAAGCAGTCACACTAACATTTAAAAAAAAAAAACTCTAGTAGATCTGAAGTACTGTGTCACTGAACTGAACTGTATTTCTCTTTTGCATGTATATCAACAAGCGGTAAAGTTTTCATTCGTTTTCAGTAACAGCTTTATCCTGATCACGGTCTAATCAGAGCCAATTCCAGGAACATATGACATTCATTGTATGAGGAAATCACACTTAAGTAGCAAGCTTTAAGATACACAGTATTTAGACAGACTGACTGGTTTTCCCAGCGTATTTGTAAAACTGGGTCCTTACCCAATGTGATCTTAGCCCAGATTGTAAGGATGAAAAACAGTTAGGTTTTCTCAGGAAACCACACATATTTGTACAATGAAGCTCTAAAAAATTAGTCATAAACTATTCTGAAGAGAAAATGATTTAAAAATTACTGACTGTTTTGGAAGAAACACTTTTCCTTGGGGATTTTTTTTTTTTTTTTGGGGGGGGGTCCATTTTCCTTAGTCACAATAAACAAGGAGTAAAATTATGCACACAAAATAATCTTACAGCGTAGTTATGAGGACTGAGGTACTTGAAGTGGCCAAAGCAGGTGTAACTAATGGCAATGAAAATGGTCACACACAGAACCACCAACGTGAAGAGAGAAGTGGCAGCCATGAATCCTGAAAAAAAAAACACACACATATAGGGAGTACAATTAAAAGAATTAAAGGTTAAATTGTCAATAGGTTTATTAAAATAAAATAATTAGTTGATGGATGGGTTTTACCTGTTCTCAAGACAGAGAAGAAGTAGAGCCAGAAAAGACAGATGATTGGTGCGGCAAGGGCTTGATTGACAGCTCCCAGGTGCACCTGTCGGTCAAGGCGGGCAGGCAGGTACGCAAAGTACAGATTGTGTTTGTCCACCAGATGCTTTAAGGTTATATACAGAAAACCTGCACATGCACAAAGACACTGTATTTATAAAATATGCCATATTTGTTTGTTTAGTGTGATGTAGGGAGTAGGGCTGTAGGTAATACTGCCAAGTCCAAGATAATTACAAGACTAGCAGAGATCCAGTCAAGACCAAATCTTAAGCAGGTCGAAGCCAAGCCAAGATCAAGTCCAAATGAAAGCAAGACCGAATCAAGACCTAGACTGAAAACATCAAATTCTTTTCAAGCCCAAGCCCTGGTTGACATCATTTGTGCATTGTGCCAATGATTAGGCTATGTTTTCTACAAGAAGGAATTACTTCTTGTCAAACTTTGCTGACAACACACACACCCACACACACACACACACACACACACACACTTTAAAACACTGTAAGCGGCGATTTTATTATCATTTCAGTAAGAGCATACTGAATGGGAATTCATCCGGAATCTTTTATCTTAAATTTTGTGCCCATTCATTTTCAAAGGGGAGCTGCAAAAAATACACCAGGGATTGTGGGACTGTGAGCAGGTAGGACTTTCGCTACGTGGCAGAAAAAATTGAGCCCATTTCAACTTAAATTACAAGTGGCAGCCATGTAATGCTGACCCATCGTGACTGTCTGGCCACAAATGATGGTCCGCAAACATAGTACCTACCGTACATCATACATTCTTCCCAAAAACTCATGCACAAACAGTTATTTACTCAGCTTCTCTGTAATGCAGACTTGTGTAGGAATCTTTAAAATTGTAATGATAAAAATAAAAGAAATATCATCTGCCAGATGCTTATCCACAGTTTCGTTTCCCATTGTGAGATAAAAGCAAGAAGAGGCTGAACTGCCATAGTAAAGGATTAAAATAACTTGTCTATTGTTTTACCTCACTAACTCATGTAGCCAGGTAATGGAAATAATGTATATATAGAATAGAATAGAATAGAATAGAATAGCTTTATTGTCATTTTACAATGAAATTGAAGCAACTTCCTTACTGGATGCAATACGTTTGAAATCCACACTTTCAGGTTAATTTGCAAACAGACGTACTTCTCAAGCTCACATGTGCAGTGTGCATGTAACTTTAGCCCTTTTTATGAATAAAAACATACACTCCTGGGCAAAAAAAAAATGGGCCAAGCACAATATCCCAATTATTAAGCTTTTAATGATCTTAACAACAAATCATTGGTCAGAAAATTATCAACAATTAAACAATGCACTCCTGAGAGCTCCTGTGCCACCATTTGCTCGTTTACTTTTGTTGCAGTGAACTGTTTGTTTGGGGAAAAGCTAGAAACAGGGAAACTCACTTATACAGTCTTTCCGTACGCAAAGGTAAAATCACGATAATGATTAAAATGCTTGATGTAAAATTCAAACTAACACATGTCTGGGTGTACAACATTTTCCAAAAATATCTTCTGGGATTTTTTTTTTTAATTAAAAGATTATTTGGTTTTCTGCCGCACCTGATGCAGCCCATCAAGGGCCACAAAGCTTAAACATTTAAAGAAAAGGGAAAAGCTTCCCATACTAAGTTACTTCATCTATTTGTTTAATTCTTGCTAATTTCCTGAACAATGATTTGCTGTTAAGATCATTAAAACTTTGGGCTTGGCCCATTTTTTTCCCCAGGACTGTACATTACACATTTATTACTTGTTACACATTTATTACTGTACTACTTATTAAACCATAATGCCATCTACAAATGCTTACGCATAATTACCTGAGTCTACACTGCCAGTGACTGTATAAATAATAAATCATCAACACCTATATATGACTTATGCATGCATTTTAAGTAAGGCCTGACAATAAAATGTTTTGGACCATAACATGGGTGGTGCCAAACTAACTGTAATGGTCCAGGGCAAAAGTAAATTTATAATCATTCCACATCTGTTTACAAGTGCACTCCTACAGCTGCCCTTGATTATCCTTACAACTGGTTTGATTATTACAATTACAGTTGCAATATCCTTGTAATTATCGACTATTATTTTTCCACACATGATTAAAGCTGTGCACATCTAAAGGGCCCTTGCAGTTTTTGTCCATATAAGCACAGCTCTAACTACATGCTAAAAAGTGGGCTGAAGAGGAGGATAAATAGGAGAGTATTGTGATTAATTAGAATTGTCTGAGCCAACCTTATTACTCATCTCATAGTGCTTCAACGACTGTACATTAGCTAAACACAAAAAAAACACATTTACATACTAAGGCCCTTGTTAACAAGGTATAAGAAATTCAGACAGCAGTGTATTAGTTTCAGAAAATATTTGTTATGTAAAGTGTGCACTTCTCTTACCGAATGGTGCTATAACAGGACAGGTGATACTGTAGGCCATAATGACTGTGAAGACACACAGAGTCCATCCATACATTGCCCCATATTCAAACTGGTATGCCTGATTCTTCACAGAACAAACAGAGATGATGTTTGTCACGAAAGGTGGAGTATATAATACAGTAAACACTTTATGCAATAAACATCATACAGTGATACATGAAGACCATTGAAGCTCACAATAGATGGAGAATATCTCAATATCTTTTTTTTTAATAATCTAGAAAGATAAAGATATAATCTATTTTTGTACTTGCTAGGGCAACGTTGGAGTTTAGTATTTAATTGTAAGGTCATTATAATGCTTTATTTTTAACATCTTATGCAAAGCATGCATGACTTATTCTGATGTTTCATATAATTTAGTTATTTCCCAAAATGATTAAGAGAAGTTGTGCATCGTAAGTCAGGGGTCACACAGTTACCTGTTTAACATTTTTCCTCTCTGCAGCAGAGCGTGCAAGAGCCATGCGCACAGTGTAGAGCAGTAAACTCGGCAATCTGAGCAACTCCATCCCAGAACCTACCAGTGCAGCAGCGATCACATAATTCACAAAGAATGCGCCCTGATCTGGCAAAAACACACACCTGTTGCAAGGACGAAGAATCATCAATTATTGTTATGTGTCATGCATTAGTAGTCTAACACAAAGAATACATCAAAAAATAATATCAAGGTGATGTCACATAAAGGTAACATGATGTAAATACCAGAGAACACCAAGCTTAACTTACTCAAACCTCAGCTTCCGGTCTAACTGAGAATCAAAGACCCATCGGAAAAACACATCTAAACTGTGAGTGGAAAGGAACAATATGCAATAATGTAATGTAATAATACATACATACACACATACATACATATTTACATTTACATTTATGGCATTTGGCAGACGCCCTTATCCAGAGCGACTTACAATAGTGCTTTGAAGTCTATCAAAAATACATTCTGATATTAACTCGCTAGGTCACAAACTAGGAATACCATCAGTCCAAAGCTCTGTTGGGGAGGTGATTTTTTTTTTTTTTTTTTGTACATACATACATACATACATTTCATACATACATACATACATACATGCATATACATTTGCATACACACACAAAATCAACCAACCAACCAACCAACCAACCAAACAAACAAACAAACAAACAAACAAACAAACAAGAGGGGCACAGTGACTTAATGGTTAGCACTGTTGCCTCGCATTTATGGGGCTGGGGGTTCGAATCCCGCCTCTGCCCTGTGTGTGAGGAGTTGGCATATTCTCCCCATGCTTTGGGGGTTTCCTCCCCTGTCCTAAGATGTGTTGTAGGGTGACTGACATTTCCAAATTGTCCGTAGTGTGTGAACTGAATGGGTGTGTACGATTGCGCCCTGCAATGGGTTGGCTCTCCATCCAGGGTGTCCTCCGCTTTGTGCCCCGAGTCCCCTGGGATAGGCTCAAGGTTACACTGTTATCCGGGGTAGAATAAGTGGTATGGAGAATGGCTGGATATATAAACACGCCAATTGGCCATAACATTAAAACCACCTGCCTTATATTGTGTTTCCCTTGTGCCACCAAAACCTTCCTCTGACCACTTTTGGTAGGTACTAACCACTGCATACCGGGAACACCCCACAAGACCTGCTGTTTTGGAGATGCTCTGACCCAGTCATCTAGCCATCACAGTTTGGCCCTTGTCAAAGTTACTCAGATCCTTATGCTTGCCCATTTTTCCTGCTTCCAACACATCAACTTTCAGAACTGACTGTTCACTTGCTGTCTAATATATCCCACCCCTTATATTTATCATTGTAAGATAAATATTCAGTGAAATCAAGAGATTTAACAGTTAACAGTGGATTCTGTAAGTGGTAGCAGATAATGCGCTGTCACATACACACTTGCGCGCACACACACACATATATATATATATATATATATATATATATATATATATATATATATATATAAATACAGCATTTATATATATATATATATATATATATATATATATATATATATATATATATATATATATATATATGTGTGTGTGTGTGTGTGTGTGCGCGCAAGTGTGTATGTGACAGCACGATCTCTTGATTTCACTGAATATTTATCTTACAATATTTATAGTTACGGTGTTGAAACACTTACATATTATTTAATTTGACTACTAAATGAAAAGGTTATTCTATTAGAGAGAGAGAGAGAGGGAAGGGAGGGGAAGGAAAGAGAAGAGAATGCTCATTGTATTGTAATGAAATGCAAGAGAACAGAATAAAATGCAACTGAATAGTCATTGTAATGTAATGTAATAAAATAAAATAGAACTGAATAGTCATTGTAATGTAATATAACAAAATAGAATAAAATAGAACTGAATGCTCATTATAATGTAATGTAAGAGAATAGAATAAAATAGAACATAGTGCTCATTGTAATGCTGTTGTTGTTCCTCTTTCGGCTGCTCCTGTTAGGGGTCGCCACAGCAGATCACTAGTCCATGTATTTGATTTGATACAGTTTTTACGCCGGATGCCCTTCCCGGCACAACCCTCTCCAATTTTATCCGGGCTTAGGACCAGCACTGAGAGCGCACTGTTGCATGCAACCCCAGTAGCTGGAGAATGCTCATTGTAATGTAATGTAACAAAATAGAATAAAATAGAACTGAATGCTCATTGTAATATAATGTCATGTAAGAGAATAGAATAAAATAGAACTAAATGCTTATTGGAATGTAATGTAATGTACAAGAATAAAATAAAATAGGACTGAATGTTCATTGTAATGTAATGTGATGTAACAGTATAGAACAGAACCAAATACTCATTGTAATGTAACAGAAGATAATCAAATAGAATCAAATAAAATACAGTGATTGCTATAATGTAATATAATACAAAATAATGTAATTAAATAGAATAAAATGTTTATTGAATTTTCATGAATAAAGGAGAATAGAATGGAAAGCACACGGCAATGTAATAGAATAGAATCAAATGCTCATCACAGCGTAGAGTAGAGTAGAGTAGAATAGAATAGAATGGTTATTGCAATAGAATATAATAGAATAGGATAGGAGTAATTTTGGGATGTAATAGAACAGAGAAAATGCTCATTGGTATGTAATAGAATAGAATAGAATTGTTATTATAATGTAATGTAATAGAATAGAATAGAATAGAATAGAATAGAATAAGATTGGACTGGTTATTGTAATGTAATAGACTAGAAAAGAATGCAAACAAGATGCTGCTGTGAAGTAAAGCAATAGCATAGAATAGAATGCTGTATGTAATAAGTGTAACAGAACTGAAACAGAAGATAAAGACTAACCTGGTTAGGCCCAGCGATGGCAGGATGAGCACCATAAAGAGCAGGAAGATGTACAGCTTGTACATCATACTCATATTCTCACTCAACCTGCACACAAAGATTTCAGATTTATTTCTGTATGTCTAAGTGTGTGTATGTGTGTGTGTGTGTGTGTGTGTGTGTGCATGCACCTGGTCCAGTGGGCCTCCAGCAGTGTAGAATAGTAGACTATAGTGGGCAACAGTGCAGAGAAGCTCCACAGAAGCAGAGTTGGGAAGAACTGACTGATAACAGCACTCTGGTGGATCAGATACACATCAGGAAATATATGTAACAGAAGGCACCATGCAAGTCAACAGTGTAAGAACATACGTGGCACATAATACGTGCCGTTACTACACAGCATACAGTGTAACACTATTGTTAGAAAGGTGTTTGTGCCGATGTGCAATTGTGCAGTCACACACATTTAGGTAGTGGATGGGTTTGGTGACATTGAACTTGTCAATGGTAGAGATGACTATCGAAGGAGTGGTGAGGAAGAAGAGCAGGATGAATAGAAAGATGTTCAGTAGTATACATCGAGACCACCACAACCACCTCTGCATCGACAGGTTCTCCCTGAAAGAGAAAACGACACCATGATATTACAGAAAAGCCATATAAAGAAAAAACTCAAGTACAACATTGTATAGGAAAGGCAGTTAATAGTTATACCAGTAGATGTTATTTGGATGGGTTGCATAGCTCACTCTCCATTTTTTTACTTTCAGCTGTTCACTAGTGGATGAAGGCTGAGGCTCCCTGCTACAGCCACATGTTATTTCTCTCACTCTTGCCATTGCCTGAGACCCAGTTCCACATTGAAGAGCATTGAAATCTTTTAGAATACTGAGAGAGGAAAAGAGAGAAAGAGCGAGAGGAGACGGTACACATATTGTAATCATAAATTCTTTCCCAGAGATCTCACAGCTCATAAATATTTTAATACACTTATAAACACACACTGTTGTCAGAATACTTGTTCAAAAATGTAAGGCTTTTGAACTAAGTGTGGTTAGAAAACACACAATGCGTTCTCTCTGATCTTTTCTCTTTCATTATGTTTCCTTCTTGGGACTGTCTGCAAAAATAATACACTTCTGTCAAGCATATTTAAGCATTGTAGATTTTTTACAGCACCATTTAATTTGGCACCAATTAAAAAATGTTTAAACGACTGTTCTATCAGAGGAGAAACATTAAATTTGGAAAGGAATATAATGTACTTTCATCAAACATTTTATGCATTGCTGGGTTTTGTAGCATTTTTCTCCAACGGCATTTTAGGGCCACTGTTTAAAAAATAAAAATAGATTTTGAGAATAAAGTCTTAAAGTCCTAATATATTGAGAAAAAAGTAATATCTAATATAGCAAGAAAATAAGCTGAAACAAAGTTGTAATGTCTGATATCATGACAAATAAGTCACAATATTTGAAGAATAAAGTCATAATACAATTTCAAGAAAAAAAAAGTCAGACTAAAGTCAGAGAAAAGGTCGCAATATTTCAGGAATAGAGTGATAATACTATGACAAAATGGTATCAGAGCATTGTTGTGTTAAAATGAGGGACACAGTATTGGTTTTATAAATAAAGGAAATCTTATCTAATCCCGGGGCAGGATTTGAGCCCCCAGCCCTGGAGGTGCGAGCCACCAACACCCAACCCACCTTTCTTGGACATCGGCGCCAGATTATTAGTAGTATTAAAACTTTGAAACGATGGTGCAAGAAATTGTGTTTATTTAGAAGAAAGAACCACAAGAACTTGGAGGATGCTAACAAGGATTACTACAGTATTGATGATAACATCTGCGGTGTAACAGCTGTAACTCTGGTGCACTTAGTACAGCGATCGAGCACACAATGCGTTATGGCATATGGACTCGCCATAAGGCTTAGTTTGATCATTCACATGCCATAATGCATTGGGGACTCGACACTGAACGTGCCGGTGTTCCATTCCTTCAAGATCAATAATTTTGATTCTCATTGGCTTCTGTGCAACTATATACCCTGTTTAATGGCATGCAGATGTATCTGACCACTGTCTGTGATTTCTTCTTCAACCAAAGAGACGATAACTTCACCAAACCCTCAACGTTCCTCATTTTAACACACAAACATTGCTCTGATATGTATCTATTTTTTTTAAACACTGGCCCTAAAACGCCTTCATATGTTTCCCATTGAAGCACATTGTGTAGAAATTTACACTGAATACAACTTTTAGAAATACAGCCTTAATTCGCTCAGCGAACCAATAAACGCTGTTAAATGAATACTTACTATGCTGCCATGGATTCAGTCTGGAGTGTGACAAAAGCCATTCCCAGTGGACGCTGCCTGTGACTGTCTTTATGCTTTGCCAATTCTTCTTCAAATTGTGCCACCTGAGAACTGTAGTATTCTATAGCATCAATCTGTACATGCATGCACACACAAACACACATCCATGTTAGTTCAAGTCACAACTCTCTGTAAGTTATCAAGTTAAATCCCTATCTCCAACCTTAAACTCACACGTTAGTGTTTTCAATCGTGCCATACATTATATAAATTTATATTGTACACCTATTAAAAAATAAAAACATAAACATTTTGTATTGTAATATAGAATTTTAAGCAGCAGCCTATCGCTGGATTCTGTCTTGGCCCCTCACATTGCACGATTTTCACATTTGGTCCAGTAAAGTTACAGTTTCATAATATACACTAATAGTCGAGTCCACATTACCCCTTTACACCCTTGGCATGTGCAGCAGATGCAGAGATGCCCACAAGGCCGGGGGTTGATGACTTCCTTCTGCCCTTGGGAGTCAAGGACCTTGCGGTAATACAGCAAGTTTTTCTCTGCTCGCTTCCTGTGTGAGATCATCCAACAATAAAAATCTAAAAAGAACTCAACCTAAACTCACCTGAAAAAACTTTTTTCTTGTGAGATGGAATATGAACACACTACAAGTTTATCTGGCTAATAATTTTAGACTGTAATGCAAAGCATAAAGATTCCAGCACATTACTGAACTGAAGCCAGGGTATCATATTCATTTTTTTTTTTCTATGTGAGTGCATGCAAGGGTCATTTTTTAAAAAGAAACGAAAAACAGTGACAGTTACTGTTGTGAAAGGTCACTGGGATGAGGATGTGATAAAACACATACTTCCTCTGTGCTTGTGTGGAAAATAACAGAAAATCATAGCATAATAGAGCTTGATTTTGTATTAATCTTTTGCAGCAAAACAATGATGCCTGACACTGAGTATTGCATAAAAAAGATATTCTAGAGTTTTCTTTACTTTTCAGTTGTCAGGTAGATCAGGTTAGCCACATCGTAGCATAAACGAACATCTTTCACCTCGCAGGATGGGTATGCCTCTCTGCGTGTACAACAGAACAAAAGAGGAAAAGGAAGAGAGTTACATCACAACACATTTTTAAAAAGCTTAAGACATGTTTGAAATTATTAATAATAACACCAATGACACTGATCACTTGGCTTCTTAGAAAAAAAAGACTGGCAGGAGACAAATGGTTAAACATGCATTTGGTACCATACTATGCTGTGTATATAATAATAATAATAATAATAATAATAATGAATGTATAATGTATGAATCTCAACAGGTCTAACATTTTGAAGCTTTCATAAGCCTCGTGGTATTTATTGCCATTATTTGAAATGACTGGTGAAAAAAAAAATGAAGCTACCTCGGGATAAAGAGCTATTTACTGGCAGATGCTGAAAGGTTTTTGCACTTACGTAAAATGAATCCTTAAACTGTCTTCACTGGCAGTGGGAGGGATGGAGCACACAAACAGCGTTGTTCTAGCCTGGGTGAACCAGAAAAAAGCAGAACTAAAAAGTTAACTAAATCCATGTCTTTGTGTGTGTGTTTGTGTTTGTTTGTGTGTATGTGTCTGTGTGTCCACTCACTGTCTCTCTTCTGGTGCCTTTCATTAGAGAGGTGTGATGTCTCAGCAGTGCCACCGTGAGGATGAGGTACAGAACTGCAAACACTGTGTGCAACCAAAGCAGGCTATTCCTGCTTTAGAATAGCAAAAACACACAGACTTCAGTTTTCAGTAAATGGACATATATATGGATATAATTATTCTATATCTAAGTCAAGCCATAATATTTCCCTCTGTGGTGGTCCAATCTGCTGCATCAACGCAAATTTAGGACACTACGCACATAATGCGTAGCTTTCAAAAGACTATTTCCAGAGACACGTAGCTCTTGTACAACTACTTTACACAATTAGAGACAAGCCTATGAATTCCGTTATAAGATCATAAGATTTACCTCTCTGTTACCTCTCTTGTAGATACATCACTTTTCAGAGTCTGGACTTTTTTTGGATTTAAAAAGCTCATAGCACTTTTAATTTGAAATAATAGTAATTGTTAGAATAAGTTAAAACTTAGAGGGGTTAACCTCCAGCTAACAGCATTCATCTGAAAATGGTTAACAAGGACATTATGTTTGATGGTTGATTGCATATCATTCACAGACATGACAAAACAGCGTGTACTGTTCCTGGTGATGTGCTGTCTGGAGGTTGATGGCCTTAAGGTTTCCGTCTCAACTTCAGCATATGCAATTCTTGCTTTAAAAACAGCTCTCAGGGCAGTGCATTTTGGGTCTGTGAGCTGTTGCAGGCAACTTCTATCAGCATTACTATCATCAGTGAACAAAGGCAGTTTGCAGTTACAGCCATACATTTCTGAGCCACAACACTGCCTTATGCTGCATTCGAGTAAAGGTCATAACTTGTAATTTCTGACCTCCATCTAGGAAAAATGAAAGACACCACCCCCCCGCCATGGGAACTTGGGATGGTCTCAACTCTTAGTTCAGCGAGTTCAACATGGCTGCTCACAGTATGAACAGTAAACAAAATAGCACTTCTTACTTTAAATGAGTTATACTGTATATACAAGTATTTGCTTTAGATCAATCAACATACGAACACATTGGCTTGCTATAACATTGACTATACATCACTCAACATTACAGTTAGCTGATTAGCTTGTTGCTAACAAAAGACGAACATGGAGGCGCCCGTGGTTTTTTCCCCACTTTGTAGCTTAAATACACAAAAGTCAAAAATGACATAATTTGGGGTTCCTGGCTTCCTACTTCCAAGGTCGAATGAAGCATTGATTTGTTCCATGATAAACAAGCCAAGGCAGGCTGTGGAATAGTTCTGCTCTTCGTGAGTAATTTACAAATGGTTTAGCAAGTATTTATGTATGTTGGCCCTATACATATTTGTTTAACCTCAAAGAAATACTATTCACTACTGCTATTCACCTAGGGATGTATTCAGAGTTGAGATAAGTGCATATAGAGAGGATTTATTACCAAAATTGCACACATCCATATTCAGATCTCAGACATAACTACAGAATTACGTGCTATTCTGAAGTGATGCAATATAATGCATATCGAATTTGTTAAGTAAAAGTGGTTATTCTGAGAACATTTTGTGTGTCTGTGAGAGAGTCTAAATGTTAACATTGAATGAATGAATGAATGAATATGTAAGAGTAACATTCCTCCTACTAATTTTAGAAGAGTGAACTTCCATAAACAATTCATTCATTCATCTTAAGTAAGCACTTTATCATGGTCAGGGTCACACAGGATCCGGAGCCTATCCCGAGAACACTGTGTGTGAGACGGGAATACACCCTGGATCGAGCACCAGTTCATTGCAGGTTATGCTGCACACACATTCACACCTAGGGGCAACTTAGCATAGCATGACCAATCCATCTAGCAACATGTTTTTGGACAGTGGGATGAAACGAGAAGACCAAGACAAAACCCACAAGGACACATATATATAACTCCATACAAACAGTACCCTGAGCTCAGAATAAAACCAGGGCCCTGGAGGCGTGAGGTTGCAATGCCTCCACAAATATTTACACCATAAAAACATACATCATTTCCAATTCACTAACTACAAGCAGTATGAAGAATGATTTTACACTTTAAGAAATGTAATTATGTAATCACTCCTTCTCAAACACACACATACACACAAGACTACTTACCCATTCTCAAGATTTACAATGGTTGTTCTGCCAAAATTATATGGCTCTTTCCCTGTAACAGAACAGATTTCAGTCATGTATTGCTGTCAGTTCACAGCCTGGCACATACACACATACTCTCTCTCTCTCTCTCTCTCTCTCTCTCTCACATATACACACACACACACACACAGATGACCGTGTTTGCAGAAGTTTCTCCTTTTTGCTTTTTCTTACTAATTAAATCACAAGTATTTTTCAATTACCATTCAGTTGTTAACAAATCTGTACATTCTGAAACATACTTCATACTTTTTTATATAAGGAAGAAAGAAACTGCTTCTTATGTACTTGATAAAGGAACAGGAAATAAAGTTGCAATGTAGAGATCTCTAGATTACCTAACCACTTACATCCTCTATATTTACATCACATGTGAGAAATTATTCACACATGTATTCAACTGTGTGTGATGTTGAATCTTGTATGACTTGTTGCTCTCAAAAATGTGTGCATGTACAAATGTGAGTATTACACACCCAGCAGGTTTCCAGACAGATTGACTGGGAGGATGACAGAAACAGACAGCACACAGATGATGAGCAGGAGAATAATAAGATGACGCTGAAATGACAGATAGTGCACAGCATCCATCCCGCACCTCTCTTTTACCATTGTTTCACTGCAGACACACACACTCACATAAATATCCCTCCAAAATTCCCCAACCAGGTTGGATTTACACAGTATGTAAATGACACTAGATTCATGACTTGCTGATGTTGTAAAAGCAGACTTATTGCTTGATCTGATATGAAAACACACAGAGGAACTTTCAATTTGTGTGCTACATTGCAGTTTGTGTGTTTAGACCAAAAAAAAACTCACTCCATTCTGATGATGAAGGTCAGCCAAGAACATAATCCCTATGAGAAAATAATATGACATCACACAGAATTTATTTAATGAGGATGATGATGATCAGTGTGTTTAGATAGATAGATAGTTAGATAGATAGATAGACTCACCCTCTCATGCTCACTCTCCTCAATGGACATGAATGATGTCATCCTACCATAACGACGTCTAGAAATCTCATTAAAACTGCAATTGGAAAGGGTCATTACTTTGATTTATTTGAAGCAGCATAAGAGTTAATTAAATGCACCATTAAACCTTATTTATTTCCCACTAATGTGACATGACTGTTCCAACAAATTCTATATGTGATATTATATATATATATATATATATATATATATATATATATATATATATATATATATACAGTGTAATGTATACACCAAGATATTTAGTAGTAGTAGATTAATACTGTAAATATGTGTCAATCTTAATCAGATCTCAGTAACTAAATGACTAAACTCACTAAATGTCCAGACTAGCCACAACACTCTATACTGTTTGTATATATGGTGCCATATTTTTGCATATTTGTCACACTAAATGGCTTCAGATCCTCACACCAAGTGTAATATAAGATAAGAAGAACAAGAGGAAACACAAAACACAGTTTGTAAATGATTATTTCACTTATTGAAGGAAATAGGTTATGCAACAGCTATATGATCTATGTGAAAAAGCAACTGCAACCAAAAGCTTCTGATAACTGCTGATCAGATTTTTTTGTGGAAGAACTTTGGCCCACCAACCCAGTAACACTGGAGGGCTTTCGAGGCATGAACCACCCTTTTAAGGTCCTGCTACAGCATCTCAATGCGGTTCAAGTCAGAGCTTGAGATCACAGACAGATGACTGAACGTTCTTCTTCAGGATTTTCTAGTAGAGAGCGGAATTCATGTTTCTGTCAGTTAGGGCAAGCTACCCAGGCCCTGAAGTAGCAAAGCATCCCCACACCATCACAATACCACCACCACATGTTTGTCTGTTGGTATGATGCTCCTATTGTGGAATATTGAATTAGTTTTACACCAGATGTATCGAGACTCACGTCTTCCAAAAAATTCCACTTTCAACTCATTAGTCCACAGAACATTATCATTATATATTTTATTGTGAAATGTGAGATGAGCCTTTATCTTGGTTAGCCGTGGTTTTCTCCTTGCAACTCTCCCACTGAAACCATTTTTGCCCAGTCGCTTTCTAATGGTGGAATCATGAACGCTGACCTTATAGCAGGTGACCGAGGCCTGCAGTTCCTTAGATGTTCATCTGGGTTCTTTTGTGACTTCCTCAATAAACTCTTAGAGGAATTTTAGATGCTCGGCCAATTCTGAGAATATTCCACTCTTCCAGGTTTTCTCTGTTTGGAGATAATAGCTCTCACTGTGGATTGCTGGAATCTCAGAGCATTTGAAATGGCTTTGTAAACCTTTCCAGACTGATAGAATTCAATAACTTTCTTCCTCATCTCTTCTGGAATTTCATTGATGTATTGCATGTTGAGACCTTTTAGCCTATTTCCCACTGATTCTATTTAAGTGATGTTTAGATTCACCAGGACTAGCAGTAATCAAGCCTGGGTGTGTCTAGTCTAATTGAACCCAATTATCAATTAAATTTGGTTAATTGGATGATTGAGTAACTAAAGGGACAACTGTTTTTTTTTTTTTTTTGGTGTTGGATAACTTTTTTCTTTCAATAAATAATGATCAAATAAAAACTGCGTTTTATATTTACTCAGGTTGTCTTATAATCTTAGTCTTATATTAAGTGTTGTTCGAAGATCTGAAACAATTAAGTGTGACGAAAATGCAAAAACAGAGTAAATCAGGGAGGGGCAAATACTTTTTTGTGGCACTTTATAAAGCCATGATATTTACACAGTGTTATTACACACCCTTCAGCCTCTGCTACAAGTGCTATTCTCCCATAATCCCAGAGTTTCTTCCTGATACAAGAGAAGACCAGCAGCAGCACCTGTGGAAATGCAGAATTTAGAGCCATGAGACAAAACTTCTAACTTCGCTAAGAATAATAATAATGTCCTTGTGACTCTTAAATACACAACCCTTGAATACACAAACTCTTAAATACACAACTCTTATGTACAATGGCCGTAAACTCTTTGATAATTTATGGTAGTCCCATAAGTTCCTGGCCAAGAGATTGTTACAAGGTCACAAAGCTGTATGTTTACATGGGCTGTTTTCTTCAATTCAGGCCACAGGTTGTATCCGGTTCAAGAGACTGCAGTATTTAGTGGAATACACAATCTGTCAATCTTCACAAAAGTCCCTGAACCACTAGCCTCAAAACAAAGCATGAATCATCCACCAACATATTTTACAGTGAGGTATCACGTGTTTTTCCTTTCCATCTTCTTTTTTCATCGAACATGCAGATGCTGTTCGTGGTCAAACAGTTTGGCCTTATCTAACCACAACACATGATTCAAGTTGCACTTCCAATACCACATAGTGAAGTTCAGATGATGCATTTTGTAGATTGTCCTTAGAAATTGTAGATTGTCCTTAGGATTCTTTTTTGCAATTTTTGTCTTTTTGTGTTGGAGGTGGTGTCCAACCGTTGATTTCTGAAGCCCTAGGAATCAACTAAACTGTGTCATTCTTAAACTATGATCTCTGGACTATTCTTTCATTTCCTCACCATCCTCCTGACTGAGTGGGAAGACAGTATGCTTACGTGTCCAATACCGTGTCAATTTTCTGTCTAAAACTTTTTCATTACAGCTGTGGTTGTGTTTAATTGTGTCCAACCATCTACAATTTTTCAGTGAAAGTTCTTTACATTTCCTATGGTGATGGATGACAAAGAGACTTTATATGTGTGCAACTTCATACTTATACCCTGGGGTACAAAAAAAAATTGTAAGTAACATTTTTTTAATGATAATGATTTTTTATTGAAAGTATGAACATTTTCGCATTTATTAATGAAGTAAACAGGTGTGAAATGTCTGCCACATAGTATATTCTTATGAGAAAATAGTGTTATTTTAAAAACTAGTAGTTTTTGTTAGAGTTTGAATGGACGTTTTGAATTACTGTCCATCGTACTCTTTTCATACAATCATTTCTGTTCATTTTTCCAAATGGTGCCAATAATTCTGGAGGATACTGTATAAAACATGGTATGGAATTGGTATAAGTAAGCCACCCAAAAACATAAAACACTTTTAGTACAGGCCTGTTTTGGTTTTATCACAAAGGAATCTGTTTGACACAGACTCTAGGATGTCAATACATGTGAAAGATTATTATGCTGTGGATTTATGAATGTGGCACCAATTTCTATAATTACTAGCCCTGCAAGGCTTGTGTCTGACACCCCTGGACTAAACAGAGACAATGTGCTTGAAAAAAAAACTCCAGCAGGAAATTATCACACTTTCAAACAGAGACACTAGAAACTCACTATGAAGACGAGGAAGTCGAGCAGCAAAACGACAGGCACTCCACCAAAGCTCACGCCCATCAGCACCGTGTTCTGGGTGGCACTGAAGCAGCTGTTGTCCGAGCGCGCAGTGTCATTTTCCACCAACGAGGTGAACTGCTCCCACCACGGTGAAGCCATATGTACTCCTGAAAAGAAGAATGAAGCTTTAAGATTGCTAGCAGTAAGTCAATGTTATGCACTAGGAATGCTATTGGGAAAAAATATATGGTATAATGGTATAATAACTATACAATTCTACAAAAGTATCACTTTTACCACAGCACATACTATTCAATGACGTAAGATACAGTAGCAGAATTAGTTGAATTATTTGGTTAGGGAAAACAGCTGAAATATTTACAGTGAGGGGGAAATAACTATTCAGACACTATTGTGTTTTGACTTTGTACTCTATGTATTAATAAATATAAAAAGAAAATGTTGCCATTGGTTGGGAAGACTTCATGCAACAAGTAGCAATCATGTTTCCTAAAGTTCTCACGCACAACATTATTAAACAACATTCGACTGGAAAAAGCTACAGAGCCATAGCAAATACTTTCCCTGTCAGTACAACTGTTTCGATAATATGCAAGCAGAAAGTTCATGGACCTTGAGTCCCCAGACAGGTGCACCACCTTTAGACAAATCAGACCTCTTTTAGAATAAAAGACAAAACAAAAATAGAACTCTTCGGTAATATTTCAGCTCGTCATGTTTGGAGAAAGTAGAGATACATTCATGATCCCATGAGCACCATACCCACAGTGAAGCATGGAGTTATGGAGCTGCTTCTCTGCTACCGGCACTGGAAAATGGACGTTTCAACAAGACAACGACCCCAAACACACAGCCAAAATAACTCAAAACTAGTGCTTGAATGGCCTAGCTAATTTCTTGACTTTATTTATGGAGGATTTTGAAATGCGAGTCCATCAGAGGGACCCCCGAAACCTTGAGGAATTGAAGATGATTTGCTAAGCGGAATGGGCCAAAATTGAAAAGAATGCTGCAAAACCTAATTACTACTTACTGTAAATGTCTCAAAGCTGTAATTACCAACAGACAAACAACAAATATGTCTTTTTACACTTATGCATACATACTTTTTGTTCATATCTATAAGCACAAAGTCAAAAGACATTATGTGTGTAAATCTGAAGTGGATATATGCACTGGAAATATAGTACATAACAAAAACAAATATGTCCAAATACTAATTTCTCCTCACTATATATATCTAATAGTTGTTTAATTAAGTAATTGTTAAGAGAATCTCAAAAATTAAAAAAAAAACGTTTTTGTGTCTTAGGATGGTATTCAGCGTTAAGTGTGTGGCATGTAGTCAAATGTGAATAGTAAACTAACTGCACACTGTATTCATTATTATTTATGGGCTTAAAGTTGCAAGAGTGACACATGGTTTACCCAAAACAGAGGAGTGTCTCTGATGTCTGATTTTTCCTTGCACAATATATACTCCTACAAAGAGCTGTATCAAGTCCAGCGCCACAGTCTGATGATTTGTTTTAACCACGATATTTCACAATTTTTTGATAGATGATGAATGATGCCTATTCGCTCTCATACTTGTATACTTTCCTTTCTGGCACCTGGTTCTTTTCAGAGCATGGCTGTGATTATCCCTAAGGTCTTCCATGTGTCTGTGTCCTGGTGCTTCAGTGCCGTTATTCATGCAACACTGACACACAAAGGAGCTTTCATAAAGTTTCCCATTACGCAGGTGGGAAAGCAGCATAGAAAAGCTGCTTTATGACTAAGACTACTCATGAAAAGCAACTTTAATATATTAGGTTACTACAAGATTTTTATTTAAATCCTCTTACTTATTATATAATAGGAGCAGTCTAATCACTATAGGATTTGAGTCCACTATTTTATTAATAGAGTTTCTTTGGCAATTAAAGACAAGTGCTTGTTTTAAAAGAAAGTGTTCTAGTGCTCTACTCTACAAAAATCTGGCAACCTTGGGGTGTGAACTACATGAACATAATTTCAATAATCTTTATGCACCACCCAGAAAATCAAACACCTCCTTAGCACAAGTCTGAACACAGATAATAGTTCCCACACAACTACTGACATGTCTTTTGAATTTAAGTCTGAAAATGATTCTTACTGTAAACTACAATATGGCTGGATACCACTGGTAGCAAAAAGGGTTCTTTTTAATAATACTGGGAAAAGATTTATGTGCAGACTTAATTACATCCCAAACCACTGATGTTACATTAAATCACCCTGATGGCAATGTAAGAAAAAAAAACAGACTGCTTAATAGTCAGTGGTTTAGATAGATTTTCTCATGTCATCACTATAAGCATAGACCAATGACTGAATATACGAGTGGACATCGTAGCACGGATTCAAAAGTGAAGCCAAAATGTCCATGAGGCTTTCTAGTGGCTGGCTGCAGTACAATTTTAAACCCTGCCCATTCCCATGTTAGTGAATGGTAAAAGACCCAAACATGCATTTTAAGTTACATCAACACAAATAATTTTCAAGAATAGCATTCTGTCATTTTTACAAGTTCAGCTGACCTTGATATCTCCCAAAATATTTTTCCTTACAATAAATGTGTTTTATAGGAGTTATTTGATGATAATTAAAAGGGCATGGTTGATTGGGTGATTGACAGTTTTGGACATGATAGTTGAGCATTATGAATACACACACTTTCCAACACAACAAGTTCTGTAGCAAAGACTTGTCTTGTTCTGCTGTACACTGCTCTAATAGACCCTCAGCAGGGAGTTCTCATTTTTTTCGCGGTAATTTGCTCATCTTGATATCTAAGCTAGCATGTTGTACTGACATTATAAACAATACTGAGTGAACAAAGTGATAGTATAAACCAAGGCAGCTAACAGTAGCTAAATTTCAACTTACTATTGACTATATGACCTTAGCTAACACTCAGAGTAGCTTGGTAAGTTTAGCTAATCACTCCTTTCTAAACAAACTCCACCAACAGAACAAGCAGAGCATAAAACAGTGCCCCTAACCATTCAGATGGCCTGTAAGTTGCGAGGTGGGGCCTCCATGGATCAGACTTGTTTGTCCAGCACGTCCCACAGATGCTTGATTGGATTGAGATCTGGGGAATTTAGAGGCCAAGTCAACACCTTGAATTCTTTGTCATGTTCCTCTAACCATTTCTGAACAGTTTTTGCAGTGTGGCAGGGCGCATTATCCTGCTGAAAGAGGCCACTGCCATTAGGAAGTATCGTTGCCGTGAAGTTGTGTACTTGGTCTGCCACAATGATTAGGTAGGTGGTACGTGTCAAAGTAACATCCACATGAATGCCAGGACCCAAGGTTTCCCAGCAGAACATTGCCCAGAGCATCACACTACCTCCGCCGGCTTGCCTTCTTCCCACGATGCATCTCTTCCCTATCTAAGCGACACACACACACACACAGCCCGCCTTCCATATGATGTAAAAGAAACCGTTATTCATCAGACCAGGCCACCTTCTTCCATTGCTCCATGGTCTAGTTTTTTTCATTATAGGTGCTTTTGGTGGTGGACAGGGGTCAGCATGGGCACTCTGACCGGTCTGCAGCTACGCAGCCCCATATGCAGCAAGCTGTGATGCACTGTGTGTTCTGACATCTTTCTATCATAGCCAGCATTAACCTTTTCAGCAATTTGTGCTACAGTAGCTCTTCTGTGGAATTGGACCAGACGGGCTAGCATTCGCTCCCCACGTGCATCACTGAGCCTTGGGCACCCATGACCCTGTCTCAGGTTCACTGGTTGTCCTTCCTTGCACCACTTTTGGTAGGTACTAGCCATTGCATACCGGGAACACCCCACAAGACCGGCAGTTTGGAGATGCTCTGATCCAGCCATCTAGCCATCACAATTTGGCCCTTGTCAAAGTCGCTCAGATCCTTACGCTTACCCATTTTTCCTGCTTCCAACACATGAATTTCGAGAACTGAGATTTAATTTCTAACCACACTATTCTGAGAGCATCATGAATGTTTTGAGTTGTTGTGACATAGTTATGAAATGTAACATCTCAAGGATAATTAGCACAACTTAAGCAACAGCCCTTAATTAGTTTGCATCCATCTATCTTCTGTAAGCATGCAGAGCATACCACACAAGGTTCAGAAACTCTGTGAAGATGCAGGGTGTGAACCAAAACTAGTGAGGAATGTGAAATCATCCGATCATATAATGCAGGAACAGTGTAAACTCATTAAATAATATAAAGTAGGGACCCTTTAAACAGTATAAAATCATTAAATAATATAAAGTAGGGACCCTTTAAACAGTATAAAATCATTAAATAATATAAAATAGGAACCCTTTATACAGTATAATGCAGGGGCAGTGTAAACTCTTAAACTATATAAAGGGAAGAAAATGTGAAAAACATACAGTATATCATATGACATGGCAACAAGTGACAAATCTCTCATTTCCCTTCATGTCCTTTCTTCAGATCAGAGAAGTATTAGTACTTATTAATACTTATGTATTAATAAGTATTCATACTTACTGTCTTTACTGTAAATAATGTCTAAACCTAAACAGCACTGAAATTCTCCAGCTGTCAAAAATAAAGTTCCACTCCTACCAGCTGTTGTAGAGCAACACTAAAACTACACAACACTAATGCACAAACTGTAAAACATGTCTAAATGTGTAAAATGAAGGAAAAACCTGTCGTTTCTCTAGCTTTATATGAGGAGACATCTTTTCCTAATAAACAAGCTTTGTAAACTTGTAGAGCTGTTATGATAGTGCCTGAACACAAACATGAGGAAATAAACACAGAAAACGAACCTCACCTTCCTCCGTTTCTCTCAACTCCTAACTCCGGACTGTAGTTCTCAATCTTGCTCTCTTCTGTAAACTGCTAACAACACACACACCGTCGTCACCGCAGACATTTTAACGAGCCGCCTGCACTGTGAAAGACGTTTCACTTTCGAGCTATTACATTTCCCACCCGTATTACGTCAGACTCCGCCTCCTGCTTCAGGATTTGCTAATAGTATTTCAAGACCTGCTCTAGGATTGGCTGCGAAATGCAGTACACGACTACTGACCAATCCTCGCGTAGAAGGCGGGGACTTATGAATACGGGTGGGTAAAATAACGCAACTCGGAAAGATTACAGATCTTTTCCAGACATGAAATACTAGTTATGAGTCCCTGTATTACACGCCCATCCGGCTTAATAGAACCTTTCAGCGGTAAGGTAATTAAAAGCTAAACAAAAGTAAACTAAACAAACAAACAAACAAGAAATCAGATAGAATCAGACCAGGAAAAGAAGTGCGCTTCTTAAAGCGAAACATACAAACAGAGTACAAACTTATGAACAGATTTATGCAAAATAAGTATTCTATGCTAGAAACAAAATCTGTTACATGTATAATAATTAATAAGAAAGTATGCATGTAAATTTCTCTGGAGTCTTCGACTTAACGGATTTTCCGCCCCAAACGCCTGGTGATTACCGTAAAACCCCGTGTATACTCGCACTTCAGTCAGCTTTGGTTTGCTCACTGCCCATGCTTTATAATATTTACTGTAGCCCTGTGTCATAGTGTACATTAAAAAATATTTTGTGTTTTAAGATAAAACATTCATAGAAACATACAGTTAGTCTAACTGTACTGAGACTAAAGAGACATAATCAACAACTGTTCTATTATGATCATAGAATAAGACCTGATAAAGAACTGAACACATGAAATCTTATAACACAGTCAGACTGTTTAGCAGTGTTCTGGACTCGAGTCACAAATTTGCGTATGGCTGATGGGATATTTGTATGTTTTTATAACCTTTCTGTTTGTTTGTTGTGTGTTTTTCTGTTTCTGATGACTTGCTGGAAAGCACATTGGTCAACAGAAGTTGTAATTAATTATGCTATATAAATAAATTGTCAATTGTCAAAGGAGACTTGCGACTCGACTTTGACTTTCACATCAGTGACTTGTGACTTCACTTGACTCTTGACTTGAAAAGATGATACTTTTACAAAACCAGAATTTAAATATTATACATTTAAAAATGTGCAGTGAATCAGTTATTCTTTTTCCAACAAACTGGACAAACGAAAAGAGTTGAAAGACCACACATTCCGACATGCACATTCTTGAAGATAGTAGCCTTCGCCTACAAAGATTATGTAGTTTGCAACAACATAAGGGCTGCAGGATGGAGAACCTGTGGTTCAAGAATATCAGATGCGAAAGCAACAGCTTCAACTTTTGTCTGGCATTTAAAGCATCACAAAGCAAATCTCAAGGCAAAACCGTGTACACTCCATCACAGGTGACATTGAACTGAAATAGTCAGTTTTTATAGTCGTAGTTATGCATCTCTCAAATACCCATATACAGTATTTACGTTGAGTTATAAAGTTTGTCTAGAAAGTAATGAACACCAATTTTAAAAATGGTTTGTGTAAATTTACTACATTAATTATTACTCTGGCCTTAATTTGGTAAAGAGCACATTATGACTTGTTTAGGACTCGAAACTTAAAGTTAAGGACTTGTAACTTGACTTGGACTTATCAGTCCTGACATGGGAGTTGAATGCTTGAGACTTGAGACTTACTTGTGACTTGCAAAACAATGACTTGGTCTCACCTCTACTATTTAGTGTACTAGTGAGCTATTCATGACTCCACTTTATCTTGACTAGAGCTCCACTCCCAGCCGAAGAGAAGCAGCCCCATAGCATGATGCTACCACTACCATAGAGTATTGTGTTGTTTGGGTGATAAGCTATCATTTTTTTGCTCCAAACATATCTCTAGAGTTATGCCCAAAATGTTCTACCTTGGCCTCATCAGACCATAGCACTTTTTGCCACATGGTTTGGAGGGATTGAGGCAGTCTTGGCTGTTGATTAATCTGAGTAAATAATATGAGAGGTTAATCTCACATGCAGGGAGTAGGCAGTACTTGTCAGATATTCCTGCAGCTCCTTTAATGTTGCTGTAGGTCTCTCAGCAGCCTCCCTGATAAGTTTTCTTCTTGTCCTTTTGTCAATTTTGGAAGGACATCCAGTTCTTGGTAATGTGCCCCATTTTCTCCACTTGTTGATGATGGCCTTTATAGTGTTCTATAGTACATCTGATGTTTAGGAAATTCTTTTGTACCCCTCTCCTGATCGATACCATTCAATAGTGAGATCCTGTACATGCTTTGTAAGCCATTTGTGAACCGTGGCATCCGCAGTTGGTTGAAACCAAGATGATGTCAAGAAAATCCTACAGAAACAGCTGATCTTTATTTGAGATTAATCAGAATCACTTCATTGATTGTGTGATTGGTTCATTCAGAACATAGTCACATGTGCTATTATAAAAGGGTGTGCACACTTGGATAGTCAAGAACACTGGACACATTTTGCCCTCAGCTGCTGCATTTATGTATGAAGCCATACCCTATTCACTATATTTGACTGACAGTTGCTCATTTGACTGACTTACATTTAAGACAGGATACAACTGAGCAGTTGAGATTTAAGGGTCTTGCTCAAGGATTCCAAAGTGGCAGTGCTGGGATTTGAAATCATGTCCTTCTGATTGGTAGCCCAAAGCCTTGTAGTCAGCATATCTGGCACACTGATGAAATGACACAATGCAACACAATTTCTTAGTGTTCAAATGTACAAATAGATATAGACTGTGTCAGAAATGGTGCCATGTTGACTATTGCCCACAAACCTCAAACTGCACTATGGGTACATAATTTCATAAAAAAAAAACATCAAAGTTCACTATGGGTACATAGTTTCATTAAAAAAAAAGTATCAAACTGCACTAGGGCTACATAATTTCATTTAAAAAAATCAAACTACACGATGGGGACATAGTTTCATTAAAAAAACCCACATCAAACTGCACTATGGGTGCACAGATCCATAAATAAAATAAAATTAAATAAAAAATAAAACATCGAACTGCACTATGGGTACATAGTTTCATAAAAAAGATAAAATAAAATAAAAAAAAACCATCAAACTGTGCTATGGGTGCATATTTTCATAAAAAAAATTTAATAAAAAAAAAAAACATAAAACTGTGCTATCGGTGCATAGTGCAGTTTGATGTTTGTGGGCAATAGTAACTAGGGCACCATTTTTGCCACAGTAATTGTATTCCTCACAGTGCAGCCTGACACCAAGTCCACATTTCCTATAAATGAATAATGATTTTTTTTCCCCCAAAACATTTAGAGCACATTAAAATACTCATTAAAAATGCTCATTCATACTTCACAGAATAAGTGAATAATGTAGAACTATTTTGGTTGGCTTATTACAAGGAGTGTGCTTAAAAAAGTAAAATGCAGCAGGTTTGTAAGAACTGAACAAATACAAATCCTTTTCTGTGTTGTAACAGATTTGGTGTCTCAGAGGATTAATGTTATGTCTAAGAAATGCTTGGTATAGGCCTGTGCCTGCAGTAGCACCATGAGAAAAAGATACCAAGACAACTGTTTATTAAGAGGCTGTATGATCACATGCTGCTAAATATACTTAATGAGCCATCAGTGGGCTCTTGGGATGTCTTCTGACATATATGTATATATATATATATATATATATATATATATATATATATATATATATATATATATATATATATGTGTGTGTCTTATTCCCAATCAGAAAAAAACCCTTTGCCACCAGTGATACCCAGCCATATGATAGTTTTTTATAGGAGGGACTTTATAAAGTTAATGTCTTATAAAGTAAGGGTCATATTCAGAGTTGCTGACTAAAGTTCAAAACATACAGTAGTTATGTGAGGACAATGATCCAGATTTAGATTGTGCTCTGGAGTTGTTTAACTTCATTTTCTGGAAGGTCCATAGAGATTAATGGAATTATCTGTGTGCAGGTCACACCTCTGAGGTTGCCAGGTTTTTCCTAATTAGAAAACCAGGTGCATATGTTTTCTAACTGCATCTAAGATATACAGTATAAGACCATTTTGACCATTTTTGAGCCATATTATTATTATTATTACAAAATCATGTTTGAAAGTTTGTGGATCATGTATTTTTTTCTTCCTGACTTCTAATGCCAATGTCACCTTCTTCATGCACAATCAATGAACAGCACATTCATTTCTTTTAAAATATTCTAACAATGCTAACCTTGTAATCTGAAGTTTTTTTTTTTTTTTTGTGATCAAGTCATTTTAATTTAGCCAGTAATATGCAGTGCTATGAATTTTTGATACTGTAAAGCAGTGGTCCTCAGAGTGGTGTCTGAGGCCTCCTAGGGGTCCATAAAACATAGCCAGGGGGTCTGTGATTTGTTAAATTTTGTTACAGTGATGGACATCACAACCCACCATTATCAAATATATTATATTTATTAAAGAGTTCTTTTAGACATAAGCCTGGTCACTTGTTTAATCCAAACCTCAATTATTCAGAAATAAGTACGCCAGTGTGTTCTGTCTGTGGATAGTTTAGGAAGAAAAAGCTCTGTGGGTCTAGTATATATCCAGAATATTATTATATACATGTTAGCAATGGGCCTAAAATTTGAAAAGATTAATTATTTTTATAAGGGGTTTGAGGAATTTACTTCATCAAAAAGGGTACAATTTTCACCCTCTGTGGTTCATGCCATGTTAAAACAGACACCGCTATTGTCTGCTCTATGGCTATAAAATTATATCTATATTAATATTTGAATGAAAATACTAAATCTTTAAGTAATTAAATAATAAGTTTTTTTGGTAATGAAAAAGAATATTTGCAAAGATTGGTTTTTTAACAGTATCGGGGACATTAGAAATATTAGAACTACATTATATTAGATTACATTAGAAGTATTTTAAATGGTTTAAAATGACATGTTCAGGGATACTTTAACCTCTTAAACTGATTCAAAGATGGTTTAAAGATTACTGTACCAAAACCTTTAAAAAAAAATCATCTAACCAATTCAGAAGACCAAATATTCACTCCAGAGGAATTCCTGGAGGTTTAAGTGATAAATATATGTAACTTGAAAACTGAAGGATGAAGACAATTTCCATCATATGCATGTGACATAAAACCTGACTTTTATTCACCTTCATTAAATTTATATGAAAAGAACTTATTATGGAAAAATCTCCATTATTTCTGATATTTTAATTTATTTTAATTTGTTATTTTGTTCTTCAGATATAAAAATGTGTTAACTTTTTTACATTGAAAGTAAAATGTGCTGTTACTTCATTAATTGAGTGGGACATTTTTGTGGAGTATTTTAACACGTTGACCACTTATTAGAAAGACAACATTTTAGACAAAAGATAAAGGAAAGAAGACAAAATGTAGGTGAAGTACTTTTCAGTATTTCAGTACATTAAAATGTAAGAGTTAGGTCCATTCAGCTCAGATATGGTTTCCTTTGGCAACCAGTTGCCATATTTAGATTGAATGTCAGGCAGATTGAATATAGAGAGACAAAAGAGAGAGAGAGAGAGAGAGAGAGAGAGAAGGAGACCTGTGCTCTGTGACGATGCCCCTTCCCAATGAATCTTGACTGATTGACAGGTCTGCTTTATCTGTGCAATATCGCCCCATGCACGTTCTGATTCGTCTTTCGGTAGCCTTGTGCGACACTGTCTGACGAACAAATTAACCCCGGCAGCAGGCTGGAGAAAGGCCCCGAGTCGGCTAATCAGTGCCTGATTACAGCCGCAATGCTCTGGGAGATGCACAGGCCAAGGGTGCTGCTAGTGATTGGGCTTTCACAGCTCTGCTTTGTGTGTGTGGATTTTTTTTCTTTTTCAATCAGCCCGCAGCTCAAGTGGCAGCCAAGGAATACCAGCACAGCACACTTCTAATCAATGCAGCCATGAGTGGCAAATGAACAGTCTCAATGTGCTTTAGAGCATAAACATACACACATATTCTGTATTCACATCCAGACCCTCAATTGCTTCTGTAAACTGTTATACACGGAGCTGCCTCTATTTCCTTTTTAGTTTGTGAGGCAGCTAATTGAAGCCTACGCTAATTTGGACAAATGATGGTTCTCTATTTCACACGCATTTATCTGAATACTGTTACTTTCAGCCAGGATTTATGTTAGACCAACTAATCCATGCAGAAACAGCATGATAGCATGAAAAATAAATTTGGTTACATTTTACATTACAGTGGCCTTCTAGTGTAAGAACCAGTATGAGCACCACTTTACATGTAGCTACTACCATGTATTATATATGGAAACATGACTAATTACAGTATGTAGTTATGTGTATGTATGTAATTATACAATGTATTTAAATACATTTTCACAAATCAATACCAGAGCTGATTCCATAGGACTCAGAAACCTAAAATAATAGGAAATCACATAGGATTACAAAATGAAACTTACACTTAAGGTTAGAGCTTATGTATTAACATATATTTCCCACTTGCCATAATCTTGTATTTACTTGTCATCACCTGATATTGTCTATAACAGGCTTTTAACAGTAGCCTACTTACCAACATGCATTCAAGCCTAATTAATGTCAAGATCAAACATTTCTGAAGGGAATACTTGGAGAGCATAAATATTTCCAATTTTGGAAATACACATATTGTACAGTAATTAGCCATATATTTCCATATTTAATACATTGCAGCTCCATGTACATCGTGCACTGGTACATTGCAGTTATACTGGTTCTTACTGGAATAAGGGCATTGCAATATAAGACGAATTGTGAGATATCATCTCCACAATCTCCACAGTCCACAATGTAAATCTACTCAGTACCAACACCTACCAGATGGGGTTTTGCATTTCCCGTTCCCACATGTCCCATTCCCAGGGGCTGTAGGAGAATTTTGTAATTTATGTTGTTGTAGCACCAACTTCAATTTACTTTTATATACACATTTTATTCCATGCATGTTATTGCAACATTTTTCCCCAGCTGCTTGGGGAACATTTTCACTCAACATGATGCAGACAGTTATCAGTTAGATAATTCATAAATCTGACGCAAGCCAAGAATTCCAGTATTTATATATGATACTCAGTCCTTTCCTGGTGAGAATAACAGCACTGATTATGTCTAGCAAGGATGGAGATACTTGTAGGATCTTGAACTCCTCCCTGAAGAACATTTCTAACTCTTTTATACAGTATTGTTAGGTTTGCACATATGGAATTTACAGACCTGAGATTCAAATCTGAAGTAAAATTCATTCATTTTAACATTGTAAAACATTTGTAAAACATTGATTTTTGTGTTTCTTTAACAATTTCTGTTTGCTTTAATGTATGTTTGGGTTAGAGTTAGGGGTCCTGATTGTGTTATGATATTCAGTTTAAAATGATATTTTAAACTGCCTATATATTTTATGTTAATCATTCTGTCTCTGTTTCTTTCATGTTAAATGCACTTTGCTTTTCCCATGGTGATAGATGACAGACTGATTTTACATGTGTGCAACCTTATATTTATACCCTTTTTAATAGAATTTTGATTAAAGATTATAGATGATATTTTTTGAGTTTATTTGTATTATTCCTTAAGAGTGTAGTTATTCCACATATACTGTATTAGGAGAGAAAATATTATTTTAAAAAGTTACATGAAAATGGCTTTTTTTATGAGCAGTGGTTTGAAATCTTACAGAGGTTGGCTTCACTTGTCTCAGAGGAAGTACATGTTTGCCCCACCCTCCCTGATTGGCAGTTCTCGTGTGATGTGAACGGAGAGTTAACTAGTGCTTGGAAAGTGGCAAAACCAAATTGGGGAGAAAATGGGGACTTTTCTGTTGAAAACATATTTTTCTCAGTTGTATATTTGTTTTTGATGTTTATTTTATACAATAAAATGGATTAACTGAAATGCCAAGGAGACCAGTTTTGTGGTTTCTCTGTGAACAAAATAAACCAGTACAGGGATAATGAAGCCTATAGAATACATTCTCAGAATCATTGGGGCTTTATGGTTAAGCCTGTATATATCTAATTTATTGAGAGTGCCATGTGGTGGGTCATCAAAAAGCCCAGATGTTCTAGAGGTGATACTGCTAAGTAAAATCCAGTCCAGGGTAGATAATGTAGATGTGTGAGTTGTGTATGGCTTTAGCAGTCTAAGAGGGTGTTTGGGGAAGATTCTTTCATATGACATTTCTTACATAAGGTTCATTCAGAGTCAGGTGATATATCATTACATTACGTTCTTTCTGTGTTTACGTTCAAGTAAAACTCGACCAATACATTACACAAGAACTTTACTGTTCCTAATAACTCATTTTCAACTCAGCAATGTGAGTAAGGTTCTTGGAAGATGGGCTATTGCATACAGGCTGCAGTAGTAACATTCTAGCTGATGCTACTTTAGATACTATTTTTAAATGCTAGCTGCTGACTTTAGTGTGTTAAAGTAGTTACCTCTATTATAACATCTATGATAACTCACTGCATGCACCCCCGACTCAAGGGCAGCTTCTTTCCTCAGGCCATACGGATCCTTAACAGCGGACATTAACTGATGTTGGCTTTCCCTACTTCACTACACTGAGCCATTACACTACTCGTTTACAGTACATACAGCATCTTCTTTATTTCTATACCTGTATGTTTTGCAATATATTAATACTTAACTCATGGTTTATTTAGTGATAAAATGATAATACATGCACTAATCCTTAGCAGATCAGGAAATAGTGAAGTGCATAGCCTACATTAACAGCCTCTGAGTCACATATGAATAGCCAGTAAAAATGGTAGAAATTAAGTATTAACATCTTGTTAACTCATTCTGTTAAATAACCATGACTTGCAGTATTAATAATTTTAATGCAATTAATAAAGATAATTTACAGTATCAAAAGTCTGTTTGGAAACAATCTGAGTTCATTTGAGACTGTTTTGAATATTTGTCTTCCAGAATACTCGATTCTAACCCAAACTCTAACATATGGTTAAAATGTTCACCTTTTTTCCACAAAATTTTCAAGTGTAAGGTAAAAGCATACAGCTTAAAATACAGCTTTCTAAAATCATGACTCTAAGGCCTTAACAACTACTTTTATTAATATATGCCACAGTCTTTACTGTATGTTTGAATGGCTCATTCACCTGCAAGATCATCATACCCATTTTTATAACATCTCTCCAGTAAAGTCATTTGATTTGGATCATGTGATCTTTACATTGTGAAAGTTACTTAAATACTCTACTGTGTACATTATTTCCATTATTTCCATTACATTATTTCCAGTGTAAATGATCTTTATAAATACTGTGTAAGTCATTATATTAATTAACAGAATGAGTTGACAGGATGTTAATACTTAAATATTACCATTATCAATGGTTATTATGACTCATTGGCTGTTAATGTATATGCTTCCTTATTTCCTGATGCACCAAGGATTAGTGCATGTATTAATTCATTATTATGAAACCATTAGTTAAGTTTTAGTATGCAGTATTTCTTAATTGTGGGCCCTCTAGTAAAGTGTTACAGCATTACAGCACACTATACATACTACTTAATGCATGTTTTTGCACACTTTGATGGTTGTATATGCTCATTATTACTTGCACTACATTGTATGTTCTTTATCGTACTGCAAAACTCGAATTATTCATAATACATGCAAGAGCTTTCCCAAAATTATAGTTATGTTGTATGCATTTTATGTTATCTGTAGGAGGTTGTTGTTGTAGCACAATCATTTCATTGTTTTCATATACTCTGTATTCTGGAAAAAACAGTAAAGCTGACTTGACTTTAAGGACCATTTGAGCTGTCAGTGACTTCTCTCTGTCTTTATGCAGTAGTTCAGAAACATTTAATAAGTACTAATGATGTAAGTTAAAAATAATCATTTCATTTGATGTTAATTTTGCCTGCACACATACAGTACATACAGTAGGTGAGAGATTTTGTGGTCTCTGTTATAAACTATGACCGCTAGAGGGCAGTACAGCATTTGGCATCATCAACAACAGCAACAGGAATGTGGGATTGAATCTTAACTCCCATATGTGCACATATTAATAATACTGTTTATTTATGATATATGGCAAATATGACTGATAATTATTTAGCTCTCAGATGCTGGGTTATTTGTGGTTGCTTTCAAAACATACATGTACTTCTAAGGAAGTAGAAATGACATGAATATCTGTTCATTCAGTTTAATTGTACCCTGGTCAGGGTTACTCTGGATCCCAGGAACACTGGGTGGAAGGTGAGAACCCACCCTGGATGAGGTGTGAGTATCTTGACCAGATCAGTGCTGTTGTAGCAGTTGGGGAAAGTTTTGTCAGTCTTTGACCTTTGTCATTTCTTCCTCATAGATATAACATCATCAATATTTACAATATTCCTGAATTGTTGTATGTGTGAGGTGTCTCATTGTGAATCAAGACTAATTAGCTGTTGATCCTATATAGAGAGAGAGTCTCTTCATGGACAGATTCTTGCCATCAGTAACACTCCCATGCCTGCACCATGCTTGTGTTTTGTTGCAGCTTGGTGTATTTCTGTCTGTTTGTTTGCTTCCTGTAGGTGTGGGTGTTTACGTTTGTGTGTGTGCGTTTTTGTTTAGAGCGTGTGTCGCTTTGACAGTTCCTCTGTCGGATACCTCCTCCCCTCCTCCCTCGCTCTCTGGTGTAGAATAACTCCACCAGATTACCATGAGATTACCATATCATTACCATCTCATTACCACACCATGCCTGCTGATGATCTCTACTGATGCAGTGTCAGATTAAGTCCTGCTTTTATTCTCCTTTTTCCACCCTTGCTGTCTTTTTTCTTCTTTTCTCGACACTGGACGTGATGTTTATACAAGTCGTCAAATTATGCATTTCATAAAGCATGGTATCACTGTGTTCAGTAGGATTAATGACAATCAGTGATCAATATAATTTGTCTAAAAACAATGGAGAAGGTATATATACATTGTACAAATTTAATAATTATTAATGGTATTAAAAATGTCACTGCACAGGTGTAAAGTATAAGCTAATTTGCATACTGATACATTATTATTATTAGTAGTAGTAGTAGTAGTAGTAGTAGTAGTAGTAATAGTAGTAGTATTTGGGTTTATTTAATTACTAATCTTATAAAAATCCCAAGGTTCCATGGGAACATAGAATACGCCATACTTTATGGATAAAACCAGCACCAAGCAAGTCACATATTGGGCTAAAATTGAAGAAACCTCTAAAAATAAGCTTTTGAAACTGATCTAAGCTTTTTATATTCTGTGTGTGTGTGTGTGTGTGTGTGTGTGTGTTTAGTGAATTGAGAAGTGATTTTAATTTATTTGAAACCTTCTAGATTTAATCTAACAGGAAAAAAGACCAAAATGTTTAGAACTCTAATTAGGCACTTGTAACACACCACATATTTATGTTTTACACTTAATACTATTATTGTCTATACAGGATGTCTTTTCTATTAGTTTCATAGATATAACCTCCAAGTGCACTTATTTTTAATAAAGCACTTATTTCTATAAAGGTTTCGGAAGGTTTTCTCACCGAATTGATATTCTATATCATTTTGTTTGCTCTGTGGTAATAACAGTATTTAGTAAGATTTATATATATGTTTATATACACTCAAAGACCACTGTATTAGTAACACCTGTACACCTGCTCATTCATAAAAATATCGAATCAGCCAATCATGTGGCAGCAGCAAAATATGTAAAATCATACAGATACAGGTCAAGAGCTTTAGTTAATGTTCACATCAAACATCAGAATGGGGAAAAAAATCTGACCCCAGGAAATATTTTTCCAACCTTTAAATGTCCAGTTTCAGTGAGCTTTTCTGAACCACTCTGGCCAATATCCTTTACACATCCTCTCACATCAGCAAGGCGTTTCCTCCTGCAGAACTGCCGCTCACTGCATGTTTTTTGTTTTTCACATCGTTCTGTGTAAACCCTAGGGACTGTTTCTGAAATACTCAAATCCACCCCTCCAGTTAAAGTCACATTTTTTCCCCATTCTGACGTTTGATGTGAAGCTTCTGCTGCCACATGATTGGCTGACTGGATAATTGTATGAATGCCCAGGCGTACAGGTGTTCCTAATAGAGTGGTCAGTGAGTGTATATGTTGATATACTCTATATGTCTCTTGGCATTTATAGATTTATGTATACAGTACCGTGCAAATGTCATAGACACCCTAAATTTTTAAATGCAGAGTTTGTCTTATAACTTTTGTGCTATTGAGTCAGTAGAAAACATTTTAGATTTCCAAAAATTACTTTTCCAACAAAAAATTAAATATTACAGAAAAACTTTTTTTATGTCAGTAAAGAAAGTAACATTACATACCAGACCACTTTTCAGAATAATAATGAAGGCTGTCAGGTTTTACCTGCAAAAGCATGTGAATAAAGCTGCACAAAGTGTGGATTTTAAAGGCAAAGGTGTTGTCATGCCAGATATTGACTTTGTTTAGTTTATTACTGTTTATTGCTATTTTTATTTTAATGTAGTAACATTTATTTTCATTATTTTTTCAGCATTTGTTTACATGTATACGTCCTATATATATATATATATGTATATTTCAATATCAACACTGAACACTGACTGCAGCTATTCTCTCTCTCTCGTGCGCGCTCTCTCTCTCTTTCTCTGTCTCTCTCTCTCTCTCTCTTTCTCCTCCATTTCAATACTGAAGAGAGTTTTATTTAAGCGTAGGCTCGAGAGTGGTCGTGAACAGCAATTTTCCCTAAAGTGCTCCAATCCATCACAGGGACAGCAGTAAGTCCCAATGGCTAGGATGAGGAAGACAGAGAGAGAGAGAGAGAGAGAGAGGAGAGAGAGAGAGAGAGAGAGAGAGGATTTCTTGTCATTTGGGAGTAGTATGGCAGTATGCTGTGGAGTATCATAATATTAATGTGGATTTTAATTTGCATCTTTCAATTAGCATCTCTCTCCTTCCCTGGTGGTACAGAATGGACCAGAGCCATTTCCCAATTTTCCACTGCAGGCTACAGTTATTAATCTTCTTAAATGTAAATACTGCTAACCAAATGTTTAATGCTTTGTCTGTAAGGAAGCAGAAGGCAAGACCTTTTCACAGCTTTGTAAGAAAATGAAGTGCTTTTTTCGGCAGGATTCGATAGGACGGCACACAACATGGCGCTGCCCTTAGCTAGCCTGTTGAGTAAACAAAAGAGACGTATAGAAGAGCAGGTCACGGACAACGTAGATGCCTTAATTGTGTTTGCCTCAGTGTGAAACATGATTAGTGTTCCTGCTCATTAACGAGCTGATGATGGGACCGACCCGTTTTGACGGAATGTGTAATGTGCTAACACGCTAACGCCTCACACGTAGCAGGGCCTCGTGCACAAATCTGCAACAGAATCTAATCAGTGGAGACAGCGGCGCATGCCCTTAATTACTTTACAGCAATTAGATTATTATTTTGAACAAGTTTGTGTGTGTGTGTGTGTGTGTGTGTTGGTAAATGATGGGTGGGTAGCTTTTCATACATCATACTGTTATATGATCTGTATGTAATCACCACTCTTAGGTACGTGTATGCATGGGTGTGTGTATGTGTGTGTAAAAAAGATAGACAATGCTAGATCTTTCTCCTGTCTTCCTGTCTCTCTGTTAATCTCTGTACTATCTTTTTTTCTCTTTCTTTTTCTCACACACACATACACACACACACACATACACTAAACAGATTCTTGACTAGATCCAGTGGAAAGACATTCTTGGTTTGCATAATGAGAAAGACATTAGTGGAAAAAAATTTGAACACGTTGGGGTTCAGAGAATGTTCCTTCTTGGCATACTCACACTGATCGAGACAAGTGAAGATCTCATCAAGAGGAGAAGAAGAAGAAAAAGAAGAAGAAGAGGGAAAAGAAGAGGAGGGGGAGGGAGAGAAAATGAGAGGATGAAGAGGTGGGGATAGGAAGAGGTTGATGGTGAATGGAAGAGGGGAGGGGGGTTAGCGAGAGCGACAGAGTGGGGGTGAAGGAAAAGTGATTGAGGAACGGATAGAGGGAAACAGAAGGCCGGTGGAGGAAAGGGAAAAAGAAATTCTTCACTAAATCACTTTACTGTCAGTCAAATCTCGTTCTTTTGCTCTTCGTCTCTCCGTCTCTCTCAGATACTCTTGTGTTCTGGTGTAAATGACCGTATTATATTTCTTTGGTATTGGTTTGAAGAGCATGATACTTGTGGATCTATCTATCTATTTATCGATCTATCTGTCTGTCTGTCTGTCTGTCTGTCTGTCTATCTTGGTATGCTCTGAAATTTTTTATGCTGCTGTGTCTTGGGCCATTTTATTTTTGCTGCACTGAGTGAGTGTGTGTATAAAATAAGATTATGGATGGCTTTTCGTAAATCTCTCTTTTGTTCCTTTTCTTATCACATCATATGTGCCAGATTTTTCATTTTCTGTGTGTCACACAAATCAAATGTAATACAAAGGAACACACAATAAGTAGCTTCACGTTGCCCTTCTCTCTCTCTCCCTCTCTCTCTCTCTCTTTCACTCTCCCTCTCTCTCTCTCTCTCTCTCTCTCTCTCTGCAAGTGTGTGTATGTGTGTGTGTGTGTGTGCCATAGCTGTTGTGGAGTGATATGAGCTGAGCACACACTCTGAAGTGAAAAGATATGAAAAAAGGCATTTCGATCTCTCTCTCTCTGTCTCTTGTTCTCTCTCTCTCACTCTCTCGCTCTCGCTCTCTCTTACTCTTTCACACACACACACACACACACACACACACACACACACGCTCCCTCTGATAGCACTCTTCTTCTCAGGGTGCTTGTCAATCACCATGGTGTCAAAACTGTTCAGTTGGGACAGGTGTACTGTAGCACACGAGGCAGAAATGAGACGGAGGCCAAAACAAACAGCGAGAGGAGGCGTGATGAGAAATCAAGCAAAGTGAACCTGACTACACTGCGCTCTATCCATCCACCTCTCCTCACCCTCCCCCCTCTCTCCCTCTCTGTGTCAGTGGGTTTGACTGACAAGCTGCCAGAGATCAGTGTCTGGCTAAGGCGAGCAGGCGGGCTGAGGGTGACAGACCTGGAAGAACAGTAAGAGGGTTTATCAGCAGCGCTTAAAGCGGGCATGGGGGGAGGAGGGAGGAATGATAGAGAAGAAGGGAGCGAGGGGGAAAAAATGATGAGGGGAGGAGGTGAGTGAAGGAGAGGAGGTTAGGCAGTAGAACAGAGCAGCTGCAGCAAACCTTGGACGGGGGAAATGGGAGGGGGGAAGCTCGTGCACTGCCGGCATGGGATGTGACTGGATTCTCAATAAGCCAGAGCCTGCAGCTGAGAAGCGGAAAATACTGCAAACACACAACTGTGCACACAATTTTAAGTGAACACAAATATGCGCCATATATTTGCTCTACATCTTGTATAATTTCTGGTTTGCAGCATAAATACGTAAATTCTCAGATGTTCATTCTATTATTAATCCTTTCTTTTCACCCTTCCTTTATAAATCAAACTGAGAAATACATGTTGGTGACAAATTAAAGGAAAAACCATGGGTGCCACTTTGAGGAAGAGGTCACTGCAAATCAATGCAAAGTTCTTCTGACTGATCACCTCTGATGATACGTTATCCTCTGATGAAACAGTTCTATCCTGATGGGAGTGGTCTCTTCCAGGATGACTCCACCCCATCCACAGGGTACAAGGGCTCACTGACTGGTTTGAAAAGGATGTAAGATCATATGCTATGGCCTTCACAGTCATCAGATGTCAGACTAGTTGAACATCTTTGTGAGATTTTGGGAGATTCACCTTCAGGCTTGGGATCTTCAGGCTTGAGAGATTTTGGGAGATTCACCATCAACAAAACACCAATTGAGGGAATATCTTTTGGAAGAATGGTGTTCATCCTTCCAGTAAAGTTCCTGAGACTTGTAGGAATGATGCCAAGGCACAGTGAAGCCGTTCTGGCAGCCATCTTGTATTGGTTTTTCCTATAATTTGTCACCCATCTGTAGCTCCAGCTTCAACAGCAAATACTGAAAATACATCACACACAGAGGACATCAATTCACCCATTAACAACATCCTGATGCACAATTTTAAGTAAAACACTGAATGTGTACATATGTACACAATTCTGTACACATGTAGTTACTGCTTTGTATGACTTCCAGTTTCAATTATCGCCAAACACACAGCATCACATTCTTAAGTTATTCCGGTTGCATTTTCAACCTTTTATTCAAAGAGCTGCACTTCGTATACACATGATGAGAAAAAGCCTTGGGCTGATGCTGCAATTGCTATCTGATTGCCACTCTTTACAGATGCACATCTTGGAAGCTGGCCAGCCAGTGAACAAATGACATTTGTGTCATCCATCCAGCCCATAGAACTTATAAGCCATGTTTAGCCTCAGTGCAAAGAAAAAAAATCAATTCTGTTTTACAAGTGCGTTGGCTTGAACTCAAGTTCAGCTCTTGTTGACTGAAGGATAATAAGGTTACAAGCAAAGTGTACAGATGTGGGTTTTTTTCTCAGTAAATAATGCAAAAATAAGTTGGACCATCAAAGTGGACATGACGTCAGGCAGAGAAAAGTAAAGGTTTCTGCATTGATACTGAAGCTGGGTTAAGAAAGCGCACTGAGGTGTTCTGCATCATTATCAAATCCAGCACCTGCTGCAACACGCCTCTATCCTTTCCCTACTTTCTGCCTCTCTTTCACCCCTCTGTTGCTCTTGTGCACACACACTTTCTCCCTTCATCTCTCCTCCGCTCCTTCCATCAATCGCTCGTCTGTCACGGTGTGAAAGCAGCCAATCCATCACGGGTTAGAGTTCGGGGGCAACGCGACTCTGAGCATTTGAGCATTCCCCTCCTCACCCTCTCTTATTCCACCATCCTATACTCCCCCCATCCCTCCATCCACCCACCTGCCTGCATCTTCAGGCTCCTAAACGCACACTGGGCTCTGTGCAGTGGAGAAATGCATGCAGGGCTGATCATTCACTGAACACTGTTTGTTTCAGTGATGAATGGCCAGGCTGTGTGTGGAACTACCGAGGTGGTAAGAACAAAAGCATCTACATGCAAAAGGATGTGATGGCATGATAAATGACCTACAGCTCGTGCCAGTCTGACTGTACAAACAGGTGCACAAACTGTAGACCTGAAAATGAAACAGATTGTAAGAGTAAGGAGTCTTTTACAGTATGTGCATTTGGACAGCATTCGTTCGAGATTCTTTATTTTTTCTGTAGAAAAAAAAAATGTTTTCTGGTGAAACCTGTTTAGGCATTTTGGGTGTTTTTTCCAGCATGGAAAGATTCTCAAAAAAAATTCTCTATTCTCTCTATTCAACCTTATTATTTATTTATCAGCTGAGTACACTGAGGTCCTAGCTATGGGGAAACATTCCAGAATGCGCTGGAATGTGGTCTGAGTTTAGACAACAAGTAGACAAAGTTATGGAATGGACAATATTAACAGTGTAATATTTGAAATATATATATATATATATACTAGCAATATTTTATACAGATAAGCATGAGCAATGAACAGAACTCAAGAAAAGGATGGTGTAATGTGAGAAATAAAACACAATATGTTGTGTTCTTATAGGAAAATAATTAAAGAAAAAGTTGATTATCGTTCTAATATCAACACATCCCAAAATTTCATTCCCCTTTTAAAATTAAGAGACAAATTAGTTCCTGTTATCACTTATATTATAGCAGCTATAAACAGTCTTTCACCAGTCTCTCTTTTTTCTCTCTCACTTAAATAAATTACATTAAGATTAACTGGAAAGTGCAAAGTTCTCTGTCCAGAAGACTTTCCCATGGCGGAAAACGTACTGAGTGTTAACCCAGCATGGACACCGCAGACTACCATAAATGTCAAATAAATGTCTCTCCACAGAATGCCTCACCAAATCAACAACTAGACATTTTTATTTGTTCAAATAACAACACATTTTGATCTGTTTAGTAGCATAAGCTATTAGGAGCATCCACCTGATGCGTTAGTAGTTACTATAGGAATGATACTGTAGTAGAACAAGCACATTAATACAAACGTGAGATTTCCCTTACAGAACGCCTGACCATCAAATCAGCTACTTGCTGTGCAGTAAGAGAGTATTTTTCATTGTTAACAGCCTCGATCTTTATATGAAACATGCAGGCAGTTTGTCTTCTAGAACTTTTGACAATGTCAGTTATATGAAAAGCGTATTGAGATATGAATTCTCTTAATGAAGACATTTCATTTGGGGGCAATTGTAGCCTCTGTCTTACTTGATGCACCACAACATTGTTTTTGAGTAGAATTAACATTCTCTTATCACAGTATTTGACATCACATATTACATACATATGATACTGTATATAACAGTTATAATCATTTGAAAAGCAGCTAATCTCCAACATTCTGCATAAAGTTTTGTGTGTGTTATGGACACAAGCATTTCTTTCTTTGTTCACACAAAAGGCATTCAAATATTCATGTCTTAAAAAGAAGCCTATTTATGAAGTAGAGAGCAACAAATCATGCCATCAAGTGAAAAAGTTGCTCGTTTTCAAACAGGACTCTTTGCAAATTAACCCATGGGAGTTTTCTGACATTCTAAAAATTATGCAATTTTGACTATGAAAAAAATAAAGTCATGATATGTAGTAGAAGGCCTCTTTTAATGGAGAGTACTGGCAGATGCTATACATGGTGACAGTAATCTTTAGGTAATATTAAACCTTTAGAGTCGAAGCCAGCTGCTCTAATTCTGATCAAGCACTACAAATTAATCAAGTTAATTTCTCTGTCATCTCGTCCATATACACAGACGCAGTGGGACAATCATAAAGTGTAAATAAACTGACAAATGTGACGAATGAATATATGCAGCACATTACAATAAAAATTCATTTTATTTTACTGAATAATATGCTGATAAAGAATTGAATAATAACATAGGGTTAATCGTTATAGCTTTATAATGAGAGGTTTCTGAATATTGTTGGATTCTACAAGCTTAAAGCGACAAATCCAACAACGCTGTAAGGAAACAGATGTTTTATTTTTCTTTCAGTACAGAGATTCATAATTAGCAGCATGTGACTACAAAACTGACATGCTTAGGTAAACATATGCTGCATTTGAGGTACCTTGGAAGAAGGAAGTCAGAAGTCGGAGCTCGGAATAACTTCACTTTTGAGTTTGAGTGGGAAAAAATGGATGCCCCTATGTTTATCTTTTGTTAGCAACAAGCTAGCCAGCTAACTATGAGAAGTGATGTATATTTGCCTTCTCAAAACTGTATAGTCAGTGCTAGTATATCTGCATATTGATTGATCTAAAGCAAATACCTGTATACAGTATAACTCATTTAAAGGTACTTCGTTTACTCTTGATGCTGTGAGCAGCCATGTTGATTTGACGTCACTTGCTGAACTCAGGGTTGAGGAGACCATCCCAAGTTCCCGAGTAGGAATCCAGATTTGCGGGGGTGTTTTCTTTAGTTTTTTCCCAGTCGGATGTCAATAGCATGTAAAAGGAAGACAGTCCTAAGAACTAATGCCTAGATTCTAGAAGATATAGTTATGCTGGCCAGGGACATCACCTGCCCTGGGCATGGTTTTTTTTTTTTTTTTGGCATTTTTGGCAGCTAACTTTCTCAAAGACTTCGTTTCATATCAAATTTAACATTGAGGGAGCAGATTAGACAGTTTCTAGAGATCACTGGGGGCTAAAGCTAGGTTACAACTAGTTAGCTAACTTTGCCTGCCCAGCATTACCTCAAAAATTAGGAACGATTTAGTCTAACTTGAGATTTTCTTTTCTGGTTTCATTTATGCAATTTTAGACAGACATGCTGAAACCACATGCTATATGTCTAATTATTTATACTGTTTATACTAATCCGGACTTTTCTACTGGGTGCTTAAGTGTTATATATGGTGTTGCAATGAACTGATCAGGGTTGAGTTTCCCAAAAGCATCACAGCACAAAAGATCATCGTTAAATGGTAGAGCGAGTATCACATTGAACACTCTCTCTCCCTGTTAAGATGATCTTCCTTATGCAATGCTTTTGGGAAACTCAGCCTAGTATAGTTAATGTAGCCTAACACTCTATGTTTGGTGTCCCTTGTGTGAAATAATCCCAATGTAATTAATCAATATCACACAAGCAAGAGAACTTTTTTTAACTCTTAATATACCAACAACTAATGCAAGTGTAAGAGTACTCTCTCTTTTCTTCCGCCATTTCTACCTTTCTTTTCTGTCCTCTCCTTAGGCCCTCCACCTTCCTCTCTTTTCTTTGGCTCTACCTTTATTACTAAATATTAGCACTCCTGGAGTGCTGCTTGTCCAATCAAATCAGTAGACCGGAACTAACTGTTGTATAATGAACAGTATGTACTGAATTGAGTGTATTTGTTTTTTTGGAAGATAGTACATTCTTTGAGCTACTACACAGCTCATGGAATATCATGTCCTAGTGGCTGTGAAATGAAAAGACCACTCTGTTATCCTGACACTATGGAGGAGATCAGAGATGTGAAAGAAGAAAAAGAGAATGAGATGGCTGAAGAAAAGAGAAGGAGCTGAAGAGAGGTTAGACCAGAGAATACTAAGCAGATGCCAAAGATAATTCTTAAAAAGTACTCTCATAATTGTATCACTTGTTGGTATAGTATGAGTTATGGATATTTCATTTTCATTATTTGACACATCATATTGAGACAAGTAAAGGTTTCCCCACCCCAAAACACTGTGGACTCAGACCTGGAGTCAGGTCATACTATATCATAATGGTGAGTAGGAGTTTTAAGACTGTATAATGGCCAGTGGTTTTTCTGGTGAAAAACTTTATAGCCTTTATAGGTTTGTAGTTTCATAGAATTATAAACTCTTGCTCTGTGTTATAGACAAAACTACCACGGGGTCTGTCTAAGAGCAAATACTGATTTTCCACACACTTCTTACATGAACACACACACACTATGTGGGACAAAGAGGACACCTAGGATTCAGTTGGCTAGTGGTCTTTAATGAGGTCTGCCCTTGAAATTGAAGGGACATTGGGCATCTCTTCTTGTGTGTGCGTGTGTGTGTGTGTGTGTGTGTGTGTGTGTGTGCGCATGTACTCGTGGCTAAAATGAATGAGAAATCGAGTGTCTCACCTCTCTTCTGCTCCCTTATTGGAAATTGAATATGAGGGATTTGGTGAGTCAAATCCTCCTGACCCTCAAAGCTACTTTGATTGCTATTGGCCAGAGAGCAATCAATTCAGAAATTACCCAGCAGGCATCACGGTCCAGCATGACATTTTTAGTGATGTCAATTTTCCTCTCTTTTTCTTTCTTTCTTTCTTTCTTTCTTTCTCTCTCTCTCTCTCTCTCTCTCTCTCTTTCATTATCTCGGCTACATTTTTAATCTATTCATATACTTTAATAAGTGATTTGAGATAGTTATATTTTAATAAACTTGGGTTATGTTTACTTCTTTAATCTTCCTCTTCTCTGATATTAAAGTAAGAGGTGAACAATCAAATGTACAATTTCCCAATTGGTACCAAATGGACATGTTTGGTGTCCAGTGTTTGCTTCTTTAGTTCTGTACCGACACTATTAGGCTAATGTAACTCACAAGTAATGGAAGTTTGTCTCACTCTCACGTTATACGTGCTTCAAAGGACAATGTTAAACAACATGATCTCATTTTTTAATGAAAAACGTTGCAAAATAGTGCTGACAGTCCATATTTACAAGTTCCAGTAGGAAATACCAAGTGGAAAAAACAGTTCATTCAGGTAAAAAGTATTTCCTGTTCTCCAAGAACAATAACATTACAGTGCTCAGCTACATAATGATTTTTGATCAATTTTCAGATTACAATACAATCATACTGAACCCCAAACCACACTGACAATTCTGTGTGACTTCCTAAGAACTGCATCTAGTTGAGGCTGATATTGAGTCTGTAATTTTTATGAAAATGATTTTGGGAGATAAAGTCCCATTCTGCTGTGCTACAAGAAAAAAAAAAAAGATGTTGAACACCATTATGTCTCCACTCATTTGGCATTTTTGCATATTTTTATTTACTCTTCCTTTAATGGTGAATTAGGTGGAATGTTGGCTCCAGTAGTAACAAGGTGAACTACAATATTGGAATAATTTGATTACTCTGATTGGTTGTGTGTTGGTAGCCAGCTTAGCATCATCTCATTGCATGTCATAGTTACTAGTAAAAGTGCCAAAAACATATTAAAACACACAGCAAGGAATTCATTGATTTGTTGATATAAGAGTAGTTCAGTACGTTTAGGAACAAGACAAGTTTTTGGCTCACAAGATTTGCACAAGACCTGAAGCATAAGATTTGGTTAATTCAGAGCAGCAAGATAAAAATTTTTTTTTAGTTAGCTGACTAATGTGACAGTGTTACTTTGATCCTAACCCAGCAGCTAACCTGTAAAGCAGCCATGGTCAAAGAGCGAGAAAGAACTACTGTGCCCGAGGCTGCAACGATATGAACAATAAAAAATATTGATCAATGCACCATGTGGGCCATGAGATTTTTCTTGATTGATTGATATTTGATTGCCCCTATGGTTGAGAATTTGGAAATACAACCACCTAAAATACGCCGCATACTGCTGTTCAAATTATTACTGGATAATATGTATTTGAAAAAATACATTTAAATAGTTAAATAGTTGCTAGATATCGTGTGATGATTATCACAGTCCTGAAACAAGAGTTCACCTGGGAAATCACCGTATCACATGATGCTGTCAGTCAAATACCCCAGCCTCATTAATCACACTCTCTAACCAAGACTGCTGAGACTGTATCGAAGGTAACATAGAGGTCGTGTCACATGACTCTGAACAGCAACCTCTGATAGGGGCCATAACCTAAATCTACACTAGGGTCCAGAGAAACTTACCTCTACCTTTAGCTATAAGAGTGTGTGTGTGTGGGCATGTTTTTAGTAACTTGGTAGGGACCAAACGTCCTCACAGGGATAGGAAAATCTGACAGTTTGGGGATATTTGCTTGGTCTCCACTATCAAACCAAAAACTGTATCTTTTTTAAAAAAAAAAAAAAAGATTCTGAATGAGTGAATGGTTTTCCTTTTGGATAGATTTAGGTGTAGCATAGCATTAATTAGCTCTATTATCGAAAAGTCCTCACAAGGATGGTAAGACAAACGTGTGTGTGCATGCTGCACTCTCTGAATCTTTTTCCTCTCTCCTCGTCTCTCTCTTACTCTCTCCTATCTTTTTTTTCACATACACACACAAACAGATTCTTGACAAGATCCAGTGGGACACAGAGGCTGGTCATGCATATTGATGCACATCTAATCTAAACCCTCTCCCTCTCAGCCATCTCACATACCTGCTCAGCTTGGCCTCTCTGATCCTCCGCTCTATGTTTTTTTTTACTTAGCATGAGCCTGTAATCTTGTCTCTGCAGAATTTATGCGTCGACTCAAAAACAAGTCCTTAGAAATCGACGAGTTCACATAGAAGTTACAGTGTGTCATTGCTAGAGAAAACATGATACTATTGTATTTATCTTATTTATCTCTGAAGCGACCATGTGGTTTAATTACCATATGGGATAAAGACAGTCCGTTTAATAATTTTTTTAAAATAAGTCTGCATTCTTGAGTTGTGAATCTGAGAACAGTATTACAGTATGAGCTGTAATGTACTGTAAACACATTATTAATTAACACATTATCAATTTATTAAGGATATGTTAAATAAAGGAAAAAATAGTTTAATCCACAATGAAAGATTTGCCTTAATAATCAGATGTTGAACACCATTATGTCTCCACTCTTTCGACATTTTTGGCATAAGTGAATATTTTTATTTACTCTTCCTTTAACAGTGAATTAGGTGGAATGTTGGCTCCAGTAGTAACAAGGTGAACTATAAAAATATTGGAATAATTTCATTACTCTGATTGCTTGTGTGTTAGTAGCCAGCTTTCCATCATCTCATTACATGTCATAGTTAGCTATAAAAATACCAAACAGCATATTAAAAAAGTCTGCATTCATGAGTTGTGAATCTGAGAACAGTATTACAGTATGAGCCGTATGTAATGGACTGTAAGCACATTTATTAAGGATATGTTAAATAAAGGAAAAAATAATACCTAAACGGAGTGTCAGGATATCTTTTGCACTTTCATTTAATCCACAATAAAAGATTTGCCTGGAGTAACAGGATGAGTGGCATATTCCAGGCTTAATAATCATATCAACTCTAAAGAATGAGAGACAAGGAAAATAACAAAAAACAAAACAAAAAAAAAAACAGAACCTATCTCACCACATATTGCATCACTCACTACTCTAAATTGCCCCTAGGTGTGAATGAACTTGCATCCCACCCAGAGTATATTTCCTCCTCACCTCCACTGTTCCCAGAATAGGCTTCCAGATCCACAACAACCCTGACCAGGATAAAGTACTGAATGAATGAATGAATGAATGAATGAATCACTGAGGTGCGTGTAACAATAGTCCTACTAGATCTGATACCCAATATCAGTATCAGGCCGATACCAGCAAAAAAATGGTGGATCAAATATCGGAGAAAACATATCAGATATTGGATACTGAATTGGAATTTCATTTGGAAAAGAAATATATTTTTGGAATTGGAAATGGAAAACACATAAAGAGACTTGACTTTTTTTTCTTTTGTTAGATTGATTATTATATTTGTACTTTATACTTTATTATATTCACAGGTAAGTGATTTTTTTTTTGTGTGAAATAGTTTAACTCTGAAGTGCTTCAGTAAAAACAAGAATACATTTTAAATCTTAGTAGTTTTTAAAGAAATATCAGATAGGTATCAGTATCAGCTGATATTTAACATTTCACTATCAGTATCAATATCAGAAAAGAAAATGTGGTATTGTGCCGTCTCTACCTGAAAATATTCTACAGTGATCATCACAAAGGCAGTGCAAAAATCATTTGAAGAAAAAGAAACAAGTTGAAGACAAGAAATGAATACAAAAGAGAAGATTATGAAATGCTAAGAGACTGGGTAGACACTCTTTCATATGGAGTGTCTTTGCTTCAGACTGATGAAATTGAATTTTAGACAGAGGGCTATTGCTGATCTACTGGGTGTTTTAGAAGGAAATGTGTGCCTGGTCTGGCAAAATGATCTTGTCTACGCTGCATTCAACGTACCTCAGAACTGGGAAGTTGGTGCTCAGAATGACGTCATTTTTCAACCTCTGTGCATTCGCACTACAATGTAGGGAAAAAACCTTGGACGTATCCGTGTTTGCATTTTGTTAGCAACAAACTAGCCAGCTAACTGTGATGTCTGATGTATATTTTCCTCCTCAAAAACAGCCAACTATATAGTCAGTGTTACAGATTAAATATGTCTGTATGTTAATTGATCTAAACTTAATACTTAAATACACAGGACGGTATAACTCATTTAAAGTAAGAAGTGCTACTGTGTTTACTGTTCATGCTGTGAGCAGCCATGTTGATTTTTCATCACTTGCTGATCTCAGGGGTTGAGGAGTAGACTTCCCGAGTAGGAATTCTGAGCTGAGGGGTGTTTTCTTTGTTTTTTTCTGGTCAGAAGTCTGGAATTACAGGTTATGACCTGTAGTCGAATGCAACACTAGCCTGTTTATCACCTGCTTATCCTGATGGCCCATTTGTCTTTTGTTGTTGAAATCTACAGCTCCGAAATTTACACTCTCTAATAAAACATGTTCAATAAGATTGTTGTGTTAGTGAGGATTTTAATGAAACAGGACCCTTTTCATTGTGTAACTTGTCAGTAAATTAACTGTCACATGCTGTACTCCTTGGTTAAAGTACCCACTTACCTGGTATATTGACTAGATAGACTCCTGTAAATGCAGCTTTAGCCAACAGACTGGAAGATATAAACTCAGTGATCTGGCATGTTTCTAGCTTTAAGATTTATTTTAAATTTTAAGAATTTTCGATATTTTTATACAGAAATATCTGTAAAATGTAAAAATCCCATTATGTCAAGGCACATTAGGATTAGGAGTAGGAAACCATTTTGACTGAGCTATGGACAATATTTTTAAATAATCTTGCAATGTTGGTAACAAGTATTTACTAATTTTTAACAACATGAAGGCTGATAATATATGAAACTTGCCAAATAATTGGCTTCCATGTAATGAAAAGGCTTGCATTTTGTCTTTTTGACTGCGGGAACCATTAACTGAGGAGGAATGAAATATTTTCCTTTAATGTATATTTCTCGCCTTGTGTGATCATGACTCTCTCTCTCTCTCTCTCTCTCTCTCTCTCTCGCTCTCTGTCTCCTCCTCCCTCCAGGGTAATAAGTGAGCACCCTCATTCCGTCGCATGCTGTGCCACATTGATCTGGCCTGCAGGTCAAGTTCAATAAGAACAGCAGAGTGGCTTTTTTCCCTCTCTTAAGGACCACAGCACAAAAATTCAAACCAACACACACACACACACACACACCCCTACAAGCATAAATTTAAGCAAATCAACGGTCATGTGTCTGCTTGTCCCTCTAAGGAGGTCACACTTGACAACTGTTCCACCCCCAAAAAGCAGAAACCGGTCTCTTGCTTCATAGGCATGCAAAACACAGACACATATCATAATACACACACTAACATACATATCATTCAGTAAGCTACAGAGTGCTCAGTTCCAGAAGTCACCAACTGTGACACATTCAAGATGCTGCACACACACACACACACACACACACACACACACGCACACACACACAAACACAGAAATCGAAATCTCTTGTCAGGATGCAAGAGAAGCCCCTTGCAGCCATAAGTGCTAACTTTCTTTTCACTCTTGTTAGGATTGTATGAGTCTTTGTGTGTGTGTTTGTGTGTGGCTGCTGCTTTGGAGTAATTTATCCCAGTGAGAACGAGTGAATAAAGGAGAGAGAGACAGACTGAGAGAGGTTTTCAAACCAAATTTAATAGGGTTTGTTTTATCCAGAGTGCTGGGACTGATAACTGTGGCATAGATTTTTTTTTTGTTCACACTAAAGTTTGAAGAGCAATTATTGAAGTCATAATTTTTGCTACACTTCAAAAAATGTATATTTCTATTTCTTTTTCCTAATTTCAGGCTTTACATTTTATTATTCTATTGTAAGATCAATTTGCTTCTTTTTTAAGAAATAAATGCTTAAAATTCTCAAAATATTTCAAGCTTGAAATGAGTAAAAATGACTAGAAATAGGTTTAATATTCTTATATTTGGTTTATTGTAATCTTATGATAGGAAATACAGGCTAAATTTGAATATATTCAAGATATTTTCACTTGCTAAGATGTCATTTTTTTGCAGTGGAGTAATATTTCATGAAACTACATCACACTATTTCTGCAGCTATATTTAATCCAAATATTATGGTTGTTTTAACATCATGGTATCTCTCTCTCTCTCTCTCTCTCTCTCTCTCTCTCTCTCTCTGCTTCCCATGTGCATGCACACAGGAAACAGTAATCAGTCCATTTGCGCTGTGGCGTGACAAACGCAACCCATCTGTTAATGCATAGTGATTAAGTTTTCATTACACACTCTGCATGCACATTTCAACACACATTAAATGTTTTGGTTAAAAGAGTCATATTATACAGTTTGATGGTACAAAGTGACACCAGCAAGACAAATCTTATATATCATTCTAAAACGGAGTAATGTGCACAAAAAGGAAATTTGACTGGACTACATTTTCCTGCATTCTTGCAAATTACCAAAGTGAACTGTATCCTGCAGTAGTTGTATTTTCTACAGCACAATTTCCTCGCAAAAGCACAAGGTTCCTCACAATGACTTTGGTGTATCCGAACATGAAAAACAGTAAGTGAGCACTGCTACTGCTATTTATTGTACAACATGCAAGCTTACCTTTTTTTTTTTTTTTTTTTGAGCCTTTTTTCCAAATTTATGTGAGGCAAAAAAGCACATTGTAACATACAACATTACTAAGTAATGAATTTTTAAATATCAAGGAAGAAAACATGACAGGACGTGTTGTTATAGGAAAATAATCCACGACAGGGTGGTAATGCTCCAAAGTTGATTAATTTTCCAGTTACAGCTCATCCTTCCTTAAGTGTTAAAGAAACATCTATTTGCAAAAAACTATATAATTGATACTGATAAATTTGATAACTATATATTCACTATAGAAAATGTTATTTTTTAAATAACAACAATTTTTTAAAATTATATATATATATATATATATATTGTTATAGACAATTAATCAGCACCTTTTGACCAATCAGAATTGAGAATTCAGCAGTGCTGTGGTATAAGTTGATTATTAGTATGTTACCTATTAGGCTGATTATCATGTCTAGTGGAAATGCTTCCAGTTGATCTTTGTTACGTCGTGTGCAACGTTGAACCTTACACGTCCATATTTCCTTCTGTTTATCAGCTCATGTATTTCAGATTCTGTGTTTTGCTTAATAAATAATAATTGTGCAGTTGTATACACCATGAAATAGACTTGATCTCACAGAAAGCTCAAATTTATTCAGCATTAACCAGTGTTCAGTTCAGTTCAAGACACAGAAGCAAGATGCACAAAGCACAGCAAAACAGGACGATAACTGATGTATGTCAGAGAGGGCAGCAGATATTTATATAGTTCTATAGTCTCTTTTCACACCCTTGTAGTCTATGTGCTCTTATCACTGTGCTCCAGAGCTGGTCATACAAGGAGTTGCGGATCACGCTAGCCTGCTGTTATGACTTATGGTTGTGGACCAGTTCTTCAAACATCATCCCACTTTCATCCACCAGATCCAGCAGGAAGCTCAGAACCAGAGGAAACCTGACCTACTCCAGCTCTTGGTCAGACTATTAATATATTATTTTTCATATTGTCCGTTTTGTTGTACATCTGATCATTATGCTTGATGTCTTTGAGTCTAGCTCATGGCAATCTGATATCACTCAAGTGTTTGTAACACACTGGCCTGAGTAAAAGTGCTAAGTTCCAGTGAAATTGGCTTCCCTTCTTAGTACTAAATAATAATTATTACTGTAGTAATAATTATTTCATCCATCCATTTTCCATACCACTTATCCTACACAGGGTCACAGGGAGCCTAGAGCCTATCCCAGGGAACAAGGTAGGGGACACCCTGAACAGGGTGCCACCCCATCACAGGCAAAATCACACACACACCACAGACAATTTGGAAATGCCAGTCAGCCTACAACGCATGTCTTTGGATTCGGGGAACAAACCAGAGTACCCAGGGGAAACCCCCAATGCATAGGAAGAACATGCAAACTCCACACACACAGGATGGAGGCAGGAATCAAACCCACAACCCCAAAGGTGGAAATAGTGGAAATTGATCCAAAAGAATCTACCCTCACTTTATAGCACATCGGCTAGCTGGCTAGCTAGCTCACACTGATTTGTACATTCCCGTTAAAGGTGCTTCCGGTGAAATTGGCTTCATCTGATGAGCTTTCATATTTTAAGTCAAAAAATTATATTCATGAAAAAAGTATCATCTTCTGAGGATGTTGATAACACTACTGTAGTAACCGTTTTGCACTAGGAAGTGGAATTATACGTGGTGTACACAGTGAAATGTCTCATGTGGTTATAGGAAATATAAGCACTCTTGGAATGCCATTCGAGCAATCACATTAGCGGACTGGACATTTTTCTATCTGCATAGTTTGCTATCTAGCAATAGATGCCCCCTACACATTATCCTAAGTGTTATAGGCTGTGACCTACAGGCTGTTTAGATATATTTAACACAGCAGGCAATCATATTTAACACAATCGGATCAATCATCGAGGTGACATCTTAAGTTTAATACAGAACTTTCATGAACTAAACAATGAGATAAAAAAAATCTCACTAACTAGTCTAGCTCACTTAACTAGCTAATGGCTCACCTGTACATGTTTCTACAGAGTTACTTGCTTACTTCCTTACTTCACATTATTTACTTTGAGATATTTAAAACTGAAAAAATCTGATAAATTGGGTCAGGAAATCTCATCTGTCTCCACAGTCTCAGACATTGCTGCTGGCTAAGCATTTTGCACCTAAAGTGCTGACTTTCGACAGGCTTTGTTTTGATCGGGTCTTGAAATTGAATTATATAAAATGTGCACATTCTGTCTATTAATTGGCTTACAGTATTTTGGAGTTCAATGAATTAATATATTTGTTCTCTGTAGTGACGATCAAAAAGAAATGTCGCAGAGTTAAATATTTTATTTTAAAAAAATCAAGTAAAAGTAGAAGTACTATGATTTAATTATACTCAAAAAAGTACTGTTACAGTGAACTATGTAGCTACTCAAGTACTGTAATGTGAGTACATGTAGTTTGTTACTTTCCACACCTGCTTGTATGATGTGTTTTAAGATCAGGCACGGAATAAAACATTCCCAGTGAGGACAGTGTGTGTCTTTTGTACTCCTCAGAGAAAGCAGTCGTAGCAGTGACGTGGTAAGACACATGGACTTATTTAAGACTGTCATTATCAAGTTTATCTCTTCTGCTGAATTTATGGTTTGATTGGTGTAGTTTCCTTTTACTCCAACACCAGCTGTAATCGGTATCATATGCCGATATCTCACCCCAAGAATTAACAGGAATTGTGATGATTTTTGTTGAATTTCATGCAAATGAAGCATATGACCCCCAACCAAATTCCTACACATTTACAATCATGAAATGCTTCTGCTTGATACTAGAGTTCAGGAAATACATGATTACATCATTTGCTTCTACCATTATACTGTATCTTGTTCACTGCCCTAACCACGTCTCAATCACTGATTGCACTGATCGCTGATTGTACTGAATTGTAGGAAAAGTAAGACATTGCTGCTCTGAGAAATCTCAGTTTATTACTTACTGTCTAACTTAGAAAAGTCTGCATTTATTCCTTTTTCATTAAAAAATTATATGCAAACAAGATGTTCAAGGCAGTTTTTGACCTTTACTGTTTTTTATCATTTCAGGTTCACATTAGGGTTAAAATGAATCTTGAATGACCCAGATGTGTATCAGTAATTACTGCATCGCTTGTAGCAAGAAGGGAAGATTGAAGATTATTCCTGATGTACTGCTAATATAGATCACTACGAGCTAAGCTTTTAAAAAAAGAAAAAAAAAAAAAAAAAAAAAAAAAAGCAAGATGGTAAAGGAGGACGATATGGCGGCTGAAAAAAAATCAGCAGAATTTTCCAGGAATATTTTAATTACCAAAAATGTATTTCGATATATGTTGGTTTAATTTTTAATCATATCTTTTATGAAAACAGAATAAGTTTTCAGAGAACATATCTTAACCAGAGTATCACCTGTAGATTAGTCCAGGTCAACGCTGTTCATGCTGAACTGTTCTGCATTTGGTGTTTTTTCATATTTGGATTCATATTTGTTTTCTAGAATTTATTTTCTAGAATTTATGTAGTAAAACAATTGGAAAGGAGTAAAAGACGAGTAAATATTTTATTTTTAAAAAATATTTTTAGGTAAATATGAATTGATTCCCCATTTCAGTGTGTGCCAAGAAAAGCAAAAATAAAATTAAAAGCAGTTTCCTTGTTTCCTCATTTTCCCCATTTTTCAAAAAACAGATGAACACAATGTACACAGACCTTCAGTGTCCTCCTAGGCCATTCATTTGATTACAACATTTGGCAAGTAGCATCTACAGACCATCCTGCCAAAAAATTTATAAAGAATTTCGGTAGGACAGTTTGGCCATAATACACTAATAAACTTGACAGCGAAGACGCCAAACAGGATATGAGGTCATATCGCAGAAACAATTTAGTGTTCCAGCATAAAACTCGTTAATTTAGTTAAGCACCTTGCCTTAAGTGTGTGGCAAATTAAAATAATAAAAAGCTTGTTTGTCAATTTTCATTTAAAAATGAAATACAAAGTATTGAAACATAGATGCACCATCTAGATATAGCCAAAAGAGAGTTTAGATCAAATGATTATATCATTTAATGACGTTTCACTTAATATGGTTGTGTTTTCCTAGTTTTGGTAAAATGTTTACTTTTTATATTATCCTGATGATTGTGAAAATTCAGAGGCTTTATATCTATATGGAGTCTTGCACTTGTTGAAACAGTGTAATTGCAGTAAATCTGATAACCCTGCACTCTCCTCTCTTCTCCTTTGGGCTCGCATGGTGAAGACTGAATGGCTCTTTAAGTTTTGGTTGGTCTTTTCTCAGGCACACACACACACACACACACACACACACACACACCAGCACTGAGGGCAGGTTGGGGGCCCACACGGTTGCCATGGAACCAAGGGGTCATGCAGGTCGCAGCTGCAAGGTGCAGCTTTGTAAGGAATTGCGAACCAAAGGGGGTCTTGCTAATCTCTCACACACAAACACACATTCTCATTCTCTCACAAACAAACGAAGACATAGATAAGACTGGACACACATAAACTGGACACCGAACATATGATGTAGTGCTTCGGGCTTACTCTAAATTTTTTCAGGCATCTACAGCCTCTCCATCTCTCTTCGCTTTCTTTCTTTCTTTCTCTCTTACATTCCCAGAAACACTTGCACACATGCATACATATTCACTCCATGCCCGTGGTCCTTTATGATTAGAGGACAGATGGTGTCCTGTCTTAAACCACTTCTTGTCTTTTTTTTTTTCTCCTCCGGACAGGGGAGAGGGGCTCTTGGGAAAGTGACCTAAACGAGGTGAAAGCTTTAGTGAGGCTTGAGTGGATCTTAAGAGAGAGAAAGATGGGGGACTCAGTGGGTTTGTTGGTCCAACAAAGAGGGTGGAGGTGAAAGACTGAGACAAAGATGGTGCAAGGAGAAAAAGAAAAGAGAAAAGAACAGGGAGAGAAGGAGGAAAATAAGATAATTAGTATATTGGTTTATTGGTGTTATTAAACTGGTTTTACTCTGCATGTTTATTTCTGACTAATTGGTTGTGATATTGAGGCAATGGGGGGCAATAAAAATGACTATTTAGTTAATAATCCTTGTTCTCTCTGGTTAGTGGAAAAATATCCCATGATCATTTAAAGCATTCGAACTCTCTCTCTCTCTCTCTCTCTCTCTCTCTCACACACACACACACAAACAAACAAATGCATTCATGACCCAAACTACCAAATATATAAATCCTCATCTTTCCATATTTCCTTCCACTTTCATTATGACTTGAACTCTCAGTTTCGTGTGCAGTCGCTTCTCTTATACCATAGCTCTCTGCACCGACCTGAGTTAGATTCACTATGTTAACCAACATAGTGCCGGTGCTACAAACCAATTTACTCCAGCTTTTATCTCCTGTACCATGCCCATTAGCACTGAACTAGGCAGATATACTGCCGTTTTAAACTGAAGTTCAGCCATTTATATTGATTTGGACTGATATACTCCAGCTTTAACCTATAGTGTAACCATCCACATCGATTTGTCCAGATTTACTCCAGGTCTAATCATGGGTGGGGCCCATCTAAATTGATCAGCTAAGACTTTCATGGCACTAACCTTCTGCGCTGCTCTGAATATTCCAGGAGCCTATAAAAGAGCTAAAAGGCCTCCAATATCACTGCGTAAGTAGAAGTGACACTAGCAAGGCTAAATGCTGACATATTTTAGTGTTTGCCCTAAAAAGTTTCTTGGCAATGGTGACAACCTGACAAGCTTGAAGAGTAGAAAGAGGGACTATGCATTTACCAGTCAACATTTAACATGATCCTATATAGTAAGATGCTCCAACAGGAGGGATTGACATTGAAAAATGGCTAAATTTTTAATCATTAAGCCAGTGGTAGAGATGCAAGGTGCTTAGTGACACATTTTGCATTTACAAGCATTCTTGATATACTGTAAATTCTTTTTTTTCCATGCCATGAATGAAGCTGTTATTGAATCAAGAGAGGAAATGTCTAAACTGTTCATGTGAAATCACAACTAGCTGTTATTTTCACACAACAAAACCTGTCTTCAACTCATTAAGCAAAACTTTCCAGGATGAGACACTAATTGTTTTGATTAGCAGCTCGTAAGGCTGGGCCTGACTAGTTTATGAGCAATATTCTCTCTTATAAAAGGTATTTGACAGCATAAATGTTGGATTAAATGTTATAGCAAAGTGTTAGTTCATTCAGTCCATCCAGTAACAATGCTAATTGCCATATTTATGATTGTGTTAATCTTTGACAGACTCCAAATAGAATCTAAAGTTCAAGCTGATTCCTTTCGGTTATATTGGGTCTTCTACAGCTTCATTTTCCAGGCTGTAAATGCACTCAGTCATTAAATGATTTTAGCAGTGTTGTAACACCTAGCTTGGGAGAAACAACTAGCTATAATTGAATCCTTGACAAGTTCCAAGTTTCATAATAACTAGTTGCTTAAGCTCCAGTTATGTAAATAATACCCTTATTAGGCTGCTAATTATGACATCCTGTGCAGGCAGTAGAGCCCTGGGATTACCCTGTTGATGTAGAGATGTGTTTTCCTTTTCAGTGCAACTATACAGTTGTTTTTTTTTTTTTTCATTTCACAAAAATGGAAATAAACAGAAAGTTTTAGAATTTTTTTAATTTTTCAATTGTTTTTTAAACTTTATTCAATATACAAGATTCTGCACTATTTCTAGTCCTTATTTAAATGTAAGCAAATGTGTGATATTGAGCATGTTTACCTCATGATTTTCCTCATGTCTAATCTCTTCTATTGAAGCATGTGTTCAGACGACACTCTGATGGATTTGATCTAAAATGGATCATAAGGTTTTACACAAACTTGTGACGTCCTTACCAGCTCGAGTGCACACTGTTATTAAAGCAAAAAGGGGATGTACCAAACTCTGAAGATTCTACATTTCACTCAAGTTGGTGCAGATAATGTCATTAGTAGTGAAAAACCTTGTGTTAAATTAAAAAAGAATGTGGAACAGAAGCATTTTCACTAGTGCTCTCAGACCTTTGGACCCCTCTGTATGTAAGGAATAACACACAATAGGGCATGCTGTTATAGGAAAATAATCCATGCCATGGTGTTGTGATATGACCCGATGCAAAGCGAAGTGAATTAGTGTCATATAATAGCACAGCAAGAAGTGTGTCGTTCCTTTTATACTACAGCAATTTGCCAATGATTACAATTTCTTTTATTAATGAACAGCACATCATGCTTTTTAACTGTTTATGGTTACATTTAATGTTATGGAACGTCCACAAAACAAATTAGTTTCTGTTATCACCTAACAGTTATAAAAAGTTGATCCAGCACCAACATCTCTTTTTTTCACTTTATTCAATATAATAATTAAAACACACACACACACACACACACACACACACACATAGCTTGTCATGTTATTGAGAAACAGGAAACCACAAACTCCTCTATCCTGAAGACTTTCCAGTGGTGAAAAACTCACTCACTGTTTCAAAGTGCTGACACTGGAGATTCCTTCACCATGTAAACAATTACAGGTTTTTCTTTTATAAATAAAATCATTGTTTTTAAATCTGTTTACGATTAGCTTTAGATTATATAGAGTCATACAATCCCTGTGTATAAGTTGTTACTATAGAAATCATAACATATTAGAATGAGCACATTAATATTAACTGGAACTATTGTCGAAGCAATGCTGTTATAGGAAATTAATCTACACCTTCTGATTTGAGAATTCAACCATAGTGTGGTATAAATTTTTTTATTGTGATAGCAATATAATCCTACATGTGGTACAAACAGCTCTGATTCTGCACTAAACGGGAGCTGCAGAGAAAGATGTTGATCAAATGTGCGTTTGCAGATTTTTTGAAACAGACAGCAGATGATCAGTAGCTAAACCATTTGTACTGAAACCACATCAGAGCAGTGGAGTTTGGTATTTATTTACAAATGCTGTATCCAGCTGAACAACATCTGCATGTCTACAAATATCAACATTCCCATTTAAAATACGTCTAATTCCTGTTTAGTTTACGGAGTTTGTTTGGTGGTGCAGCAGGTAGCATTGCTGTCTCATAGCTCCGCGGTTTCCTCCGGGTTCTCCGGTTTCCTCCTACATCCTAAAAACATGTCAGTAGGTGGCCCCTAGATGTGAATGTGTGTATGCATGATGCCCTGCAATTGACCGATGTCCGATCCAGGGTGTATTCCCGCCCCAAGACCAGTGTTCCCGGGATAGGATCTGCATTCTCTGCGACCCAGACCAGGATACAGCGCATACATAAGATGTTTATAGTCAAAGAAAAAATCTACATAGCACATAATATACAGTACATTTAAAAGCGGCCATGTCTCTGTATGTATATGTTTCAGACTAATAAGCAAGACATGGTTGGATTTCATTTGATTTCAAATCAAAAACATTAGCCTCAACCCCAACCCTTTTAGTTTTTAACTTATTATACAACGCAGGTCACACAAATTATGACAAATTCAAAAGTGTTGGTGTTACTATATGGAGGAAAAAAAAATAGACCAATGGATTTTATGAGGTGCAGTCATTATAGTATAATAATACAAGTAGAGAAATGTGGAAAGACAGCTGTAATGTTCATTAAACATCATTTTTGCCAGCAGGCTGATTAATAGCTGCTGTGTTCGTTGGTGTGCCAGTGCCTGAGTAAGAGTGAATGGGACATTTAAAAATAAAAATTCGTTATTCCATGGGTGAGAGGAGAAGAACACCTTGGTCTGCTTGAAATGTAAGGGAATCATCAGTTAGCTAAGAATTCACAGATCTGTAAAGTTATAATTTGTAGAATGGACAGAGTTGTCTACTTAAAGCTATTGAGTTTGGAGCACTGGATCTGATGAGCTGTAAGGCAAAATGGTACAGAACATTTGTGTTGGTGGCCTGCTTGTGTGTGGGGGGGTGGGGGGGTGGAGACAGCATTGTGAGGAGGTGTGTGTGTGTGTGTGTGTGTGTGTGTGACCCCAGTGTTGATGTACTCAGTGGGAACCGTTTGCACTGAACTAAGCTAAAGATCTTTTATAATGAGAATAATGCCCATTCCCCTACAGCTGGCCAACACTATCAAAGGGAAAAGGAGTCCCGGGATTACACATTTAACAAGGCTTTTGTGAGGCCTAATTGCATGTGAATGCGGGACAGTGGGCCTGGCTAACCCAACCCCACTCATATCTACAACATGGCTCACCTCAAACAATCTCTGTCCAGATTGGTAGGAGGCCTTGAGAGTTGAAACACAAGTGCTGCAAATATTCCCTGGACAATTTAAAAATAGTCTACAATTCATCTTAATTAAAATGTTTGATATAAATCATGATTTATAAAGGGCTGGCATGCTACTAACACTCATGCACTGTATGTCATGTGCTCTATGTTGTTCTGTTAAACATCATGACTGATGAAAGAAAATTCATCTTCTTTGACACTTTTTGTGTTATGGCAGCTTGACTCAATGCAGTTTAGCCTGGATATAAATACAAATGTCAATTTCAAAATGCAGCTAGCATTTTTTTATTTTTTTTTTTTGCACTACTGTCATATCTGATTCACTTTCTTGCTAGAACTGTGTACTAGTCTGTGCTGCACTATATCTTACTGTGCCTATTATCCTGTTTTGGTAGTCATTGTACTGTCGTGCTGTTTACACATGTTTGCACGTGCACTTTATGTAAAAAATGTGTAGTCTCTTGTAGTTCTGTGTGATTTTATGTAGCACCATCGTTTCACTGTAAACTAACTAGCTGTATATGGTTAAAATGACAATGAAGCCACTTGACTTGATTTTGAGTTTCCAGTGATTTAGCTTCAGCCAGATGCACACAGAAACCTCCACATCTGCATACACATAAGACATTAACATCTCCATATGTGTGCATGTCCATGTTTCAAAACATTCTATTAGGCTTTTAGGGGCTTTGGGCAGCTAACAAATGACTTTTAGCCAATTAGACCATGAGAAATTGAATCGTTGCAGCATGGGGTCGATATAATTACTGTTAATTTAACGCTCAGACACTCAACTACAGACTACTAATTTGTAGGATAACTTAAATGGAAAAAAAAAAAAACAACCAGAGCAGAGCAGAGCAGACTACGGATTTATAAAGTGAGATAACTGCAGGCTGGTTAGACTGCGACTCCTAATAACGGGTTGCGCATCATTTATATGTTATTAAGTCATGTAATTGAACCATCCACAGTTTGCATATTACTCTATTAAACTAATGTGTTCTCTGTCTCGCCTGACACGACTGTCTTAGAGTCGACGGCTTGTAATTATAACAATTACATCCCGATTACTGCAAATGTTCCTTCTGTTTGAGCGGTTCATACCCACTGTTCATCCCACTCTTCATTTATATATTATTAGCTCTAATTTGAGGTTGGTCATGCACTATAAGCAGTATTATATACAGTATAAGCTTAGCCTGGAAGAATATAGGCTATGGAATAGTCTATCACGTGCATGTTGATATTTTGAGAATGTATTTTTTTTATTTAAAAAAATTAAATAAAAACAAGTTTTAAAGGGCTCTAGAAATAATAATAATAATAATCATAATAATAATAATCATAATAATAATAATAATAATAATAATAATAATAACAATAATAATAATAATAATAATAATAATAATAATAATAATAATAATAATAATAATAATAGGCTAGTAATAGTAAGCTCTAGTAATAAACCTGCAAAAACATTATTTATGACAACATGATGAGATGTGATGAGAAGGTATTCTTCTTTTTCTTCTTTTCTTCTTCTATTTTTTTTATCATAACAAAATGTGGGTCAATGCGTTTGTTGGTGTCTGAGTATATAGTCTATAAAGATTCATATAAATGTTATTATCATTATACTCAAGGCTATAAGCAGATTATAGTACTTTACAGTACAATATGACAAAATGTTATTTATTTATTTTTTTTGCCAACCTCTGAATTTTATATATAAGTATATCGTGTACAAGAATTTAAAAAAGTAACAGGATCTGCACATTCCAGCTGAAGTGCAGTGCAGATGCTGCAGAGGGAGATAGGCTACAGTTTACATTTTACACATAAAGTGTCTGTGAGGGTTCCTGAGCATGCAAAGCTGTGCGTCCTGAATGCTGACAAAAGAGCGAAGCCTACACTTTTGGACAGGAGCACATTCACCTCTCCTCGGCCCCGCGGCCGGAGCTGCCCTCAGCTTTTTTTTCAGCCTTTGTGTGGTTTAAAATGCGCTCAGAGAAGCGGCTCCAGCAGATGTGACGTGGGCGGCGTTGTTTTCATTCACATCTCGCCATAGCAACACGCAGAGGCCCGAGAAATATGTCCCATAGTGCACTCTGACTGGATGGTCAGGGACAAGGTATAGAGGGGAAAAAGATGTGTGAATAATAATAATAATAATAATAATAATAATAATAATAATAATAATATGCATTTGTACCCTTGCCTTTTCAAAGTAAGCGCATGGTTTAATTTCAGTTGAAAGTTTAACAGGGCAAAACAACAACAAAATGAAATGTTAAGTGCAGACTCTAGCATTATTTGCTGTAGGCCTAATTCAGTACCTATTCCGTGTTTATTGAGCAGTCAGCTGCAGCCTTGCCTGACTAATCAGCTCCAGATACAGAACAAACAAACCAACAAACGCTGTGCAACTCAGAAGGCTAAACCAAGAGTTCAGATAATCTAAACTGACAGGTAAATTGAGATTTCACTTTCAGTCCGCGTAAGCATTTGAAGTTGCGTGTTGCTGATTTTATGTAGTTCAAAGTCTCTTTTCCCGTCACTTCAGCTCCTCTGTGTTGGCGCGCAGCCTCGCGCAAAACTTCAAGCACCGTTCGCCAGGAGCGCAAGTGGTTCTAGCATCTCCCGTGACCAATGAACGCGTCGCTGTCAGGGGCAACCGCGTCTGTCAAGCCTTTCTGTCCAATCACGAGCGGAGCGAGGCAGAAACGCAAGGCGCGCGCCTTCACTCGGCGCTGGGGAGCCGCCTGTGGCACAAAAAAGTAAGCGTGAAACGCGTCGACGCGAGCAAAGCCCCCCTCGACTCTCCCTCTCTGCCTCTCTCACTTTCTCTCTTTCTGTGCCCTGCTGGAGGCGATGGCGACCGCGGCGTCCAACCACTACCGCCTCCTGACGTCGAGCGCGTCCGAAGCGGGAAGCATGCAGCAGGCGCCAGCTTACAGGGACGCGCCGAGCCTGCTGCACAGCGACTACACGACGCTCCAGAGCGCCGCCAACCCGCTCGGCCACGCGCACCAGTGGCTCGCGGCGCTCTCGCACGGCGACGGCTCTCCGTGGTCAGAGCAGGACATCAAGCCCGCGCTGCACGGCGACGCCGACGAGCTCCAGCACTCGCCGAGTCTGCAGCCGCAGCAGCAGCAACAGCAGCAACAGTCGCGAGCGACTCATCTGGTGCACGAGGGCGCGCATCACCAGGATCATCACTGGAGGGCGAGCACAACGGCGCACATGGCCAGCATGACGAGTTCAAACGGACCGAGCATGATCTACTCGCAGCCGGGATACGGAGGCGAGCAGGGCATGCACCACCATGCAAATGCCCTGAGCGAGGCGCACGAGGACGAACCGAGCCCGCGCATCAGCGAGCACGGCCACGCGCCGAGCCTCCGCCCGGGCCAGCACGAGCACTCGGACGACGACGTGCCCACCTCCGACGACCTGGAGCACTTCGCTAAGCAGTTCAAGCAGCGGCGCATCAAGCTCGGCTTCACGCAGGCCGACGTGGGCTTGGCGCTCGGCACGCTTTACGGCAACGTCTTCTCGCAGACCACCATCTGTAGGTTCGAGGCGCTGCAGCTCAGCTTCAAGAACATGTGCAAGCTCAAGCCTTTGCTAAACAAGTGGCTCGAGGAGGCCGACTCCACTTCGGGCAGCCCCACGAGCCTGGACAAAATCGCCGCGCAGGGCAGGAAGAGGAAAAAGCGCACCTCCATTGAAGTGGGCGTCAAGGGCGCACTGGAGAGCCATTTCCTAAAGTGCCCTAAACCCGGTGCGGCAGAGATTAACGCTCTGGCGGACAGTCTGCAGCTGGACAAGGAGGTCGTGCGGGTCTGGTTCTGCAACAGGCGGCAGAAAGAGAAGCGGATGACGCCTCAGTGCGCTCCGTTAGCCGACAACAAGGACGTGTACGGGGACACGCCGCCGCACCACGGCGATCGGACACCAGTTCCGTGATTTTGGGGGCGGCGGGGGGATTTTCCGTGATTTTTTTCACCACCTGCACAAGCTCGGACCGTGTCTTTGTCTCCGCCACAACGGCTCATTCACGGTGGACCGAGCCGCACGAGAGCCTACGTGACACCGCATAGGTGTTGCATGTTGTTGCCCGAACAATGCGGACAAGGGCGGGCGACGGGACGCATGTGTCGCATAAGACGCTCGCGCTTCACGGAAACCCAAACAGGCGCGGGGCCATGACAAAAACGCTTCATTCAAGCTTAGAAGCCCAAGGATTTGTGAAAGCACGTCTCATCGGGTTGGAGCAGAGAGCTGAGGAAAGGGCGTTCAACACGCCATCTTCCCGTCAGGGCCACAAAACGTGTCAACACGCGCCGATGCGGTGTCTGCCGTTCACTTATTATTATTATTATTATTACTATTATTATTATTATTACTCTTCAGCTACGTTCCAACCTGAGCTTAGAGGTGTAATGAGTTCAGTCTGCCTCTTTTGTGTAGTAAAGCCTGATGCTGGTGTTTAGGTCCTGATCATAACAAAAGGCTGCTAAGTGCTGTTTCCCAACACTGCAAACCAGTCCAGCTTTATGCAGGTCACGAATTCACACTGCTGATGTGCCCAGCAGAAATCCTTATCAGTGTGAGGTATGAGTACGTGATTACCAGCAGTAAGTTAAGTCTACACAAATGATGGCTCTGTGCAATACATCTAAATCGCCCTAAATCGGAATATAGGAGCAGCTGACATAAGACAGGCGTGCACAGTTCAGACAAGTGCCATTATAAAGACATTTCACATTTGGAATCTTAAATGGTTATTTTATACTGGGTTAAAAAATAATGCAGTTCTTCATATTTAGAAGGAATCAGGTTAAACTGAGATTTAAAAATGGTCTATAGGTCCTGGGATTATTATGGTATTGTCTGATAACAGATAAGTGAAGATTCTGACAATTAAATTAAGACAAATATAACACTTTGTTATATATATGGTAGGCCTAGGCCTTGGAGTCTGTCTTTACAGGTTTATTAATTAAACTGAACCAAAATGATCCATAAAAAAGAAATATAATAATTTCCCTATCAATAATAATAGGCACAACAACAACAATAATAATAATAATAATAATAATAATAATAATAATAATAATAAGCAAATACGCTATTACTGACCACGTCTTACTGTGATGGATTTAAATTATCTATAAGCTTCTTATTGCAGCGTCACCCTAATGTATATTTATACTTGTTTGTGTTTTGTATTTATCTCTTGTTTAGGCAACCAAATTGTTCCTTTGACCCTTACTGTCAACACAATGCGCCTTTCCTGCCTTCTTTTTATTGTCAAGAGAAAATATCCGACACCAGCCCTGTGCTCAGTGGAAAACCTGTCACCATTCTGATCACCAAAACAGTTATCTGACACCTCGACAATAAGGTTGCTCTAAGCTACTTGGGTTGTATTATTATTATTATTATTATTATTATTATTATTATTTGTATGGGTTTGTCGATATTGTTTGTTCTTGTCCGCTTATCTTGGCGCAGCCAAAGCACAACTTCGATGTAGCTCTAGAGCCTGTGAGACGAGCAATGATTCTGGATTTTTTTGAAAATACTTGACTGACAACTTGCACAATTTTTAATATCTTTTTGTCATTAAAGGAAATACTTGCTTTTACACAATATACTAGTGCATTAATTAACGGTAGTGATGTCAGTTGTTTTGTTTTATTATTATTATTATCATTATTATTATTAGTAGTAGTAGTATTAGTATTATTAGTATTATTATCATCACCACTGTGGATTATCCAGCTCTGCGAATTTAGAGGTTCACCTTTATCATTTTTCATTTCATATTCAGGTGCGCTCATCATCAGTGTCCATCACACATGGCGTTTGAAATGTAAATGACTACAGACAGCCATTTCTGTTTATGCACACATGGCAATATTCTGAGTGACAACCTGACAGTCTTAATATGATCTAAGATAACTACAGATATCATGTTTAGGCGCATACACTCTTCCTTAAACACGCTAAATACCCGGTCTGCTCCAGTACTGAATGTAACACAGTGTTTACAGCCTATGTCAAGTTAGACACTGTCCACCTGTTCATTCTACCCTGAAGTATTAATTCAGCACTGTGAGAATAAGACTACAGCCATTTCATAATTTCATGCACTATTCATTTATTGCACATATCAGATCAGATCAGATATATATATATATATAATATTATCAGATATGGCTATTTTCATTTTATTTATATATATATATATATATATATATATATATATATATATATATATATATGTACATATGCCCATTCTTTTTGCCCAGGAGAGTGTATATATATATATAAAATGGCAGCTATTATGCTTTTAATGATCTTAACAACAAATCATTGGTCAGAAAATTATCAACAATTAAACAATGCACTCCTGAGAGCTCCTGTGCCACCATTTGCTCGTTTACTTTTGTTGCAGTGAACTGTTTGTTTGGGGAAAAGGAAATTCACAGGGAAATTCACTTATATAACCTTCTCGTACGCAAAGGTAAAATCATAATGATTAAAATGTTTGATGTAAAATTCAAACTAACACGTGTCTGGTTGTACAAAATATTCCTGGGATGTTTTTTCTTAAAAGATTAGTCATTATTTGGTTATCTGGGAAAAGCTATCCCATAATAAGTTCCTTTATCTAATTGTGTAATTCTTGCTAATTTCCTGGCCAGAGATTTGTTGTTAAGATCATTAAAAGCTTAATATTTTGTCATTTTGGGCTTGTCCCCCCCCCCCCTTTTTTTTTTTTTTGCCCAGGAGTATATATATATTTTCCTGTTTCCTTGTTTTCGCGTTATAGTCATATTATATCCTATATATACTTTGCAGTGAATTTTAAAACCTATTCTCTTTTTTACTGTGCATTCTGTTAATTTAGGCCAATTGAAAATGCGTCCAGATTCATTTAACAGCAGAAAATGCGGTAATTAACAGCGAACTGATTCATATCAAATTAATTATTTACAGTAAACCAACCGGAGAAAAGAAGAACACACACAAAAAAAGGAGATTACTTTTAATTGAATTGACCAGTATCCTGATCCAGGAGCCGATTCATTCAGACATAATAGTGTTTACTATCTTCTGCAAACCTTATAATCAGTAAATCAATAAAACTGTCAATAACAGGCTACATCATGCCTGACATATCATATGACCGTATACTGTTATAAGGAAATCTGAAGTAGGCGTGGTTATTCTTGATCATGTCACAGGAAAAAAAAAATAAAAAATCTCCAGGGCTCAGAGATTTTTAAATCAGGGTAGCCTGCACTATAGGCTGAGGTTTTGTATAGTAAAACTATCTGGACCCAAACTGATCACTGTAAGTGTTAATTCAACACTAGCCTATATGTTTTGCTGTGTACTGTGATTTAAGTTTTAAGCAGGTAGTACTGTGATATGCCTAAAATCCTGATTGTACAATTATCATATCATTCCACCCCTAATTTGTAGATCACAAATAACAAAGAGAAAAAAAAAGCTGTGATTAAAGCTGTGACAACCTGTCATTTTTGTATTTGTATTTATAAAACTGTGATTTGAAACTTATTTAATAGTTCTTAGTTCAATCTGTTGTGTTTTGTATGGCTAAGAGGAAGTGATCTTAGACCTTGCCTTGGATTTACATTTCTATTATAGCTGTAGTGAATGATAAAACACACAAAAAAACACACAAAAGCAGGGGATATTTGGGCGTCTCTGCTGTTTGTTTGGTTGGTTGGCGTTTTTCTGAATAATACACAGTTAAATCAAACTGTCAGGGGACTGAGAAATAGGTGATTCCTGCTTAACATCAATAATGAATGCGCAAGGCTGAACGAGTAAGGTTGAGTGCGCATGCGCCACCCCGTGGACATAACACAAGTTACAAACCTCTAATGTGTATATATTGAAAGAAAGCAAGAAAGAAAGACAAAGAAAGAAAGAAGGATTACAGCACTTTCTGTAGAGCTTAAATGTTTTACTTCATGTCAAATGATCTCAAGTGGATCTCAAGATGCATTATTTAAAAGTGGACCAGTCCTAAAAATGATTTTCCAACACAAACAATGCGTAATTTCTTTTCCTAATGATCATTAAAGAAATCCCTTTTTTCCAATCCTATTTATATTACAGTGATTTTGAGCTAAGAGTACAGCAAATTTCAATAAAATTTGTTTGTAAATATGAGACAAAACAGTGATTTTGCTCACTGTCTCATTCCTGCTCTTATTTACACTCACACCAAAGATATTTCTAATAACTGAGAAATGAATACACAGTTTATTGTGAATTATTTTGAATAACAATATTGCTGAAACACCAGAATCGATGGATTGGGAAACTGACATTGGTGGAAATCGATGGCTACATGAGAATATGAGGGTTAAGGGCTTTTTCGGTGAATGACTGACACTGACATGAAGAACAGGATCCAAGCAGTTGTGTGTGTAAAAAAAAAAAAAAAAAAAAAAAAAAAAAAAAAAAAAAAGGAGAAGACGACGACGAAGAACTGCTATGGCACAGCACAGAGTGAAATTAGCACAGCTATATTTAATTAAATATTCTTTGAGTACTTGTTTTCACACAGTCATTCATCTCTAGTTACTATACACCCATAGAAAGAACCTAATTCATCTTATTTTACAGTGGTCTCCATCATATACATAATCCCCTTCCCAAAACATTACGTACATGTTTCCCAGAAGTCCAGACAAGGATCATCATACACAAACCACAAAGTCTAGAGTTGACTAGCTCTCATACACACACACACACACACCTACAAAGATAGACAAGATGAGGTTAATCTTCTGACCTCTGTTTATTGTTTGTACCCGTTTCCTGTTGCTCCTCTTTCCACTTCTGTACTTTATTTAATCTGGTTTCATGGTGGCTTCCGTTGCTTTCTATATTCATTTCCAGTGTGTTTTTTCCAACACACAAGCCTTACCTTAGGAATTGTTCAGTGTTTTTACACACACACACACACACACACACACACACACACACACACACACACACACACACACACACACACACACACACACACACACACACACACACACACACACACACACACACACACACACACACACACACACACACACACACACGATTTGGACTTGTTTGCTTTGAGATAGATGGTAGGGAAATGGAATGTTGCACATTTACACAACCATGAAACTGATGGTTGTTCTAAAATAATATTTGACCATTCAACTATTTCATATCACATTTAATAGCTTCCTTGTCAAACCCGCCAGACCTACGCGGTAGATATTTTGAGTATACACTCCCCAAATGGCCCAGACTACTGTAATTCTACACTGAATTGTCTGATTAAACAGGACTTGTCAGTTCCCTATGCAGCCTTTGTTTTAGCCACACACAGCTCTTCACACACACAGGACAGCAAGAACACAATATTTGGCCAATCTGGGATTAGTTCTAACCTGCACACATCCAGACCACATACTCCAAGCAAAAAATAAATAAATATATATACATAGTTTAAATCAATGTTTTACATTTAAAAAAATAGATTAAAAAAAACACCAAAATAAATATACATAATTTGAATAAACAATACATCAATATAACCAAAACATTGATAATAATGAACAATAAATAGGAGAAATAGAAATAAATGTGCATCAGGCACAGGACTGAACGTAATTGTACGACAATATTCAAAGGCTGTGTAGCTCCCAGTGTTGAAGTACACTGCAGTGGTCTACTCATGCGCACACACACATACACACATACACAGAGAGAGAGAGAGAGAGAGAGAGAGAGAGACAGAGAGAGAGAGAGAGAGGAAGAAGGGGAACTGCAATAAAGAGAAAAATAAAACAGGCAAAACAAAGAGGCACACTTAAGGAGAAAAAAAAACCCAGGCTGTACTATTCACGGTATAAAACGGCCATGTGTGTCCTGTAAACAAGATCTTAGTTAAGTTCTGAGTGTGTTGGTTATTTGGCACAGTAAGTAATCAATGCCACAATAATGCCTCTTTAATATTCATTACACACAAACGTACAGATCTATTACTCAAAGCCCAGTTCCAGTTAAGTGCCATATTTTCGAATGTGTGTAAGCTGCAGTCGCTGTACAGATCACTGCAGTGCAGAGGTTATGGAATAAATGTGTGTGTAAGCCACCCATGAGACAACTGCCTCATAAGTATGTGTATTCATGCATGACTATGACTCATTCATGCACCAGATGGACACACACACACACACACACACACACACACACACACACACACACACACACACACACACACACATACAAATTATACTTCACTATCCTGTACCACGTACCATGAATTTCCACAATAAAATCACTAGTGCTGAATTGACTTTTTCACTTCACATTAATTATGTGAAGGATCTGAAGAAAATTAGAGAAAAGTGAATACACAATGACGCTAACGCAAGCAAGTTTGTTTACTTTGGGCAACAATTCTTTAAATCTGGGGTTCCTGAACTTAAGCAAATATCAGTGCGTACTTTTTAAAGCAAACCCAAATACTTGCAGCAAAAAAAACATGGATGCGAAGCATCACGTGTGTTCAAATCAACTCTAAATCAACTCTAATTCAACACCGGCAATTTTATCTGGAGTCTGAATAATAATCGGTTCTAGTCTAGTCTCCAGTGGAGTCGGATGTATTCAAGTTGTCCTTTTTCTAAATATGCAAAAAATAAAGCTTTGAAAAAGGGAAGGACGGCCTTGAACACGCAGTACAGGTGTCTGCTGTCTGACAAACACATGTATTAGTCACTCATTCAAAACAAAGACAAATACAACTCATAGTGACTTAGGGATATTTCTGCATTAAACTGTTGGTCACTAGTTTACTCAGTGAAAATCACTGCAACGTCATACAGCAAAATCCTAATCAGTGTATCCAGCCGTACGTCACCAAATCTTATACTTACCCATGATCATGGCAATTCAATACAACAGACAAAATGTCTCCCTTTGGTCTTCATGACTTATGTTTTAGTACTAGTGAACAGCTCATGCATGCATAAAACACACAAAGAGGATGGATCACGTGGACAAATATGACAAGAATCAGTCAGGTGTCTTCAGACCGGGTCTTCAGACAAGCCAGTGCAAGTTCCAGAATGATTAATTTGTTTAAAAAAAAAAAAAAACATTTTTATCACATATATACATATGTGAATACACAGACACTTCCATTCCCTTCCTTCAGTTACAATGATCACTTTGCTCTAATTGTTAATTAACTCGATTATTGTATAAGAAAGAAACTGGTTTCATTCAATTTCTATAAAACTCCAAACATCACTTTTTTAAAGGGACAAAAGTGTTTTTTTCCATCAGTATCAGGGCAGTTTATGCTATCAGTATAACAAGCTTGGGTGACTTGAAAGGTCAAAAGGAAAGCATATCAAGTGCTCTCCAGATTCAAACCTACATCGATATCCATACAATAATACACTTTAAGACAGGAAGAGACAGTTTTTTCAACATGGCGAGAGGACGATGAGGAACAGTGATCTGTCACGACGACGGGAATGATTCAGCAGTGGCGTCATTCACTCCCTTGGGTTTCTCTCTCTCTCTCTTTTTTAATAATTCCCTTGCTTTGTGATTTGACTTGGTTGACATTTCTTGGCTTTCTCTCACTTCTTTTCTTTTTTCCTTTCCCATCCCTTTATCTTTTCCTACTACCTAATTTCAAATGTATTTCCTTGCAAGTAGGGGTGGGCAAAATATGACATCAAGATATCTGAGGACATTTACAATACACGATATGTATCATGGTATCTAGTTTGATCCACAAAATGGCTGCTAAACTGTGACGCAATATTTCATTTGTTGTCTAAAGAAAAAAAAAAGTAAATGGAAGGAAAAATGAAAAATGAAACTCCGGTATAAAAATAGATTTTTGTCCAATCAGCTTCAAGCCATGTGACCCTGGTCAGTGTTTATCACACCCCACAACATCAGAACGATTTATCGCTATGTCAAGATCATACTATAATATACTATCATACCCAGCCCTACTTGCAGGTAAACAGGAGATTCATCAGCTTTCACACTGTCTATCATAATACTGCACACCTTTCATACTTCTCTTGCTGTACTCATCCCTCTCGTGCAGCCAGAATTTTCAGAAGCCCCGTCCTCCTCAGAAAGGTAAACTCTATCCTTATTGAGAGGGGCTTAATGGAGGACAGAAATGCCTGAGAAGTGGCATCATGACGGAATAAGTGGTTAGCACTTGACCTGCTCCATCTCTGAGTACTCGCCATCCATGTCGGAGTCGAAGAGCGAGTGTCCAGTGCGATCGCTGTCCAGCGAGTGTGTGGTGTTGGAGCGTGAGAGGCTGCTGGGCTCCTCCGGGAAACTGTCACTGCGTGAAAACAGGCCCAGGTCAAGCAGCTGAGACGGAGAGTGTGGCTCTTCACTCAAGCCATCATAGAAGTCATCAACGTCCACAAACCACTCGGGCCAAAATTTCCTCCGGATGCGCTCACAGTACATGGCTAGATTAATGAACTCACCTGCACAAATGAGAAGAGTCTGATCAGCGAGTTACACGACAGATTATTTGGGTGGATTTTGTAAACTCAGTTCCTGTATTTGTTTATGGACTACTTTTATAATCTCCCAAACAGCTCTTATTCTGGACTCATGCAATGAAAATGCATTTAATGTTTATGAATATGTATATATTTATTCAGCTTCTGTTGAAACCTAATTGCACAGAAAGGCACATTTGAGAGCACAGATGCCAAGAGAGTGCTGCTACTGATGTCCTGTCACTAGTAGCTAGATGTAGTTCACAATCCTGAATCTGAAAGCAGGCAACATGACTGTTATGTACTTCACAGTAGTTCTCCACATCCTGCGCACATTAATTGCAGTGGATTGCAGATTTTTTTTACTCTTTCATTATTTATTTCTTCACTTCACTGTTTTACATTACCTTTTTAGCTTGTTCTTGGATTGTCTCCAAAATGCTGACAATAAAAAGGGATTAAATTTAGTACACTACCACATGGGGAGCTCCTCAACTACATTGTCCTGATGGCATCTATGAAATGTGGAACATTTCATAACTAGAGCCTCCCAAAATTAACCAAATATTGATGACAAAACAGTCTGGAAGACTGGATCGGCTCTACTGTATCATGCTAATTACAGCTATAAACTATAAAAGAAGATTATGTAGTCGAGCCTGTAACTATCTGGTCTAAAGCCGGGATTTATCATGTAATTCTAGAATAATTGAGCTTTATAATATTTGAACATTTGAGCCAGTAGACCAAATAAATATGCCCATAATTATGTGTGCACATAATTAAACTTTCCCTATCACACAATTGCCAAATTGTCAAAAAGTCTACTTTGTCAATGTATTATAATATTTAAAAAATATGCATCCAGTATGCATGAATACAACCTAGTGCAACGATAAATAATACATATATTAGAGATATATTAATAAACTAATCAATTAGGATGCATACATTTCTTACTACCATACAAAACTGTGTGTTGTTTTTGCCTGGCCCTTTTAACCCCAAATTTGGGTGGCATCAGTACTGTCTCTGTTTTGACGTGCGTTCCTGTTCCTGGGCTTCCAAAAAAAAAAAAAAAAGAAAAAAAATCAAAGAAAAATGCAATGCTGATGGTCCGAACTGCACTGCAGTCATCTATCAGTTTCTCAAATCAACTAACTTTTTGTATATATTTTTGTGCACAGATTTTTTTTCTGCGCAGGAACATCACATATGCAGCTTAGAGGGAACAGTGACTGGAGGAAACCATCATTCAATCTTAGAATACCTTAAAACTGCACCTTTTTGGCCCTTTTCTTTTGTAGAGTACTAAGTAATAATCTAACATTAACATTAATTGTCAGCTACAATTGGAAATGGTGATGCCCTTTACATGCACGCACACACAACATACAAACGTAAACACAAATGTGACTTTGTCCCTTTTGCATTCAGTTGCAGAAGAGTTTCTATTTCATCATTTTATGCACATCTTTCTTTCTCATCGGGGCCAAGCCGCCCTGTGGGTTAATCCCATTTATACCACAGCGTGGTTGAATTCTCGAATCAGAATTTGTGCGTTCATTCTCTATAACAGTAGCTCCGGCTGTAACATAAATGACTATATAGTAATTAATAATACAGTTTGGGGTGGTAACCACATCACTCCACTCCAGCGTGGTTTATTTTCATATTACAGCACGGTCTGCTGTGTGTTACTCCTCACAAATCACCCATAATACTGTGTATCGTACTATATTATAAACTGTGTTGTCCTTGCTGAGCCCCAAAACACAGTACACCATTCTAAATAAACCACGATAAACCACATTAGTGCTGCTCATATACCCTGTTCTCACTTTCTAAGAGCGTGTTTGACCAACTTTTGGTAAAAATGGCACGAGGGGTGTCTATGTATAGGGATTTGCACAAGTGGTCGGTGGTTAATGAGCTCACCCTTAATGAGCTGCTCTGGCCGCGTGCCAGGTAAAGTCCACATGGCCTGGGCAAGGTGGCCAAATACTGCAGCATCAACCGTGGAGACTTTGGGGCCCATGATGTACTTCTTATCTCCTGAAACAGATAAACGAGGTATTAAAAATGGCCCAGTGTCAATAATGCAGCACTTTCATAGCACCCCTGTGCTATTATCTCCGCAATAATACATAAACAAAGACTGCTTATTTGTTAATGGCTCCCTCTTGTGGAAAATCCTACACTTGCTAATGAATAAGTAGGTGAGAAAATAATAACAAAGCCAGATCTGTATGATTCTTTGGATCGAAAAAAATTAATAAATAAATAAAAACAATAGAAGTTATTACCTCTATTTGTTGCATGTTATGCTCATCTGTATTTATCTAAGCTGCAACATTACTGAGGGTGCAGTACATTCTTCTCAACAAAGGGTGTCAGCATGCGCGCACACACACACACACACACACACACACACACACACACACACACACACACACACACACACACTTCACATTGCTTTCACCAGGACATTTTTCCACAAGGACATACTGTAGGGCAACCTGCAACCTGGAAACCCTTTTAACTGTAAAATACATTCCACTCTAGATGCTTCCTCACTAGATTTATTTTATGAACATATATCCAACTATTCAAATATTATTTATTATAATCTAAAAGTTTAATATATTGTTTTTGTTTGTTTGTTTTTTTATTGGAGCCTTTTCATTTATAGCTTACATTTGTTTTAAAAATTGTGATTAAATTCAAATTATTCATTATTTATAGGCCAAATTATTTTTTTTTAGTCATTAAGGTTTGAATTAAAGCAGTTCAATTCAAGTGTCAAATCAAACAGACTAATCAGAACTCAATAATAATAATTATACTAACTTTAATGGACGTGAGAAGGCATTTTATATTGGGGGTGTGGGAATTTTATACAGCATGCACTGTGATGTTATGCGATATAATGTCAGTAATTTTGGTTTGATGGGCTTCTGGAAAAATTCAGATAATCTCTTTTGTGACATTATGGTTGCAATTTGCTTAGGCAATTACCTTCAGCACCGTGTGACTACACTTCAACTGAAAATTGTCTAATGTAATAAGTTTAAAGTTAATTAAGAAAAATTTATAAAACAAAAACAATTATTATTATTATTATTATTTTATATATATATATTTTCTAAACAGTTGCAGTTAAAGGAATCCTGAAAGTCAGGGGTGCTGCAGTATGGTCAGCACTTCCTGCGTCCTTTCTAACTATGAACCCTGGCTGTAGGGCACTGTGTAGGTACTGCAGTATTATCTGAGCTAGACTGCCAAGAATCATTTAAAACAAAAGTAATGTAATCTTTTTACAGGTTCATTTGTAAAAACAGGTCTCTGTTAATATTTATCAATTTCTCTAGCCATATTCTACAGTGCTTCCTAACCCTAGCTAGTTTTAATGCAGTTATCAGACTGGCCTTGTAAATATGGCTCTGCAAAATGTGTGTGTGTTCCTGTGCACACACTAAGCTGAGGTTTGCCATAAAGCACAGGATTTTAGTGCTGAATCATACAGCTCTGGACGTGCCATTAATACGTTTCTCTTCCATCTTGTTCATGTGCTGTCTCTCAACACAACAAACTCAATGGCAAGATGTGTCCTTTTGAAAGACAACAAAATGTCCCTGTGAAAGCTGCAGTAGTGTCTTTCCTAATCCTTCACACACTGACCGAGCAGAGTGGCCAGGGTGCGCATGTCCTTTTCCATCAGAATGTAGATTTCCTCTTTAGAGAAGCGCCCAATGCCATGGCCATACATCTCTCTCTTCACTATGCCACCATTAATGTGACTCAAAATCCATCTGAGCATGTCACTCAGTGGCCCAGTCACTGCCAGCATCTTCTTAGTCTCCTCCAGGTTATCGACCCACTGACAGTAGGCTATTGTCCTACAACACACACAGGTATAAAAAAAAAATAGTCACTTTAAAAGCAGCATGTTCAGGCAAAATACTATCACACCCATAGGCTTGTTTGATATGAACTTTTCCCTGATCGCAATTTTCCGTTATAAAATAACTCGATAATGGATTTAATCATCCAGGCAGGAAAGTGAGCATTTCTACCATTTCAGGTTTAAGAAGAAGGGGGGTAATATATGTAATAATATTACTAGCTGTGGAGTCAGGAAGTGTGGCAATCACGAAAACTGAGCTGGATGGTGGATTTTTAAGTGATTCTGCAGTAATATGCAAGACACATAATCCTTTTAGAAATTAATTGTCTAATGTCCACATGGCTGACATTTTCTCTGGTGATGCTGCTCAGTGTTGAGCAGGAGAGCTCCTATCAAATAAAAGGGTATTTAATTCTGTCTAACTGTACTCTGGCAGTCTTTATCAGACATTAAAATAATTCATTTGTTTATTCTATCACCGTACGTCTGTTACAAGATTAGTCAGGACACTGTTGGGTTTCTGTGTCTAGAGTATCATGACTCTGTGTTTAGCTGCTGGTGAGCAGGGCAATGGGAAAGGGGAGGGGGGTGAGCCCCCTGCTGGGCAAACAATTCACACCAAAAGAATATTTGAGAGTAAAACACTGTATACAACTGGCACAATAAAATTAAAACATTTAAACCTAGTAGGCTAGGTAGAAAAAGAAATAATTATGAAAAATTGCAAATTCATAAAGTCCTGAGTGTCTAATTTCATGTGAGCCATTAACCACTACTGTGGAGTGTGACATCATAAATTCAACGCTGAACATGAGCACCCACAAAACAAATTTGGGAAATTTTTTTGGTAAAAAGAGTTAAACATTTTCTAATTATCATCACCATTAACATTATTAAAAGTGTTAGATTTGACACTTTGTTGTAATCCTATTTACATTTTTTGCTTCAAAATCTTATAAATAAAAAAAATAAAATAAAATAAAAGAGCCATTTTGACCACTTTTGGCCAAAATGATTCTGTGATATCTGTAATCAATATAGTTAACTAAACTTAAATATATGCTTGTCTAATGTCTGCTATGTTAAACATATACTGATAAAATTGTTTTCACATTAATGAAAAATATTCTCCATTTATGAGATGAGAGCATATGAAATGAAGGGGGCGGAGCTTCCAGGATGTGTCTTTTAATATTCGAGAATTCAAAACACCTCTCACCTCTCGTTTTATTAGAGAGGAAAAGACTATTCTTTTGATGCATTTTCGAGTGCTAACTCATACTAGCATACAATGATGATTTTGCCGGAGCTCCTACCCAAATTGTATAATAGTTGTCAGGTCTGGTAATATAATATAATATCATTTGTGATAAACGTCATTGGATATTGTGGGAGTATAACATGGTGTAGGGACGATAATAACATTATATCACACGAGCCTACACATGCACCACTTCAAAGCATGCACAGTGGCTTGCATAAATTTTCTGCAAAAATATCAGAATCCAGCGGATCCCAGAAGACTTGCAGCTGTAATTGCAGCCAAAAGTGGTTCTACCAAGTACTGACCCTGGGGTGTGGACAACAAATGTTTCATTAACCTTTGTGTCACAAAAAATAATATGTTGTACCTTTAAATATTATTGTGTAAATTAGATGGTAAAAAAAAATTAAGTCCATTTCAGTACCAGGATGTAACAATGCAAAATGTGGAAAAGTTCAAAGGGGGGAATACATATGCACAGCACTGTAATACATATTATTATGTACTTATACTGTATATCCATTTCATGCATTTCTGACAAAGCAGTGCTGAATTTGTGCCACATTTAAATGCAACAACTGTTCAAGTATTCTACAGAATTTGGGGAACAATGGGAATCTAGTCATCAGGTAATTAAACTGTTTTACTTTAAAAAAAAAAAAAAAAGAAAATGTAAAAATCAAAGCAATGCAGTGTCAATTTTCATTCCACTACATAAAAATAATGGGTGGATTTCATGTTAATTACACTTAAACCTACAGTATATTCTTACACATATTAAATTATATATAAAAGCCAACCAAATTTAAAAGCTGAATTATATTAGCTTCTAAGCTGAAATGTTAGATAAGCAACTGTGAGTAAACAAACTTCAGCAATAAGAGTAAAGACTTATGATAACACTGAAAGGCGTCCTTGTCATTTAAACTACAGGTAAATATGTAGCATGTTTAATATGACATCATGATAATATTGTAAATTATATTGTATTTATCATGCTACAGAAATTTAATAGACAAACTGAATACACTTTGCATCATATTCCCTGGGAAAATATAAGCCACTGCTATGGATTTCATTTCGGAGTCTGTTCATTCTCCTCGACTACATAAAGCATGAGGAAGCAGATGTAACAGGAGATACAGGCTTCCTTCAAAAGGACACAATGACAATATGGCTGCACTGGCATCACTGATTCAGTTACACAGGCCTGCTTTCCTACTTTTACTGGCTTCTGCCTACCTTCTGGCTATTACTTTTAAAAAAAGCATAGCATGTAATAAGCAAGGACTGGCACTGTTTATTAAACTAAATTAATTTCAAGGTCTAGAGGTCCAGTGCAGGAGAAAGCTATGGTGAGAAATGGGAAGGCCAGCTAGTCTGTCTCTCACTGCAGAGAAGGCAGAAATTATGTTACCTTTACATACACACTTGCACATGTGTGTGTGGTGGCATGGGAAAACCCTACACATGGAGAAATGTTGACATTTTCACGATGTATAATTCTGAAAATGACAGACTTTCTTGAACTATGCTGCATAATGTCTGGTTTCCACCAAAAGTGAAAAGGAGGAAAACTGCTTTTAAAGATTCTATCCAATTGCGACACGTGATCATCATGGATATTTGACAGCCGCTATCTGATTAGAAAGGGAACTGATTAGGATTATGTCCATCTCGCTGGGGCATGTAGCTATCCAACAACTTGATCCAACCTTGACATTCACCATGTGAGGAAATGTAACTTAACTAGCAAGGGTTTGTAGACCTGTAGGCAGACTGACTGTTTTAGACTGGCTTACCCAAGGTTTCCTTCACAGGAAGAGAGCCTAGGCAATGTTACAAAGTTAACAAACAGATTCCCAGGTTGTTTTGGTGAAATATCGTTATGGTTTCTTAAACTATATTGTAGTCAAAAGCATATTCTTTGTCTTTTTTTGGGTGTTTACTAAGAGTGTAACAATCCAATTCAGATCCGTGCATCAATTTAGAAGGCAACAACTGAAATGAATCAGTGCAACAAATAAAAATAGACTATTATCAATTATAACTGACTATACAATGATGATTACTGAAAATAGCACAAACAACTCCTATGTAAAAACTGATGTGTAAATAATTTAGGCTAGCAAGGTGATTTGAGCGTAACTGATCATTTTAAAATAGTCCGTCTCTACTCCATCAGTCGTGAATTTACAATAGGCCTACCCCAGATTCTGTACAAAGTTGGTCATACATCAAGCCGAGGCTACTAAATCAAAGCAGATTCAGCCACCTTATGAATTGAAATTGTATTATGTTGTGCAGAAGCCTGAGGTTTGCACCCTCAAGCCTGAGGTTGGATGTCACTTAACCTGAGTTAAGTGCCACACACATGCAATGTTTCAGCTAATCAAGGTCTTCAGTGGATTTTTAGTACAAGGAAGTACAAAAGTCTTAGACTGAGCCTGACAAAGCCCTGCAGCACAAAGAATAGACTAAAACCCTTATTTATTCTCCTGTGTACTGATTTTGGCAAAAATATCCATGACACTTCTAAAATCTATAATATAATCTACAATATATAGTTTTGTACCAGTCATATGCATCTATATTGGATGGGGCAACAAAAATGCCTTCAACCTTCTGCCGAATTATAGAATTTTTAGAAATAGCCTTAACTTCATTTTGGATTTGATGTTACACCTTAAGTGACACAAACAGTGCAATTGAAAAAAACATTTCATTGCAGGAAAAAAGCACAGCACCACAGTGTACATAAATCAAGTGGAGTATGAAGTTTGTATTTCATGTTTTGCTTTTGCTTGGTGCAAAAATATGATGTTAACATTAATGTCACTTTTTTAAAATAACTGCACAGACACAAAGCACAACTTCATGACAACATACTCCTGCATTGTTTCTGACTCTGATTCTGTAATGTGCCTTTAAATTCTAAAGATATATTGAGGACAAGCTGCTCACTGGTGTTCTAAGATCATAGATTTGTGGTTTGAAACAGGATATATGCTACAACAACCCTGATGTTCACAAGCAAGACAATTCTTAATCTGTTCATTGCTTGCTATTGTCAAAAATTAGCACATGGAATTTCTGCTCACGTTTCCTGTCTCGAGACTTCGGAGTCATTTTATTCCCTGTAGGAATTAAAGCTCTCTACCTACCACTGCAAATCCTCAAAAACTCATTTATTCTGTGCTCAATCTGACAAAGCTGTCATTTGTTCGACATTGTGCTGTTTTCCCTTTCATGCTACCTCTCAGGGTTGATGTACTGAGAACGGTAAAAGAAGACTCGCTCACCAGTAGAAATGCTCCTCCACCATTTTGGTGATGGCGCGTGACATGGCTCGCTCCTCGGGACTCAGGTTACTGTTCAGGTTCACTCCAAGCTTCTCCTCCAGGAAGTCAATGATGAACTCAGAGCCGCTCACCTGCTCCTGGTTGTACTCAATCCACGGCATCTTCCCCTGCGGAGAAAGCTTCCCGTCAAAGTAGTTCTGATGGGGAAAAAAAAGAAAAAAAGAATGAGTTAAGTAACAGATTACTAACAGATTCTGAGAGTTTTTAGTTATTATTATTATTATTATTATTAGTGTCTCCAAAGTGAACACACAAGCACCTGGTAAGGCAGGTCTACCATTCGCAGGTAGGTCTCCATCTTGAGGCAGAAAGGGGACAAGCTGGGAACGCCGTTCTTGGGCCGGGAAAATTGGTGGAGGATGATTGTGTCTTTGGAATCCAGTTCCTGCTCTTTTCTGTGCGACAAGAGGAACACATCAGTGAAGACAGGTGGACTTAAAAGATAAGCATTAGAGCAAAAGTGAGCATCAAATGCAATAACATTTTCCAAACCCTTGAATTCCCGACCCTTATTATTGGCAGGAAAACACTGCGTCTATAAACCTCACTGCATGTACAGTATATAGCCCAAGGAGATATGTTGCTTTCCTATATGTATTTAGATCAAATCAGATGAATATTCTCATATCCTAGGCCGTGAAATACAGCTCGGCACTCTATGTCTGACATAATTAATGGTGTAATATTAATTTTTTATTTCTTACTTGCACAAATAATATATAGAAAATGATAAAAATTATGTGATAAAATCATGATAAAAAAAAAATAATGGCGTATTCCATGACCTCAGGACAAAAGCATTAAGGGGCTGAGAAAACCCATTTGGAAAACTGACATCAGCAGAAAGCTTGTTTGTGTTTGTGCTTTATAGATAGTCTACTCTACAGGCCAGTGTCGATCCTGGGGATGGGGTTTTGTGAACATGGGAGGGAATGGGGGGGTGGGATCAAGGAGTTAAAAAAAAATCATTCAAATATCGAACCCACCTACTTAACCATTAAAAATGAGTCTTAAAAATTGGACTAATCTTACCTAACTCTACTCTATCATATGATCCTATATCTTTCTCAGTGCAGGGGATGGATAAGGAAATATACTAAATAAAATCACTGCATGATCGGTACAATTATACTGATAAGTCTGAAAGAATTTGTTATTTAATCATTTAAGGCACAATTTTTTGTCAACCAATCTTACATTATATAAATCACATAAAATATTGCCATAAAATATCTTTATGACAGGTCCAGTGAAACTGATTAAAATATGATGCTAATAATAGGGGGGAAATTACATTTTAACTTAAAACTAGATCTACCTTTCTTTTTCTCTTCCTGCAGGAAACCTTCATCGCCTGTCACCTGAGATCAGAGTGTAGCTAGCTGGCTTTCAAACAGTGATGGGAAACATGTATAATTCTGACTGGTAAATAATGTTTCTCACCATAGTAGCTCATAGTCAGTAAATGTGATTAAACAAACTAAGGGACACATTTGATGTATGGTGTGGTATGTATAAGTAATCATTATTATGATTATTACGATTACTCTGTTTACCTTTTACGAACATTATTATAGTACAATTACTGTGCAAAGAAATGTTATCTGGCCTTGAAATATATTTCTACACAGCAGTTTGTGCTACAGCGATGTTCTTAAAAGGTATATACACTATAAGGCCAAAAGTATGTGAACACCTGACCATCACCTGCCCCACATGTGCTTGCCCATGTACATGTACTTATGCTTGGCTGGGCAGCAGTAGCTCACTGATTAAGATGTTGGCCTTCTGATTGGAAGGTTATGATTTCAAATCCTACCACTGCCAAGCTGCCACTGCTGGGCCCTTGAGCACGGCCCTTAACCCTCAACTGCTCAGCTGTATAAATGAGATAAACGTAAGTCGCTCTGGATAAGGGCATCTGCCAAATGTTGTAAATGGCATATCATATACTGACGGAACTCATTCACTTCTCATCATATTGGTTTGCACTGACCTTTACCACAGTATACATGTGTGCATGGTATTGTATCATTTTGCTTTGCTTTATGGAGGTAATATGAACAATTTGCTGTGTATACACACACACACACACACACACACACACACACACACACACACACACACACACACACACCCCTTCCATTTTTGGTCCTTCCTCCTCCATTTTACATACACACGACATGACATGACTTGGTCGCTGTCCATGTGAAGTGGTGCTGAAATGTGCACGAGCATTATTGTCCACTACAGCAACACTCTGGTCACTGACACCTCACCAAGCTCAAGCTTACAGACAGCACCACCGACTACGACACTGATATTATATCCGGATAACATTTTAATAACATGCTATCCAGATAACATTAATAATTTGAGTCATCAGCTAAATGGCATTTTCTGCATGCATGCATGCACGTGTGCTGATCTGTGCTTCCACAAAAAGGGGGAAGATTTTTCTATAACACATTTTCTATCCAAGAATCCTTCTGAACAGACATCAGCAAAGGTCAGCAAAAGGTCACACTGACACAACAACAACAACGGGAGACATTTTCCTCTAGGGGAAGCCATTGGAAAGATGTTGTCCTCGGAGCAAACCACAGTGTTTTAGGGGGGGGACAGACACTATAAAAGCTATGTATTCACTGTGCATTAAGCTATTCAATTTCTCTCTCTTCCTGTATCGCGTATCAGCTCTAGCAGCAGCCCCGGGAAATTATCGACCATTTCACACTCATGTGACACATTATTTCCTCACAACACCAGGACGGACCCCCCCACACCTCCATCACCGTGCTCTCTCCTACACTCAGCTCCTCTCCTAGTTACGTAATATTGTGTATTCTCATAGAGACGCGGCCCAAAACTCAATAACAAGGGCAATGAGGGACTACCCGAGTACACACAAACACTGCACTGGAGTGTCATGCATGAAACCGCGACCCAGCAGCTACCTGACGACGAGCAGCTCGTGCAGTAAATAAGCAGCGGCGGCGAGCAGCGCGCCCCCGGTGATGTACAGCGTCTTCCGCCACCACGAGTCCGAGCCCAGGGCCGCCATGATGCCGCCGTAGTCCTGCAGCGGGTACGCGATGACGTAGCCATAAAACGAGAGCTGCTCGTCCGAGCTACAGAGAGCGAAGGGGAAGAAGCTCTTGTTGCGGCCGAGGTCGAGCACGCACGATCGGCTCCACGCCAAGCCCACGCGCCAGTACACCATTCTCGCGCTCCTCGTTCCGCCCTTCGGCCCCGTTCTGCGTCGTCGCTGGAGGCGTCATGGGTGCTGCTTGGTGACCTTGATCATGGGTTTCTTGCGGAACGGTTTAAAAAGGGGCATCACTTCCCTCCGGGTCGTTCCCAGCACCAGCACTAGCTCAGTGTCCCTGTCCCTGTCCCGGAGCCGCTCGCCGCCGCCGCTGCTGCTGCCGCTGATGGCGCGTGACGTCACCACGCAGGACGCTGCGCCCTTTATAGCAGCGCGCGTTAGGAATCGACTGACTGAGTCGATTCTTTCGAAGCATCCATTTCAGTGGATCAAATTGTACGCGAGTTGGAGCGTTGCATCTGAAAATAGTTTACGTGATTGGCTATGATTTCATCTCCTGCTCCAAAACCCTCATACACCTCTCACTATGCTGCTGTCTACTGCGTTTTTAAAAAAGAAGCTCAAGATAGCAAAGAGCACATTTACGATTCACAGTCCGTTTCTTACGTGCTGTGCAGGTGCACCGATAGTCAGAGCATTACAGAAATGATCATAACAACGAAAACGACAATTCATCATTTTTATTTCTTTTTTTAAAAAAATGCAATTAAAAGCACGTCGAGTCGTTGGTGCTTGCGAATCGATTCCACTGATTCAACAAGAATCGATTCGTTCTCTACAGATTCATCAGCGTGTTTACTAGAAAACTCTGAAGCTGTGCTATCCCTCCAGACTTTAGCTCCAGACTTAAAGTGTGTACAGCTTTGTCTTAGTATCATACTGAGGCTAAACTGCTGAAATCATGAAAACAGCCCAGTTTCTTTGGAAAAGATTCAATCTGTCTGAAATAAGGTTTCTTTTGAAATCATATCATTTATCATACTGCTTGAGAGTCTCTGAGGAAGAAACATATTAACTTCACATTCATTTAATGTGATAGAGTCCATTCCAATTCAGTTGGCACATTTCATAAAAATTATTTAAAAAAAAAATTTTTTCTGATCTGCTGACTGAGATGGCCATTGCAAAACTGCATTCCAGCAACCATGCCTTGTACATTTGGGTGTATGTTTTTGGGTGTTTATCCAGTCTGAACCTCCTGGCAGAGACAAACCAGGTTTGGGGCTAAATTATCCTGGTACTTAGCAGAATTCATGGTGTCATTAATCCTCACAAGAACCCTGGACCATTTGCCATAAAACAGCTCCAAAGCATCAGATATCCACTGTCATATTTTACGTTTCATTGTATGCAGATCCAGTTTTGCTAAACATGGCAATGATGTGCATCTACAAAATAATAATAAGGAGGGCGTTCCAGCTGTAGGCATTATAGTGACGAAAATTCAGGGACTTGGGTTTTTTTTTTTTTTTTTTTTTTTTTTTGTGGGTCTCTCCCAGGAAAGGCTTCTTTTGTGCAACTATTAGAAACAGCTTTCTGTTCTGAAGGAGGGTCATCAAACCAGACAAATCTAAAGAATCATTTAAAAGGTGTAATTCGTCACCATCCTCCTCACTGTGTTTGGGGTGGGGAGTCAAATGCTCACATCTACTAGACATGTCTCTTTTGTGTTGATAGTTCATTGGGTTTCCCAATGGTAATGGATGACAAAGGGATTTTACATGTGTGCAACCTCATATTTATACCCCAAAGAAACAGGAAATAGTTAAAGGTACCTAGTGACTGAGAGCAACACACACACAGTTACACACACAAACACAAGGGTGTCCATGTGTTTGCATTTATTTTTAATCATTCTGTAGTAGGTGCCAGTCTGCCAATTTATTGAAATATTTTTTGTTTCTTTTAAGTCATTTTGAAGTTGACTGTCTGGTGCAATTTAGCCGTATACTGCCCCTTTCAGTACCAGAAGTCCTTGACATGATTTTCTTCCAAGTAGTGTATTCATGGATTGATAGTATAATGTGTAATGTAATGTGTAGCCTATATCACCTTCAGTTGTACAAATGTTGTATAAAATTTCAAAAATGGGGTTCAGTGAGTCAGTCAGTAAAAGAAAATTTGATATCCAGGCCAGCTTGCAAGAACACAGAGCAACTGCAATAAATTTGATGTTTTACAAGGCTTTATTTGTCCAGATCCACTGTTTTCCTCTGACATTTTATTTGCCTTTGACTTTGTTATTTGGCAATTAATTGCGTAAATAACATTTACTCTGGCAGCTTTCATTCTAACAGCCAATCAGAAGCAGAGCTATCACAAACCAGAGCCTGCAAAAAGGGGAATGGAGAAATGGCCAAGGTCCAAAATGCTTCTTTCCATAGAGAAAAGCTGCAGAATTATTGAATGGGTTGCCAGAGGCACACTTTTCAACAGTTGCATTTAAAATGTTATTTTACCCTAAACCATTAAGATGTTTCTTTTTAAAGCCTAGTTGGGTACAAGTGCCACGTACTGCGTGTGAAATATTGACCGGCATATAAAACCAAGATACATAATCCATGTTGTTAAAATTTTCATGTGACCATTATGACTTATCTTTGTGGTTACTAATCTATAAATTTAAGTGTGCTTTATATAAGCCTACATTAAAATAAACAGCTTGTTTATTTTATAAATTTGTCAGTGTATTTTTTAATATTATTTTATCTGTACTTATCAATCCAATAGACTATTTAAATACATTTCAAAACTATAAAGAAAGTACTTCAATTTTGACTTTTCAGCCAGCAGCTTTATTGAATAAGGCATTCAGTCTGTAACACCCAAGAAGTTAAAACGATTAAAATTAAAATTTTTAATTAAAAATGAAAACTTCACAGTTCATTGACAGACTGTTAAACATATTCACAGGTAATAATACTCGCCAACAAAACAATGTTTCCAAAAAACTTCACATAGGTTATATTTTAGCTACTGCACTTTAAGTAAAAGAGAATATATATAACTTTCACCAAAACAGTACTGACGGAAATTAACTAAATTTTTCAATGCTTAAGATCCACTGCATCTGCGAGAGACTTGATCTCTCCAGCGATCCTTCCAGCCAAAAAAAAAAAAGAAAGGAAAAAATCTCCATAAATCTCCAATAATGGGATAAAAATACTGACTAGGAAGAAATGTGTGAATTATATGCAGCTGATGTTTAAAAACAATATCTAAAAGCAATAAAGTCGAGCCATAATAGAGACATGAATTCAAAAATAAAACGAAATAACGTGTGGTTGTACGCACATACAAATGTAATAAATTCAAACTAAATGATCTTAAAGATTTTTATTTTCATATACATTTACAAAGCATATATACAAGTGCAGTTTTGGGAGAAAATGGTAAACGAGCACTTCTAAAGGAAACAACCTGTACGCTCTCGTTCACAGTGCCTACACCTAACCGCAACAAAAGAAAGGAGAACTATCCGAGCAGGATATGAGTACACAGTACAAGGTCCGATCACCATCATATAGCCCTGTGGTCAATCTTTTTCTAGAACCGTGTCCCTGAGGAATGCAAACTGTGATATGGTCAACAAGAGGCGCACACACACAAAGACACACACACACACACACACACACAAAGACACACAAAGACACACAAAGACACACACACATGCTTACACTCAAGAATGCAAAACATGATCAAGTTTTCTCATATTTTTTTTTTTCAAGAAAGTCAGGATCATTGAGAGCAACACAGTTTAACACACGTCACAGACGGGTGTGTGTGTGTGTGTGTGTGTGTGTGTGTGTGTGTGTGTGTGTAGCCATAATGCCAAGCTGTATGAGCCATACCAAAGAGACCAGCACTGTGAATCCATACAGTAAGTAAAGATTAGCTCCACACAGTGGCGTTGTGTCTGCTCTCACAGGCGTCTACTATTCCTCAGTCTTTAAAACAAACACATTTGGACTTGAGCAGAGCTCCATGGTGTGCTGCTGTGTGTGTGGTCTGGGCTCTCCCTGTCCATGTGCCTGGCTGCTCCAACAGGGGGAGCTTTAGGACTGGCTGTAAGAGCTGCTCTGACTCCCGTTAGCGCTCTGGTCATTCTCACTGCAACATGGCAAAAGAGATGGGGAAAGAGGTGGGGAGGGGGAGGAAAAAAAAAAAGAAAAAAACACATTAGCAGTTACAGTATGTTTCATATGTAATAAGATCTTAATGTGATTTACATGCAAGAAATTAAAATGAATGCATGAAATACATATTAAAAATATATGGGCTTAAAGTGTTACACTACATCTTCCAAGTCCCTTACTATAGCACCAACTGACAGTTGCTCCGTTCATGGCCAAGTGGGAAATTTCTGACTTCCCAGTAGGAAAGATCTGTTTAAACAGCTCTCTAACTTGTAATTCCTACTCGGAAAGTCTGAGCTTCCGAACCCCCCCAAGGTGTCACTTCAGTATTGTGACCCTCACAGTGAAAAGTAGGGACAAGATATAACAGCATGATCTGAGGTTTTTAAGCTGTCATTTGAGTTTCTGTTTATATTTGAAATCATTAAATACTGGGTTATACTTTGATAATTGAAATGTTAATTTGCTTTCTGCAAGATCTTTTCCTCCAACTGCTCTTTCATGTAATTTTCAACACTATTAATAGTGAATTAAACACATCCATTTTAAAAAATAAATTAAGCATTAACCAAGTAGCTCTTTAATGCCAGTTTTTGTAGACAACATACAGTGATAATTTGTTTTATTTCTGACATCAGGTGGCTTAGTTCACGTGAATGCTCTACTGTAGGAGGTCGGACGTTCTGATTTAGAAAATTCCCAGTTCCCAGTTGTTGTGAACGCAGCATGTAGTCAGGATCAGCAGCCATTTTGTACCTGTTTGGTGGTGGCTTGGGTTTAGGCACCTTGTTTAGCACGGCAGGCATTTCTTTCCGGTCATCAAAGTTCTTCCACTGATCATACAGCTTCAGGATTACACGAATAATCTCCAAGATCTGTGTCAAAACACAGTGCCAGAGCAAAAGATGGTACAGGTTTAATCAACACCTGAATGAACTAAAATATGATTATGATTAATATTACTCAACTACATTGTGATCCTTTAATAAGATGACAAAAGAATAGGCAAAAATGTGCTATGCTTTTTAAAGCTCATAAAACACACAATACAGCAGTTATCTACTTCTATAGACTTGGAATACTTTCCAATCAGCATATTTTAAAAGGTTGGCACTAATATTAATGCTGAAGTTGAACATACTCCTACCTTATCCATGTCCACAGAGAGCTCAGCGAACCACTGCCGGGCGTCCTTCTGCTGCACTACACATGCCACGTGCAAACACGCTGAAGCAGAGAATTAAACAATGTAAAACCTTTAACGCAGGACAGAACGAGCACCCGAGAAAGATTAAATAAAAGTAACAACAGTTTTGTGTCAGCTTTCTAGGTTTATATTCTCTAGGCCATGTAACAGGAACCTTTCACAAAAACACTTGGCTTATAAGGTTTGTTATAAAAATAAGGGGGGGGAAGAAAAAGAAAAAAAAAAAAAAAAAAAAAGGCAGCTTTACCTAAACACATAAAATGTCCTGCACCATGTGTGTTAATGATGCCATGCAGACATTTTAGGTTTTGTATTTGGAGGACAGCTGAGATTTTACTTGTTCAGACTTGCTTTATGTAAAAGTTTGTTTTTTTAAGGGCTAATTCTGAGGTTTCTATATTCCTGTATGTGTTATTTAGCTTTACAGTGTCCACTAATGCAATCTAAGCCTTCGCCTTGTACTAGGTACATACCAAATTTACTATCCCATGTGAAATAAAAAATAAACATATAAATTGAATTCAGTAGAACAGTGTCACTATTTATGCTCAGACAGCGAGAAAGAAATGCATGTAAAAGACGACAACATTCAGAAGATGAACTTTCAACACCGCAAAAGGAGAAATTACCCAGAGCTATCATGAAGGGAGGGTAGAGCAGGCACAGGTCTGTCCTGTACGTGTCGTTCACGATCCTCCTGTAGAGGCAAAGACAGACATGACTGAGGCCATGTGACTCCACTTGTGTCAAATAATGCATGTTGATGTGACTCTGATGGACAGACTTGTGCAAGCAATTTATATGTGCCTCCTGTAAAGCTTCAACATGATGGACTGCTATCACATATAAGCCATTTATTAAAAACATGTACTTGGACTCTGCATGGTGCACACGGTGTTTGAGAGTAGCGCAGGCTCTAGGAGGCATTTATCAGGTTAAGAAGGCTGTGTTTTTCCTGTATTGGTTTAAACTTTTAAATAGCATTTATGGATGTTTTATTTAAAAATTTAAATATATACACAGTGGATATAAAAAGTTCACACATCCCCTGTTAAAATGGCAGCTTTCTGTGATGGAAAAAACATTATACCATATAAATCAAGTTTTCCCACCCACAATGTGAAATTACAATGTATAAAAATTAAGTGAAAACCAATCAGAAACATTTTAGGGGCAAATAGGATTTGAGATATTGGACTTTAAAGCTGCCATTTTAAAGCTGCCATTTTAACAGGGGTGTGTAGACCTTTATATCCATTGTGTATATACACACACACACACACACACACACACACACACACACACACACACACACACACACACGTACAATCTTGAGTAGAACATTTTGAAAATTGTGTTAAAACATTAATTCTAATTAACCGATTTAATTGTGAAAATCGTCCAGCACTACAGTCATTCTGAAAATAGGATGACAAGGATTTTAAAATGACTAATGTGTGTATTAAGGTCAGTATTGTGATGATTCTTACCATGCTAGTGGGAGGAGCATGTCCTCCTGACCCATGTCCTGCACATACTGCAATAAAGGTCTATAGGGATGGTACACAATCAGACAGCAATCCTGAAACACAGCCACAGACTTAAATTAGTGCCATCACTAATCACTAATCACTTATAAACATTATGGAAATGGAGAGACACTAACCATAAGCTCCAGTAGGTAGAACTCACATTCCAAGATCTACAATGTAAAGGAAGGAAAAGTGATGACATGTGGGTCATGTCTGTAAACTGCATTCATATATTTGTAATCATTTCCCTGGTCTTCCTTACTGAGCCTCATGATTACGGCCCTAACACAAACACTAGTTTTACGTTGCTACATTTTTATTTCTATGCCATTAACTTTTCACGTTAGGTTCCAAATTTTATATATATATTTTTAATTAAAATGCAACAATTTAGAATCATTTTATTAGACAGAACTGCGCTTATTCATTTTTAAGGTGTCCTTGTTATTGAACTCACACTGCCCCTTTAGTCTGGAGATCATTTCCACCATTTCACTTTCACCTTTTAAAAATCTGATCCTCACACACTGAGTGCGTTTAGTTTTGGGCTGTGCATTCTCTCACACATATGCACATCTGACCCAAAGACTCATTTGACAAATCATCAGTGTGCAATGAAAAAAGAAACAATCTTCCTCCTCAGGACATTTAATCAGTGACTATGAACCTGAAACTTCTGCCTCAGTCTCTCCATTAGAGAATATGTATTATTGAGGAGCAGGTCATGTGACTCTCAGAGAGATGATCTTACCTCAGTGTTATAAAATATAGCTTGAATTAGAAATGAATTCTTTGTACGGTCGCTATAATCATCACAGTTGCATTTCCAGAAAGCTTGTAAACAAATGTCAACATGAGCTAAAAGTAATGAGCAAGCTGATTAAGGTTCCTGCAGCGGAGGATAACCTCACTGCTCCTCACAAAGCACTTCACACAAGTGTGTGACAGAAGAGCCAAGCTAATTTTCCAGGGTGATATGACTTCACCACAGCAATGGGATTTTCACACCAGGGCATCTGGGAGTGTGTGAGTGCGGAACTTACACTACAAAATTAAAGGTGATGCACGGTATGTGACTAAAGAATGAGCCATCAGAGGATACACACACACACACACACACACGCACACACGCACACGCACACGCACACGCACACGCACACGCACAAACAAGCAGGCATACATACACACGGGAGTCAAAGTAGCCGCCTTATCACACGATCCGGTCAAAAGTCACTTTCAAAAAGGCAGTTATGAATTTTTTAGCCAAGATGAGTGTTACTTACATGGTTCATTCGATATGGAAACTCCTTAGGAAAGGCATACGAGAATCGAGTTTTCACTGCAGAGATGAACAAAAACATTTTTGTCCATTTTTCAAATACATAAAATGAATCCTGAGGATATTCCAACGAGAGCATTTTAATGCGAGAACATTATTTCTTCACTTACACACAGACGTGGCTGCAGAAATAAGGCGGGTGTTTGAAACAACGCCGAATTCCTGCAAAAAAAAAAAAGAGGGAAAAAGAGTTTTGAAGTCGCACAACTTTTAAATACATCCTGAACAAACAATTATACGTTTTTTTGTTACCTCAACTTTAGATGCTAGAAATACACAGGTAGGAGCCATCAACACTGGGTCTATGCTCTTCAAAGAGTACCTGTAAAATAATAATATAATAATATAAATAACAATAAATGAGAACCAATATCATAATCAACAACAACAACAACAACAACAATAATAATAATAATAATAATAATAATAATAATCTTGATTGAATTCGAACCCATTTCCACCTAAATCCTGGTATAATATCCTTTTTCAAAGAGGGTGACGGTATAAATATTTTAACGAAAAACAAAAAAAGACAAAAAAAAAAAAAGAGAGACTATTTTACAAAAAATACTATTTTATTTCAATGCAGTAAATCTTGCTCTAACTGCTGGAGTTCTAATTTCCAGCATGAAATTAGCCAATCCTCTCAGCTACGTACTCACGGGAACGGAGACTCACCGGGCATAAAAGCGCTTGAAGTAAACAGTTGCTGTGGCAATAACTTGCTGGCGGAGCTTCAGGTGCTCTCCCAAAGCCTGGATCACTGAAACAGCAGCACAACATCACAGTTACGACCTGATCAAATTCATTTCAATATATTCTTACTGCATTTAAAAAAAAGAGTCTCAATTTAATCTTCAGAAAGATTATGAATACCTCATTTCGACCTGTAATCAGGGTGTCTAAACATATCCTTCATTATATTTATACTTTAACACCACCTCACATGTAATCTAAGAGCTAATATGCAGTGAAAAATATTCACAGAATATGTCTGTTTAGAGGTAATGTACATGGAAAAACAAAAGATAAGGTCTACTGGGATTGGATTAGTTTATCACAGGGATGTGTGTAATAAGATTTTTAAACTTTTCCTCAGTGATAAAACTCGCATCCAGACATCAATAAAATTCCCACAGGAGCGAGTTTCTAGTGGGTTGAATTTTCTACAAACCCAGATGTTTGCGTCATTAGATATTTCAGTAACTGGCAGCCAGACAGCTAGTCAGTATTTATAGAAAACTACAAGTTGATGATGTGAACATAAACATAAACTCCTTTACTCAGCCTGCCGGATCTCGCTTTTTTGATTTTATGGTTTTATTTTCTTTCTCCTCCTGAAAATGCTTTCCCAGATAGCGTGTGTAGTCGACGTTTTACCCCCCAGACCAAGTCTATGGTTCAGTGCCTCTTCTGTTTTTCGTTTGACGTGTTTCGTTTTTTCGTAAGTGTTTAATATCTTGGGGAGGGACACTGATATGCTCGCTACGAGACCAAATACAGCAAGCAGCAGCAGTCAATCTTTTTTTTCCCCCAATACGAAGCAACATCTGCAAAAAAATAACCATGGATGTGTGTATCCAGACTAAAATTATCAGACAAGAGCCAAGTTTGATGGAAAAACAGGAGGTAATTTGGCCTGTAGCGTTCTCAGAGGAGGAAGGAGAAAAGCACTGACACGGCTGGAAATAAAGTCACAGAAGAGCTCCTGTGAAACAGGAAATTACCCCAGGACCTTGCTGGAAGCATGCTGTGTACATTTACAGTCATGGGAAAAAGAAAGTACACCCTCCTTCAGTAGGACAAAATGACTACATACTGAAATTTGTTGTGTGTGGGGGTTTTTTTTTGGTCACATGAGATTGTTTGTTTGTTTATAGAAGAATGGTTAAAAGAATATAGAAGAAGTGTTATTTAGGCACTGATAACTAAAAACATAGAATTGAAGGACGATGTCCTTTCTTTTTCCCCATGACTTTAACCCTGTCTGAATAGGGCTACAGTGGTGTTACAGTTTTTCAACATAAAATTCTGCTTTTCCTAAATAACTTCTGACCAATTTGTTTATTATTCTGCATATTGTTGCATATAATCTTTACAAATTATATTTCATGATTCTTGAGTGGTAATTACTTAGCTGCACTTTTCTATATGATTTAAATATAATAAGAGATGACATGAAAATGCAGACTCCAGCTTTAAGAGATTTCTTTGAAGACAATCATATTAATATACACTCAAAACAGTGTGTTTCGGAGCGCAGCGTGAGTACGTTTTGGACGACTGTTTCTCTGAAAGTGACAGATTCTTTAGGTAGTTTGTTAAGCAGGATATTTTCTTGTGGATTCAACTATTTTATTTCATAAATAGTTTAAGATTTAGGAGAACTTTTTTTTTTTTTTTTTTTTTTTGCTTTTCCTAAAATACAGTAGAACTCTAATTTGGTTGAAAATTAGATCCTAGATCATATAAGACCTTTAATTAAAATGTACAGTACTTTCAGAAAGATTATGACTTTACAATATTTTATACACCATGGGAATATCAGCTTAAGAATCTTTGGCCTTCGAAATAAAATATTGCCCCCTTCCTTCTCCATTTTAACAAATGCTACCAATACATTTGAACATGATACTGCTAAATACAAAAAAAATATATCGTCCAACCCAGCCATATGCACACCAGCATCCACAAAAGAAATGAAAATCACGTAGTTCTGTACCATTCGCAAAAAATATCTGCAGCTTCCAGTACTCCTCCTCTGTGAGGAACTTCAGATCTTTCTGACGCTCTTTCAGTAGGTCCTGCTTATCCAGCACCCACTGCAGGCTAGAAACAGACAAGAAGGGACTAATTATACTGGTGTAGATGTAGTTAATGCAGAAAACGAACTATTGAACTCTAGTAAGTAACTTCATTATACCCGGAATCAGTACTGCATTTCAAACAAATATCCAGTGCAGCAATGAATACTGATTATATCCAATTACGTTTGGATTACCTTCCATGTATTGAAGCTTAAATATTAGGAGCTTTTCCATCCAATACGCTTCACTTCTTACTGAAGTATTCATATCTTTTAGAGCTTAGAGTTCTTTTTTAAACATAGAGAGCTGAAAGACTCTTAAAAGACCAGCATTTTAATTTTATTTATAGTCTGAAGACTAAAACCTGCAAGTTTGCCTTCATTTATTTACATAAGCAAATTAAATAAGTCTGTCTAATCTAACCACATCTAAACCTAATGTCTGTAAAGCATAGCCAGGGAGTCTGTTATTTATTAATTTACTTACAGCGATGAAAATCCAAACTCGCCATTAACAAGGTTATTATTAGAACTGCACAATATATCCAAATTATCGAAATATTGCAAATGTAAAAATCGTGATATGCATATTGCAAGAGCTTGCGATAACTGAACAATTTTAATACTTCAAAAAGTTATGAAAAGTCAAAGTTTTAGGGCGACACAGATAGCAGAGAACATGAAACATATGTTGGTTATGTCATTTTCAGATTAAAATATATGTGTGTGTGTAATTTAAATTGATTTTACCCACTTATAGCATTATCATACCGCATATCACATTATTTAACAAGTTATCACATATCATATTTATCTTCAATATCATGCAGTCCTAGTTACTATAATTGATTATTGAGTTCTTATAGTTATTAGCTGGTTTGACTGGTCTCTTGAATTGAATGGGTTCAAAACAAAACCAAGCTGCCTATGAATAACGTCACTTTGGACATAATGTGTTCTGTCAGTGGAAGGTTCAGGAATAACAGACAAAACAGACAAAATGTACTACATTAAAGGAGCATTAGCTAAGATTAGTCCATGAAAACAGCAGTTAGTATGGTCAGTGTTATAGATTTAACCAAGTACTGTATATTAATATTGTATATGTATATTATATTACTGTATATTAGTACTGTACACACTCTACATTAGTCTGTATATTAACTGATTTAAAAGCTAATATTGCTATAAACTAATGGAAACGTAGAGATGGAGGACTTTACAGTCTGAGCGGCCATGTTGATTTGACGTCACTCCGTAAATATGGAAGGAACTGGTAGTTGAGAAGACGACCCCAAGTTGACGAGTTGAATTTTCATGTTTAGGGGGTGTTTTCGGTGGTTTTTATCAGTTGTAGTCGAAGAATTACAAGTTGCAAATTCACCTCGAACGCAGAATAAAATGACTAACAGGAGAAGAAGCCTAACACAAACAAGCATTCCGGACCGGAAGTCAGTTTTCCAAATCGGTTTTCTCAGCCACATAATACTTTTGACCCGAGGTCATAGCTTAATCCAATATTTTTTTTATCATGTTTTACATATTTTACAGGTTATATTTATAACTAAGAACGAAGATAAATCGAATAATGCACCTTAAATAGCATGAGCAATGCAAGGCCAAAGCAAATTAAGAAAACAAGAGCCTGTGCTGTGCATGATGTTTTGATGACTGCGCAGTCTATAGCTGCAGTTATCATTACAGAAGATTCCCATTCGATTAAAATTGTAAATTTGTGGTTGAGGAGAATTAGAATTTTTTTTTAATAAAGTAACTAATCTCTATGCAGCTTTCGCGACCTGCGTTACCAAACTGTTTAGCGAACAGTAGCTAGCTTTCCAGCTGTGCAGAGAAATGGCTGAATTCTGACATATTTCTAAACAGACTGATCTGGAATACCACTCACACAGCCCATGACAGAGTTACATCCGAAACATTATTCCTCCACAGATAGCGACACATAAGACACAGCTCCCTGATTAGCCATAACCACAACATGCTAGGCCACAAAACTGATCAAAGTGGAAATATTTATACAGTAAAAATACTTACTAATGTGAACTCTGCCAGAAGTTCCCTGCCATTGCTGTTGAACTGAGGTAGAGAATTTGACGTTAAATTATTTTAAATTTCTAAAAAAATAAAATAAATAAACTAAAAATGGACGCTTCGAGTTCACTGCAAATAGCGGAGCACCGAATAAAACACTCCGACTATTCTCCGTCCGACCGGAAAACTGTCCGGATGGGGTACAACAGGAGTCCTAAATATGGTTCCGCAAAGATTTGTATGCTGAAACTGGCTGGGAGTTAAAGATCATTTTTCTGTAGGTGATTGAAAACTATAGTATACTCTATATAAAAATGTAGATATTACTATATTTAACGATATTTTGTTATGCTCCTTCTGACAGCAAAACTTAGAGAGAGTATGGGAGCTCGATTAGTTTACAGTGAAGAGATAATGGACAATATTAGTGCAGAATAACTAATAGAAGGATAAGTTATGATTTTGAATACAATTTTTGGATATTGGATATTTAACAACAACATTAATATTAATATTAATAATATCAACTATGCTATACGGCCAAAGTATGTGGACACCTGACCATCACACTCATGTGAGGTTCTTCTCCAAACTGTTACCACAAAGTTGGAAGTACAGAATTGTATACAATGTATTATAATTTCCCTTCACTGGAACTAAGAGGCCCAAACCTGTTCCAGCATGACAATGCCCCTGTGCACAAAGCGAGCTCCATGAAGACATGGTGTGTTAAGGTTGGAGTGGAAGAACTCGAGTGTCCTGCACAGAGCCCTGACCTCAACCCCACTGAACACCTTTGGGATGAACTGGAACACCAACTGAACCCCAGACCTCCTCACCCAACATCAGTGCCTGATCTCACTAATGCTCTTGTAGCTGAATGATCACAAATCCCCACAGCCAAGCTCCAAAATCTAGTGGAAAGCCTTCAAAGAAGAGTGGAGGTTATTATAATAAAATAACAATATCATAAAGGGGAATAAATCTGGAATGGGATGTTCACAAAGCATATATGGGTGTGATGGTCAGGTGTCCACATACTTTTGGCCATATAGTGTAATCTCATTGCCAGGTCTGAGCATTTCCTCTGATGGAACAAAGTTGTGAGATGCACAGCACAGTTATCGTACTGATGCCAGTTATTCCTTCTATTTCTAGCAGGGAAAAATCTTTTTCGCGGTGGCGCGTCAGATGGCTGAGTGGTTCATCTCGGTGTTAGACTGAGCCTCGACATTCCTCAGCCCGGCTCAGGCGGATATATAAACTGCCACCGTGTCTGAGGAGCGACACAAACCGATTCCAGCTCTTTATCTCCAGCGCAGCAGAGCGAAGGGAAACTCAAGCCTCACCATGAGTCGCAGCCCAGAGCGCATCTCCTCGTACCGGAGGCACTTTGAAGGAGCTCTCGCCTCCTCCTCCTCCACCTGCCACATCCGGGTCTCCAGTCCGAGTCCACGCAGACGCGAAACCCGCCACCGGTCCGCCAGCTACACCCGCAGCGCGCGCAGGGCTCAGTCCGGCACCCGCAGCGCGCGCCTCACCGGGTAACACCACTGCACTTTTTATCTTATAAACATGTTCATGACTCATTAAAACCCCATAGCCATTTGAAGTCCCCATAGCAAATTCTGATCAAATTTAAGCGAAATGGACGAATAGATTTAAAAATTAAAAATGATAAATCATTTCCTGGAATACATTACAGTGTTTATGAGCTAAGACTCATTCTTAAATTTTTTTAATATAATGAATTTCTAATATGGTAATCAAGCAGTTTTTAAATATCCCAAAGGATGTTCATCAATCCTTACTCTTCTGTACTGCACTGTACTCTACTCTACTGTACTGCACTGTACTCTACTCTACTGTACTGCACTTTACTCTACTCTTCTGTACTGCACTTTACTCTACTCTACTGTACTGCACTGTACTCTACTCTACTGTACTGCACTGTACTCTACTCTACTCTACTCTACTCTACTCTACTCTACATTACTCTACTGCACTGTACTCTACTCTGCATTACTCTACTGTACTACACTGTACTCTATTCTACATTACTTTACTGTACTGCACTGTACTCTGCTCTTCTCCACATTACTCTACTGCACTGTACTCTACTCTGCATTACTCTACTGTACTACACTGTACTCTATTCTACATTACTCTACTGTACTACACTGTACTCTATTCTACATTACTTTACTGTAGTGCACTGTACTCTGCTCTTCTCTACATTACTCTACTACACTGTACTCTACTCTACATTACTCTACTGCACTGTACTCTACTGTACTACACTGTACTCTACTCTACTCTACATTACTCTACTGCACTGCACTCTACTGTACTACATGTACTCTACTCTGCATTACTCTACTGTACTGCACTCTACTCTTCTCTACATTACTGTACATCACTTTACTCTGCATTACTCTAAAGTACATCACTTTACATTACTCTACTCTACCACACTGCACTCTACTCTACATTACTGTACATCACTCTACTCTACATTACTCTAATGTACACCACTTTACATTACTCTACTGTACTGCACTCTATTCTACTCTACATTACTCTACTCTACTGGACTCTACATTACTCTACTCTGGTCACAGTCTACTCTTCTCTACTCTACTCTCAGTCTACTCTACTCTGCATTACTTTACTGTGCTCTCAGTCTGCTTGACTCTACATTACTCTACTCTACATTACTCTGCTCTACTCTCTACATCTACTCCCACTCTACTCTCTACTCTTACTCTACGCTGATGTAGACCTACTTTATCTATTCTAATCTATATACTCTACCTACTTTTACTAACCTACTTTACCCACATTTTATTCTCTCATACTATTATAGTCTTTGTCTGATCAATTCTTTCTTTCTTTCTTTCTTTCTTTCTTTCTTTCTTTCAGTGTGTTATATATTGTATGTGATATACTCTTTCAGCAGTGTGAGTATGGGCGCTCTGTGTGTTGGTATGGGTCTTGGAGGTGCACTGGATCTGGAAGCTGCTTCTGCTGCCAATCAGGACTACCTAAACACACGTACAAGTGAGAGACAGGAGATGATCACCCTCAATGACCGCCTGGCTGTCTACATCGAGAAGGTAAGGTGCCTCAGCGTTCACTCTCTCCACTCGCCTTTCTCTTTTGTGTACCTAAGTACAGCTGTAATTAAGTCAGTACATTCGTTTGCAGGTGCGTTCTCTGGAGCAGCAAAACAAACTGCTTGAGACTGAGATTGAAGCCCTGAAGGGCCGCTATGTGAAGCCTTCAGGCTTGCGCATGATGTATGAGGAGCAGTTGAGAGAACTTACGAGGGTTGCTGACCAGATGAGAATGCAGAGGGTAAGCAGAGAACACAAAATGAAAACCGTGTTCAAGGCAATAAGTTGTTAAGCTGCTCAGTTGCAATAACACACAACTCTTTCCTGAAGGACCTTGCTGTTGCTGCTAAGGAGGCCATGGCAGCGCAGCTGGAGATGGTCAAGGCCAAGTATGAGGAGGCACTGGAAGCCAGGAAAAAGGCTGAACAGGACATTGAAGCTTTCAAGCCTGTGAGTTCACTACAGATGCTAGCAATATATAATTCTAGTTGAATTCCAGTGAGACATAGCCCAAGAGTTTCATCATTGGCTTAACAGTACAACATGAAAAATGACTCACGGTTATGAACAAACCAAAATTTTATCAACCTCTTATGGAATTAAAGTGATAACATCTGAGGGATAACATCTGAGTGAAAAGTGATAAAAAACCTTAAAATAAAATGTAGTGAAATGTATTGCTGTTTTGCCTGCCAGGATGTTGACGCTGCCACTGCCGCCCGCATTGCTCTGGAGAAACAGCTAGAGAACCTGGAGGTAGAGATGGAGTTCCTTCAGAGGATTCACAAACAGGTAGGACTGTTTCAATTCCACACTGACTTTCTGTGTTTATATTAGGTAGCATGTTAATACTTAACCTTAGTCACATGCATCAACATGATAGCAGGAGCAAAAAATTTCAAATAAAATGCCCTCAACAACCACATTTAAAGGTATAGAAAGTGAGGTTTTGGATTGTAAACATATTGTAAAACATACTGAAGGGAATTTAATCTGAAGATGATTTGCTGCATTTCTATTACTTTATTTATGTAATGGGGTTACTTAAAAACTTATTTTAAAACATCACATCACACTTGTTCAGGAAATCGAAGAACTGATGGCTCAGATTTATGAAACCGTGTCTAAAGTCGATGTGGCCTTCGCTCTTCCTGACCTCGCATCCGCCCTCAAAGAGATTCAGTCCCAGTACGACAGCATCGCTGCACGAAACCTGCAGGTAGACAACAATTACTACAAGCATTGATTGTGCGTACTTATAGAAATTAAGCTTTAATAGGTCATCTATGCATGATATTTTTGTCCATTATGTATAAATGTGGTGTAAACTTGGTGTGAGCCAGTGTCTCTTTACCTCCTGGAGGTGTAAACCTTTAATTTTACAGATTAAAAGGTATCATGTAACAGTTTTAATGAAAATGTATGAATAATTTTTTTCCTCTTGCTTTCCTTTGTGGCACTTGTAAATTGATTTACCTCATAATAAGAAACCTTGCTTTGTTTTACCATTTTATCTGATGATCATCAGGAAATGGACGCCTGGTATAAGACGAAATTCCAGGACTTGAACACGGCGTCAACGCGGCATGTGGAATCCGTACGGGGAATTAGGGAAGAAGTCGTGAGCTACAAGAAGGACGTTAGTATATTACTAAATTTGCTCATTTCTACCTTACCTCTACCTTTTGTAGTTAAAAGTACAGGTTCATTCAAGCCTCAATCTGTGTGTGTAGTCTTATGTAGTTCTTTGTTGTTTTATATAGCACATTCATTTCACTGTGTACTGTACTAGCTGTATATGGTTGAAATGACAATAAAGCCACTCGGCTTGATTTGTGTGTGTGTCCATAGATTCAGAATAAGCAGCGGGAGCTGGATACACTTAACATCAGGTATGAGACTTTGTTGGCTCAGATTCGTGACAACCAAGAGAAATACAGGAAGGTGGAAGAGGACTTACAGGTAAGAATAAAGTAGATGTAATTAAAATACACTAAAGATAACTACAGGAAACAGAGCTTTTATTATAATTGTCTGTTACATACATAATAAAACAGAAGAATTTGTGAGTGGGCCTAAAACAGTTTATTATTTATAATTTATACACTACATAGAACAAAAATGGTTTAAGGTTGATTAATGTTAATAGAGGCTCATCAGGGTGTGTTTTGTAGGCCCGTATTGAGGCACTGAAGCTGGATATGAAGGCAGTGAAAGAGAAGATCGCTCTGCTGCTGAAAGAATATCAGGATCTCCTGAATGTGAAGATGGCTCTTGAGATCGAGATTACCACCTATAGGTAGTGTGATGTTGCTGAAGGATTTCTCCAGTTTAAAACGTTACACAGACATACTGATAGCTTACACACCTTGAGTTCCAGTACTGCTTTTAATACACCTTCATCAATTTTGACTGATATTATGTCAACTGCCATGCCACATAAAATTTTGGATAAATGCAGCAAATGCAATGCTTTATATACTATATTTTAATATTTACATTACATTTACTGTATACATTGTACTGTATTTACCCATACTGAAGTCTAAGAAGACATCTGATAACCTTTATATAATAAAAGTAATAGTCCTTAAGATGGCAACAGCGACTACCAAGGAGAATTGGTGCAGGCAAAGATTAGAACAAAGGCTAAGATTAGTCCTTTTTTTTCAGAATTAGCTTTCTAATGGTTAAGTAGGTGAGTTACCCATTTTTTTTAACTCACTGAGCCCACCCCCAATTCCCACCCATGTTCACAAAGCCCTGCCCTAGGATCTATGGTGGCCTGTAGAGTGTCTATAAAAATGACTAATGGGAGACGTATCTGAACAAAAACAAGCCTTTTGGCTTAACACTTTTGTCCTGATGTCATGGCTTAAAACATTATTTATTATCATGCTCTACATATTTCGTAAGTTATTTGTACAAGTAAGAAATAAAAAATATTGCACCTATAAATAATATTGAGGACAACCTTTACTCATTTCTTTGCTTATCTGCAATAAGAATTGTGAGTAAATCTGTGCCATTTTTACTTCTTCAGGAAGTTGATTGAGGGCGAGGACACCCGTTTATCAGCAATGGTGCAAGGCATGTCTCTGATGAGCATCAGCATCTCAGGGAGTCTCAGCACCTCAGGGGTGAGAGCGAGCGGAGCCTTGGCTGAATTGGCTGGTGGAGCAGCTGCGGTGTCCTCAAAGCTGCCGCCATCTTCTAATGGCCAACAGGAAACCACAGAGGAGTTCTCCCACGAGCAGGCCGTGGAAATGACGGAGAGGAAGACTGTCCTCATCAGGTAAAGGTATCCAGATGTGCCACAATAATCACAAAATGTATGCAAATACAGTGTATATGGCTTGCATATGAAACAGGAATAATATAAATTATAATAAATTTCTAAATTTATCACTAATGATTATGTAATATGGCATTATATTTCTGCTGTAGCATTTCTTGACACTATTGCCCTTTGTTTAGAACAGTTAAGACAGATGAGGATGTCATTCAGAGAGACACACAGGAGCGCACCATCACCATCTCCGGAGCAGCAGATGAGACAGACGAGTAGCCTGACATCACACTATGAAACCACGTGACAGTGGAGGATATCTCTCTACCATATTTTTTTCATTTTGCCCCTGTACTTGTAATTATAACTATCCAAATTATCCAAATTACTAAGTTATTATTTATAACTAGTTACACTGTTATAAGATCTTTACAATTCCATATCACCTCAGAAGATTTTACAAAGATAAAATATTCTCTTTCTACCTTGTAATTGCAAGCAAAGGAGACAATGAACTATGATAGAGATGCATCCCATATAAAACTCATCTCATGGTGCTTGTCTGTGACGACTAAACCGCTAATGCACTGTACTCTAGCTTTTAACCTCTGGTGATGCCTCTGGTTCTGTTCAACCACATGCATGAAATAAACATGACTGCAAAGCATCTTTTCCGGAATATCAGAAAGTTATTACTGGTATGTTCTTATTATGAGAGATACTTACTGACTAGAAATAGAATGACTTGGATTGAGCTGTTTCTTGTGAAAAAGAGCAATCGGAGGCCATTATGAGATCACATTCTTTTATTACTGTTTTCATCCTTTCATGATTATTTTTGCTAAAATGAACAATTTTTACATGATAGTATCAAAAACAACTTTTCACAGTTTATATAAGCACTGTCCAAAGTCAAAGTGCAACCAAGAAGTGCAGCATCAAATCAGAAATAATCTGAATGATCTAAAATGTAGTGTTTACTCTCGGCATCACTTTAAAGGCTTTGGCTCCTCTCCAACTCCTCCAGCTAGTCGATATACAGCCAAACTTACTTGATGTGCCAAGCCATCTACATTTTCCTGCACACAGAAACACGCATTCACATTACCATACTTCTGATACAGAGCAGAAAAGGTGATTCTGATTGTGATTCAAGAATTCAGAGAGATTGGGAATGTCCATGCAGGCATGTACCTGGGTGTCAGCTTCAGCATACACTCTAACCACATCCTCAGTGCCAGAGGGTCTAACAAAGGCCCGGGCTTGTTTGTACTTCTGGACCAGAGCGTCTATAGAGTCTTGTAATCCTGCTGGTGTTACTGCCCGACGCTCTGCATCCGTTGTGTCTATCACACGCCTGTCTGCTACCTAAAGTGGAAGAACAGGGCCGTAAGACACACACCAGCATTCAGAAAGAAATGAAATGATTTACGGACAAACATATTCAACTGACATACAAAGATGAGCAAATTCATAAATAAAATAAAAAAAATAAAATAGCAATATCAAAAATATTTCTTTAAAAGTTAACAAACTCATTCATGGAGGATTTTGTATCAAAGATGCAAACTGATCTTCAAGTGGCTCTATATACAATGCCGTGTATAAGAATTCACCCCCCTTGAACTTTTCCACATTTAAAAGTGGTTTGTTGAAGAACATGCCTAAAGAAACAGCATTACGAAGAGCAAAGAGCTATCGAAACAAGTCCGGGGTGAAGTAGAAAGTGAAAAGAGACACAAAGACCTTGACTTTGAGCTGGCGATTGGGCAGGTCTGTGTAAATAGCATCCCATTCCTGAACAGTCATCCCTCTGATAGCCAGCACTGCTTCAATTAGCAGCATATCTGAAATGGCATCACCTGTAGCCTTCAGCAGAAATTAGAGAAATAAATGAATACATAAGCATCAATTTCAGTATAAATATATGAATCAGGAACAACTTTGAACCATAAGGCCAACATTGTTTAAATTCTGTCATGCAATCAGTCAGGTCTGTTCATACTAGTCACTGGCACTAAACATAAAAGATGCAGTAATTTGAGTACTGGTGTACATCCTGATTCTGTAATAAAATAATGAAACAGCTGGTGCTGGTGGTTGAACCTGGTTGATAAGGTTCACAGTGTTCTCCAGAAGCTTTGCTGTGAGTTTCTTCTCATCACTCGCATTCGGGTCTTTGGCTAGCTGCTGGATCTTCTCCTCTGCTTTTTTACTGAACAGAACCTTAAACACACCAGGAAAAACAACTGTTGTTACATGCTGGATTCTTACTCTTTGAAGCTTTCTCAGTCCTTAAAGCTAGTAAAAACACCTCTTAGCAAAAACAGTAATATTGTAGGTATTATACTTGCACTTACAGTTCCATGGCCATTGGCTTCAAAGTAAACTCCAATGTCAAATTCCTGAGCTGCGTGATGTAGATGCTTCACTCCTGTCTTCGTACAGCACACTGTAACCTAAGAGTGAAGGTTTAAGACAAAATAGTAGTAATTGTAGCATCACTGAACAAGATATACTATACTAATACTAATAATATTATGTTAACGTTTAGGAATATCAGGTCAGAAAATCTCATAAAACACCTTCATGACATTTTCAAGGTACTGTGTAGAGCTTCCATTGGCATATGCTGTTTGAACCACAGCGACCTGCAGGTTCAGCCCTGCCTATAGAAAAACACACACATAATTAACACATAATTAAGTCAAGATGAAGCACTTGCACCTTATGGAAATTTTGTATTTGTTGCTGCCAACAGAACTGCCTGAACTGAACCACTGAAACAGGAAGTCGGGTAGAGCTCACAGAGTGTGTTATAGTGTCATAGCATCCAGAGACACTGTGTGTAAATCTACTGTAGTTACATACACAATTCATCATTTTGTCCTTTCTTAATATCTGTAGATACTTATACAGTGTTAGAACGAACCTCTAAATCATTAGAGGATATTAGGATCATCTGGAAGGAAAAAATTGTTCAGAATATAAGAACGTGTGTGTTTTCTACCTGTGTCAAAAGCTCCTTGAGGTATGTGCTAATCAGAGTAGCTATTTTATCTCCGTCCAAAAGATGGAAACGTCCAGCAGAGTCATTATAATAGTAAACAATACGATCTGCATCACCATCGAAGGAGCAGCAGCGCTGAACCGGCCCCATATGCATACCTACAGCGAGTGAGTTAAAGGGAATGGAGAGAGAGAATAGTGCATAAACATTAATGTATAGTATGAAACTATGAGGATAAACTGCAGTGCTTGAATAATTTAAATATAATGTACAAATTTCATAAGGAAACAGTAGAGCCATTTTTTTAGATCCTTAAAGATGACCAAGTGAAGTTCTCTGGTTTGTATTGTTGATGAAAATATCCGTCCTTTGAATTTTTTATTGTTATTAAGTATCTGAAAGTGTACGCAAGAAGCAGACAATCAGTCTTTCTCTGAACTGAGCTGTCAGAATTACTGCATGACAGCAAATTTTATACATTTTAAAGCTACTGTGTATTGTAATATTTAGTTAAAAATAAAAACTGAACATTCAGCAGAGTCAGGGAACAACACTGCTTTATAACATGATGTTCCTGAGATTCATAAGACGTCCAACTATATGGAATATGAGATGACAGTCAGCCGATTTATCCTCGTAGTCAGTTCAGTCGGAGAACCAATGATAGGCAGCTACTGACCAATGGAGAGAGCGAGTCATCTGTGACAAATGCTCACATTCTAGTGCAACTTTTATTTATTGCTCATGTCTAATGGCCTCAAACATGTTTGGAGCTATCTCTGATGCATTCAAAGTCTCTTTCACTTGCTCCTTCGCCTCATATTCAGTAACTATGTATCAAAAAAAGGGGAAAAAAGGTCCTTATTCTCATGTGTCTGTAATACTGAACAAAAGTAGCATTTAATTATACAAAAGCACCCCTGGACTGGACTTGGTGTCCCAAGCCACATACTACCATACAATTTAGTGCATCAGTACGCTATCAGAAGGTGAAATTTTTACATTCAGCAACTTTAAATATATTTAAACATCTGTGTCTCAGTAAAAGTCACGGCTAAGTAGCTTGGACAATTATGTGAGCCAGTACTGAAACAATACTAAACACTGCCAAGTACCTTGTGGAGGTTTCTGCTGCACTTTCACATAGTCGGCTCCACACAGATAGTTAAGTCTGCCACTGCTGCCATCATTAAAGAGCTCCACCTGCAGCTCAGACTTGAGAAATGCCTCCATTTCTCGCATCTTCAATGCTCCGATCCCATTGGCCCCATCCACCAGCAGCCTCTTCTGGTCATCAGTGCGTTTCGGGGCCTGGAAGACAGGTACAGGCATGGGAGGGTATGTGCTGGTCTAGATAAACTTGGTTGGATTTAAACTTTATTATTTATTTTGTTTTGAACATACTCCAACAGCTACAGCTATCTTGCATTTGTTCTTTGTCAGTATCACTGTCAGTTTCTTAAACAGCTTTACAGCAGATATAAAAAGTATACATACCCCTGTTAAAATGACAAGGTTTTTTGATTAAAAAAAAATTAAACCAAGATAAATCATGTCAGAACTTTTCCCACCCTCAATGTGAAATTACAATTTATAAAAATTAAGTGAAAAACAATCAGAATCATTTTAGGGAAAAATAGGAAAAATAACAAAGTTACAATAGCCTGGTTGCATAAGTATGCACACCCTTTTATAACTGGGGATGTGGCTTTGTTCAGAATGAGCCAATCTCATACAGCTGTCAGAGACCTACAGCAACATTAAAGGAGCTGCAGGAATGTCTGACATGTACTGATGACTCTGTGTATGTGACAACAATATTCTTCACATGTCAGGGCTATGGGGTAGGGTGGCTAGAAAGAAGCCCTTTCTCACAAAAAAAAAAAACATCCAAGCTCAACTAAATCACCCCAAACCACGTGGCAAAATGTGTTATGGTCTGATGAGAACAATTCCAGAAGGTATAATAATTCCATACTGCCAAGGTATGTTTGATAAAAAAATACCATACCAAAGGTGAAGCATGATGGTGGCAGCATCATGTTCTAGGGCTGCTTTCTTCAGCCAGAACTGGGGCTTTTATCAAGGTGGAGGGAATCATGAATAGCTAAAAATTCCAGTCGATTTTAGTGCAAAACCTTCTACTAGTCTACTAGTAAGCTGAAGATGAAAGGGAATTTCACCTTTCAGCTCAACAATGACCCACAGCATACATCCAAATCAACACAGGAATGACTTAGCCAAAAGAAGATTTTTCTGAATGGCTTAGCTAGAGCCCACACCTGAATCCAACTGAAAATCTGTGGAGTGACCTGAATCAGGCTGTGCACATGAGATTCCCTCACAATTTGAAAGTGTGGGAACGTATTGCCAAGTCAAGATGTGCCATGCTGATAGAGTCTTATCCAAAAAGACTGAGTGGTGTAATAAAATCACAAGGTGCTTCAACAAAGTATTAGTTTAGGGGCGTGCATACTTATGCAACTAGGTTATTGCAAGTTTTTTTTCCCTATAAAAGTTTCTTATTGTTTTTCACTTTATTTGTATACTTTGCAATCGCACATTAAAGGTGATAAAAAAATCAGACATGATTTATGTTAGTGTCATTCTTTTCCTTCACAAAAACCTGCCGTTTTAACAGCAGTATGTAGACTTTTTTATATCCATTGTATACTTAGACTGTAAAATGCATCACTTCTAAATCACTTTGGATGTCAAATATACAGTAAGTATATTACAAATACATGTAAATATGCTGCAAGTATCAAATTTGAACATTATTCTTGTTCTCTCAAAACAAGTCTTACATTCTTAGTGAGCTCAATGAAAGCCTTGGAGAGTTTCTCATAATATCCTTGTGTTGTAGCAGTTCCATAGCAACCATTGGTGTTGCTACATAGGACCATATAATGCAGCTGAGGTGTGGTCACCAAGCCAAAGTCTTAAATAAACACACACAGACACAGGAAAGTGATACTGATTAAAATATAATACAATTAAAACTAAATGTCCCATCAAATTAAAAGGGACTATTAAATTGTTTCTAGGACCACACTAGTCTGTTTGGAGAAAAGTTAATTTTACTTATGTATAAGCACACCTAGACTATGGCCTTCTAAACAGGAAACTCCATCCAACACGGCCCGTGACAGATTCTCACTGCTTGGCCTGAGTGGCAGAATGTACATCCAGTCAGTTTGCACACAACTGCACTTGCTATTAATCTGCTAACAAAAAGAACACTGTAATAAATACACTGTGCGCTGAGATACCTGGTGTCACGGCCAGTGACAACACTCGCTGCCTCACTCATGTCAATGGCTTCTTTCTCAATGATATCCTTCAGGACAGTGCATAAAGCTTCCTGTTCTGCATTGGCCAGCTGAGTGGCATAGCCTTCCCAAGCTGGAGTCACCATCTCCCCCATTGGGTCAATCAGCTTCACCCCATTGTCCTCCTGAGAAAGCACAGAATTCAAGAAAAGGATGGAGAGAAATACAGGGAAATGTGTGTACAGTCAGCAACATACATAACCAACAAGTATCATTTGTTAAAAACCTTTAATAGTGTAACACCACCCACCTCTGGATTGTGAGAGGCAGTGACCATGACTCCAATGGTGGACTTGGTTTTTTTGGACCTCAGCATGGCCAACAGGCCCATGCGGAACATCACATGGTCCAAATGATTCGCAGTGGTGCGGAACCCTGCCGTACCGTACTGCAATGTCAGCCCCTTCGGTTTTGGATGGAGTGCAGATTTCTTGGACACTTCCTCAAACTGGGCCATGGCTACAGAAATCAAAAAGCATAAAATGCTTAGTTATTTCCTTTTTACCCCCACACATGTGCCACTGCCTTTCAACACCCTGAAATCAATAAAGAATAAAGAATGCCTACAAAGTCCTCACAACCATAGAGACCATTTACACCAGAACAGTGCATAATACTCAAGGTGCATTGGATTTAACACACAAGACATGCCAAATGGTACACTATATGGCCAAAAGTATGTGAACACCTAAGTACTGAAAAACATTGAGCTGTTCCCTTCTTGCTGTTATAATAACCTCCACTCTTTTGGGAGGGCTTTCCACTAGATTTTGGACCATGGGGATTTGTGCTCAATTAGCCACAAGAGAACAAGACGTTGGGCACTGATGCCTGGTACAAAAAAGTTCTAGTGTTCCAGTTCATTCCAAAGGTGTTCAGTGGGGTTGAGGTCAGGGTTCTCTGCAGGCCACTTGAGTTCCTTCACACCAACCTTGGTAAACCATGTCTTCACGGAGCTCGCGTTGTGGTAAATCCTAGTGTTACAGCATACAAAGACATCCTTTACAACTGTGTGCTTTTAACTTTGTGGCAACAGTTTGGGAAAGAACTACATATGGGTGTGATGGTCAGGTGTCCACAAACGTTTTGGCCATATAGTGAATGTTATTTATTTATTTATTCGTTTAGGCTGCTACAGAGACTCCCCATTTGTTAGGTAGCAGGGCATGTGAGAAGAGTAGAACAGAAGCTGCCACAAAATTTCATTTTCAAAGGCTGTAAGGCTGCATCCCTCCCCTAAAGAGCACAACCAATTATAAAGTTGTATACCTGCCATCATTACACAGCTCTAACCACAGCTATACGCATATCTTACCTGGGCAAAAAATGCTACTTCCTGCTGATAAAGACCAGACTCAACTTTATGCTCTGATTGTTCGAAAACATGGTTGGCATAACTTACTTTTTTACATGCTGCTTATTACTGTTGCTCTTATATCCTTTAAAATCATTTTTTATTCCTTTTTTTTTTTAACATTCCCTATAAATCTGAGGTCACAAAACACTTGAGCAACCCAGTTATTACCTGCACAAACATGCTGCACTGAATATTAGGCAGTGCCAAGCGTAATATAGTTTGAACATCAATAGACAAATATGTCCATTATTCATTTATAATCCTATTTAATCACCCTGTTTCTGTGGAGGTAAAGTTGACTGATTAGGGTTAGGGTTTGGGTTAGGTATTTAGATGTTGTTTTCCAAATTTCTGGTGTTCAAAAACAATGTGCAAACTTATAAAAGACATCAAATCTGATGAGTTGAGGTTCAGCTTACAGGAATACTCTGTACTAACTTAGTTAACTATCGACTTAAGCCAGAAAATTAAATATCTGGCGCAAATTTATCTCAGTGACAAACTCTGAATGATACATAAATCCGGTCAGACTGGTACAGTTCAATCTTTCAATCACTGTATCTTCCAGGAAACTTGCACTTACTGCAATACTGGCATCTCGGCTAGAATAAATGTGTTCATAAAAAATACAAACGCAGTTTTACGATTGCTTCTTTTTTTCTCTCAATAATTTTGCTAAAAATAAATAAATAAAATAGACTTGTTTTTATGTTTTCGTACTCACTTGGTCAGGTGTTGTAAAACCAAATCTGGAGTGAATGGCTCACTTCCGGGTTGGTGATGTGGCTGTTTGACGTGGGCTCAATGTTAAATGAGTCCCTATTCCCTTTGTAGGTGCACTACGTAGGGCGTGAAGTAATGGCTTCTACACCCTGTGTAGTGCAGGATGTGTTTAACAGGGATCTTTTTGGGATTCAGCAGACTTGAGAGGCGCGTCCATGGAGCTCACAGTCCAAACACACCACAGCTTAAGGGCTGATTTCTGCTTCCGGCATTGAGTGAATTGCGCGGTGCAAACTGGGCAGGGGACTCGGATCAGGTAGGGATGATGATGCTGCCCGAACTGCACTGCGCATGCGTTAACGGTTTCGGCTCGAGTCAAACCACTGCGCATGCGCAAAAACAAGTTATGAAAGTTGAGTGCCATGTACAAATGGAAATTGTTTATCTTCTTATTTTGAAAAAGATATTAAACATGATAATAATTTGTCCACCCTAGAAAACAAGAAGGCTAAAAAAAAAAACCTTGGATGTCTGTGCTAAAGTTGGTGTTTTTAATGTAATTTTATGTATTTAAATAAATAAATAAGTAAATAAATAAATAAATAAATTGTGTTTTTCCTTGTTGTTTGTATTGTCCCTCTGGCTCTGAGAGAAGAATATTTCACTTTCTAAAGTTAATGTTGTCTGTTAATAAAGTGTATTAATTTACCTAATATGGAATATTATTTCTGGGTTTGTACTCAAAGTTTGTTTGTTTGTTTTTGTTTTTTAAATCTGTTATATAATTACAACCTATCAAAACTACCAATTAAGCTATCCAATATCCAATATTTTTTTTTTACATTTTTATTCAGATTTATTAAAGTTTCTAAAAGAGAATTTGCTATGGTAATTGATTTTGTTCCTAACACAGTTAATATACTTTTAAATATGCTGTATGAGTCATTTCGCAATGTCACAGAATGTGCTGTAATGTCATGAAATCAAAGACAGGCGTGGCGCAAATCGGGCAGGGGATGACAGATCGGGTAAACACAAGATCTTCCAAGCAGCAAAGACAGACATAGAGCCAATATTTAGACTTGGCAGTGCCTGGAAAGTTTCACTCTGTGTTTATGCATACTGCTCTCTCTGTTTTTTTCATGGCCATAAATGCAAATCTCACGTTTTTTTAAACATAGCAACAAAAATGTTTGTTTCACAAAATTCATGGCATGTTACAGAATATCATCACAGCAACACTGTGAACCTATTTACCTCCATCCAGCATAACCGTCCAGTTCTACTTGTTGAGATAAGGCTAAGACTAAACCTCTAACAATGGACGCTAATGATGGCAGCTACACTGTATGGCCAAAAAGTATGTGGACACCTGACCATCACACCCATATGTGATTCTTCCCCAAGCTGGGGATATGGTTTGAAGACATGGTTTGCCAAGGCTGGAGTGGAAGAACTCGAGTGTCCTGCACAGAGCCCTGACCTCAACCCCACTGAACACCTTTGGGATGAACTGGAACACCTACTGCACCCCAGACCTCCTCACCCAACATCAGTGTCTGATCGCACTAATGCTCTTGTAGCTGAATGATCACAAATCCCCACAGCCAAGCTCCAAAATCTGGTGGAAAACCTTCAAAGAAGAGTGGAGGTTATTATAACAACAAAGGGGGACTAAATCTGGAATGGGATGTTCAACAGGCACATATAGGTATTATGGTCAGTTGTCCACAAACCTTTGGCCATATAGTGTATGCTGCTTTATGCATAAAAAAAAATTTGGAGCTCAGTCAGGCAATTGGGCCAAAACCAAAGAGCTCACCTCTTATGAAAAAAAGCCTGAATATTTTGAATGAGTTTCAAGTCATTTTTTGCAGTTTTTAAGATGTAGCTGTGGTGGGAATTTAGCTTAAATTAAGCTGGCAACCCTCACCATGAGCTTCACCGACCCGCTCTTTAAGCTCAACATAAAAGTAAAACTTTTTTGTTTCTTCCAGCAGGATCCCAGTCCCTGAAGCTGGCAAGCTTTCTAAAAATATTTTTCATATCTGTATTCGTATTTGTTTAGGGCGCATTATCTGTTCAATTTAAATAATTTATTCATCTTCAGTTACACCCCTACCCTAGTGTGAGCTAATTAATTTCTGTAGTTAACTGATGTTTCTGTAGCGTAAACAAATGGTCCTTAGTTCAGAAATAATCTTCAAAAATAAACATTTTATTATTTCTATTTATAGTTCATAATTAGCTGCAGTCATTTAAAAAAGTGTGTTTTTATGTCTTCAGTCTTCTTGCTGGGAGTTTCAATCCAATTAAAAATGATCAGAAATTGCTTTGGACTGTTTTGAGGTGGTGGTGGAAAAAAAGACACTATATAAACTCACAGCCACTCTGGACAATAAACAGCATTCCCTCCATGACCTGCTGGTTAAACAGCAGAGCTCCTTTAGTAGAAGACTCATTCAGCTCTGCTATAGACAGGAGCAGTACAGGAGGTCGTTTGTTCCAACAGTGATCACACTGTACAGCAGCTCATCACTGTGCTGGGACACTATTTTGCATCGAGCCAGTCTTAAGATAAGCTCATTGCACAATACTTGAACTTTACCACCATCCAATATCCATATCCATATGCACTGCCACTTTACTTCTATTCATTTTCTCTTTTCTTTCCTTTTCTTTAATTACACTCAAGTCAAGTCTGCTTATATCTACAATGTTTACACCCCGCTGCATTACCACATTGCACATTGCTTACGCTATATATATATATATATATATATATATATATATATATATATATATATATATATATATATATAGATAGATAGATAGATAGATGTAGATATAGATATAGATACTTATTTTATTTCATTTATTATGTTAAATTACGTTCAGTGTACTTCTAACTCTGTGTGCTGCTGTAATAGGTGAATTTCCCTCTGGGATGAATCTATCTACTTATCTTTCAGAAAGTAGTCCCAGGAGTCCTCACAAAAACAGTGAAGATATTTGAAAAAGGTATGAGGAGTTTTAGTCTCACAGCCATTTTGGATTCAACTTCAACTTTCTGCTTTATTTGTCCCTGGGGGAATTGTTGAAAATTCACTATCAGCTGTTCAAACATAGAAGCCAAACAAAGGTTAGGGGGTCTTCCTGCAAAGCATCTTACTGAAAATGTTCAACCTTTTATTTAAACCCACTTATTGCAAGGTTTTATATTCAAAGATATTCATACTTGTGGTCTCATTCAAATTTATGATCTTGTAAATTTTAAATTTAAATGTAATCGATAATTTGTAATTTTCCTAATTTGTGAATAAGATAGTTTGGTGAAGTGCAGCAGACAGAGCAGACATTATGCCATGAATCATGCACAGGCTGTTGTTACTGTTGATATCTGTTTCAATATACAAGAGTGAGATCATAACCAAAACCAAAGATGCTCATGTTTCTGTGCTCAGGACTTGCTCTTTTGCTTAAATTATGCACCATTAACAGTATCCATTCATACTGGACAAAGATGTTCCTGCAAATGCATTGTCTACCAACCTATTTGTACACTTAATGTGTGTGTGTGTGTGTTCTTTTTCTGAAAGAACACAAGCTTTGCAGCTGCTCCAGCAAAGGACAGAGATGTGGGGCTTTATGCTGTGTTCCTGTCTCATGCTGTGCTCACATTTAAACAAGGTCCCCACACACACACACACACACACACACACACACACATACACACACACAGAGAGAGATAGATAGAGAGATATAGAGAGAGAGAGCGAGCAGAGCAGAATGGCCTTTGCCTCTAAACTGTTTTAATTGCTAATGGCTTTGTTCCTGAGTTACTCTGGTTACTCTGCTTGTAGAAACAGGACTTACAAAAGAACAGACAAAAAGCCGATAGAATCATATAAGTGCCTCCAGCTAAATAACAGGTTCTAAAAGCTCACAACTGAGAAAGTAATATAATAATATAATGTGCACTTTAACACAACTGCATATGTTTTGTAGTTTTTAATGTAGAGGAGCATTTTAGGGAGACTTTATTTTCCATGTTCAAAGTAAGGTGTTAGCTTTATCGAATTACTAACGTAGAGGCTTTCCACTAGTTTGAGAGTTACCCTGACTTCAAAATGACACAATTTGATGCTGTTGTTTATATTTTAAATCTAATATTTATTGGTTGAGGCTGCAGATGACTGCCAGAATGACAGAGACATTTGCCTATGCTCTTTCTGTGATAAAAATTAAATTAAATTAAATTAAACCATGACTCAATTTCCCTGCATGTTCCAAGTCTCCAAACCTTGACTGACCATTTCATCCAGTTCATCATTTGGTGTTTTGTGGATGATTCACTCCATGTTCTCCAACTTGAAGCTTTGTGTCTTTAAGAGCTATGGCATGTGGTTTGTATCATTTTTAGCAAATCAGTTTCCTGTAGAAATGACATTTCACATCCATCAGTGTGGAAGTGTTTTTTTTTTTATCTAATTTTAAACTTAATACAGAGTCCAACAGTACAGATATGACTAAGTAAACACAGGAACTACATCCGTGCTAACTCCTGCTATGTCTACAACCACACTAACAATCAGCAGTAACAGCATTTTCTGGTTCAACTTAGCTAGCAAGGTTTAAATATTTGTTTTGTTTTGTTTTTAAAAAAGAGCCCCATATGTTTAACCTCAAAATATCACTCAGTTAGCTCAAAAGATCACTCACTGCATCTGTTATTAATTTTCTTATTCAAATATAGAGAAACCCACACTCATTATTCTGAATAGTAGTAATTGAAGAGTCAGTTTGAGCAGATATGTAGGTAGAGACTGTGCCTGCAAAAAACTTACTCTTGTTCCTTAGACCAACATTGCCTAAAGTACAGGACGCAATGATCACTAAAGATATTCATTAGGTTTTTTTCCACTAAGATATATAGATATTCTTTAAAATCTTGCTTATCGGCTAAATGCTAAAACCAGCTTATTATATCAGATACAAAATTGTGTATAGTTAGTTGCCCAACTCAATTCTTGTGTTTGCACGTTCATAAATTGCGTGTTTGCTGTTTCTTATGCAGAATGTTTCATGGTTTAATAAAGATTTAAATTAACTATAGTTATTTGAGGGTGGGGTTAATCACATGGATAGCATAGGGGTTAAGTCGCTTCTTAAATATTTCAAAGACTAAATGTGTGCATTCTGTCTCCGAGGTATGGAAGAATTTTGTGCCAAAAGTATTCAACAAAGTTATCGCACTTAAATTCTCTCTCTGATTGGTCAGTTTGTTAATTTTCCATTACAGCATGGGTCTGACAAGTAATGCCTGCTGCAAAGGGACACTTATATATTAATGTGTTCGTTCTTTGTTATTTATTAAAAGTAAATTGCATCGTTACACAGGATCTAACACTGATCTACAAATGCTCCAGTCTTGCCAAGTTTTGAAATATCTTTTCCTATATCTAATTTGACCATAAAGAGAAACGATATGCAGCTTAATTTATTATAATATGTATAGCAAGGCTGTCTGAGTCTATATTGTTGATATTGCTGATATTGGTTTTTATATCACAATACTGTTGAATTCTTGAATCTGATTGGTCAGAAGGTGTTGATTAATTTTCTATTACAGCAGTTCTGACAATAGTTCTGCTGCAAGACAAATCACTGGTTTATATTAATACACATATTTTTATTAGTTTATATTAGCACACTTTGCCTTTGTTTGAGGAAATGGATGAGATTTAATTCTGATTATTTGCTATAAAATAATATGTTGGTGACTGAAGAGTCTTTTCAGCTATTACAGTTTGTTGTAAAAAAACAAAAACAAAATGCAACCCTGGTAACTCTGTCTTCAACTGTCCCATCTGCTGCTTCTTCTCCACTGAAAATGTTCAGCATGATTCCTGCCCCAGTGGACCTGTATTAGCGCTTCTTGCAGCAGCATTGCAACATCTAGAAGGTTTAAAAAGTATGGAGTTGTGAATGATGAAGTTATGAAGATTAACCTTTGCTGAACTGAGAGAAAAAAGAAGAGGCTGGTGGGGGAACAACTGTTTTGGCTGTTATAATTTCCCAAATTTCCCCTTGGCGATCAATAATGTACATCTATCTATCTATCTATCTATCTATCTATCTATCTATCTATCTATAAGTGATAAAAGGAACCTAATTTGCTTTGCATCAGGCCAGATGACACAATCTCATTAATGATTATTGTCCTATAACAGCACACCCCTTATTATTTTTCCTTATTGTTTCTAAAGTATTTACTGGAACTTGTTTGGCAGTCACACATAATTTAATAATTTACATAATTTAATGTAGCCTAGCAATAAACAAAGAATGGAAATGTGACGTTCTTAAACAAAAAAAATCGTCTGTTTCTTAACAGATTGTTACAGTTCAAATTTATGTCAGAAGAAAGTCATTTTTTATTTATGATAGGATAAAATATACTTTACATGATCTAAAGATACATAATTAACTAGAATTGGAAACAAGTTAACGTTTATTACCTAATTAGCCAAGTTACATTTGTAACTGTATTACACAGTGGAGGTAGATTCTGTAAAATTATGTAATCATGATATGTTTCTCAAGCCCAATCTGAAAGCTGAGCTGGATGTTTGTGCTCGCACTGACTGCTTCACCACAATGAGTGAGGTGCAACAGTTCACTGAGTGTTTGTGATAAGGGGGAGAAAGGAAACAGAGTAGTAAAGGGGGCACCATTTTTTTTTAAAATATGTTTGCCAAATATTCTTCAAGCAAAGAAGCTTCACATGGAGGCATCTAACTATTATAAGCCTTTTCCCATGAGACTGGTAGATGCTAACTTCATTTGTTGTGATAAGCCTTGAAGCCATAGCATTTATTTTGCCAGCTGTCACCAGCCTGAGGCAGGATTTGCAATTTCTTATTAACCCGGGAAAGACATTCATGGTATAACTCAACTCACAGTTACATTTAAATTCAAATAAGGTAAGATTCAAATATAAGAGAGTGCAGAAACAGCCACAGCAACTTGTTTAGATCCTGTTTCTGTAGAGTCACGTGATAAGAACATGCTGGCATGTTGGGCAGTCTGAGAAAAATGGAAGCCCATTTCCACTAGATGGAAAAGAAAAAGAAAAAAATCCATAATTTTTCATTGACGGCAATGTAGTAGGCCAAATGTTGACGTATTACCTCAAAAGTCTGTTTTATTTGCAATTGTGCTTTTGATTAGTTAATAGGAGCTAGCCATTGATGACTGATCCCATTTTCAGGCTCTACTTTCCATTCACACAAGGAATAGGAGTGATGTAGCTAACAGAAGAGAATTTGTTTGTTGGATGGTATGTATAGAAAACATGTATGCTTAACAGGGGTAACAGGTATCATGTATTATAGGTATAAATTCACCATTTGATATTTTAACAGCTATAAAACTATAAAAGCTAGATAGTTAGGTTATCCTGCTAAACAGCTTTGAGCTATGCATCAGATAGATTTGAATACCCCATCATCATACAGTATGTCAAAGTTTGAGCTAAAGTCAGAATTTTGAGATAAAAAGTCAAATGTTTTGGATGCTTAAATCATAAGTTTAAGAGAGTGAATAAAGATTTTGAGATAATAAATCAATTCTTTTGAGAAAAAAAGTAAAACATTGGAGAGAATACCTCACAATTTTGAGAGAATAAGTAAAAAATCTTGAGATAATAAGTGACGATTTTGAGATAAGAAGTCAAACATTTCAAGTCATAAGTTTGAGATAATAAGGAAAATTCTGAGATAAGTCAGAATTTTGAGAGAGTAAGTAAATATTTTGAGATAATAAGTCAGAATGTTGAGATAATACATCAGACTTTTGGGATCTTTAGTCATAAGTTTGAAGCAACTTTATTAAGTTTTTTGCAATTTTTTTCCTTTTTTTTTTACCTGGCAAAAATGAACTTATTTAATATACTTGTACTGTGTGACCATAACAGTGATTCTGAGGTTTTAAAAGTTACGTAACGTACACTAGGCATACGAATTACCATGATGCTTCGCGGCCCCTCTGCCTTTTAGTTACGGCTGAAAGAACAAAAGTGCCTTATTGTACTTCTACAATTAACAGCAAAGCAGAGAGTCAGAAAGATTAAGAGAGGAAAAACAAAGAAGACTGCACACACATAAAATCTTTTCATACTTGGGACATGAAAGGGACAAAAAAAAAGTTTTTGATTCATTTATTCATGAATAAATATTTGTGTATACCCCCACAACCCACCCCCACCCCCACCCCTCCCTCTAACCCCAACCACAAGTTCACCTCCTCTGTGAGGAAAGCAGTTGGCTTGTTTCTCAGCTCAACAGCAGGAGATTCTGCTCTCTCTGAGGAGGTGCACGTCAGTTGTGAGGGGAACTAAATCAGAGATGGCGGGCCAGAAAGCGGAGGATGAAGGGAAGGAAGATCGGGTTCACCTGAGACGCAGCATTAGTCTGGTGCCTGCAGTCTCTTTCATCGTGGGCACCATGGTGGGAAGTGGGATCTTCATCGCTCCCAAAGGAGTGCACATCAATACAGGCAGTGTGGGACTCTCCCTGCTCATCTGGGCGCTCTGTGGACTCCTCTCCACGTTAGGTATGCTTCAAAAACTTTTACCAGTATGATGTTTAACAATACATTACTGTACATACGAGTATGCAACAAGGAGAACCTCTAGATGTTTTTTTAATTATCACACCTGAGAAAATTAAATGGCTTAACCCCATATTACCACTTATACTGATAACAATCTTTCTTTCATTCAGTTTTGATATTATTGAGTACATTGAGTACAAAAACAAATTACTAAAATTGTATACCAATAAGAAATATACAGTATATACTCCAATACCATGTTTATTAGTGTGTTGCATTATGGATGTGATGATAGCCTCATGATGTGTCCTATCCATGTGAGTTACAGTACTGGGATGTAAAGATATTAAATTGGTGGCTAGTAGTTTTGACAGTATTAGTGTAGATGAATGTAGATTGAAATTAAACCACAGGGCTTTATAATAATAATAATAATAATAATAATAGGCAAAAGCCATAAAGGGCACAAAATAGAGAACAATAGCAGGATTCATGCATGGGGAAAGATTCCTGAACCTGAGAGAAGATTAGAAAATCTGTCCACTGAGTATGGCAGTGTGTCCATATAAGAGTAGTAAGTCAAAGTCCAGTGCAATGTTAAAGCTATGACTAAAACTAATCAGCAACTACATTTGAATAAAGTTTATAAAATACTGCCATAAACCAAAAAACCACAGGGCTATATAATGCCAGATAAAATTTACTAGCTCTTTGGAAATGTCAGACTTTTATCAAATTATGAGAGAGTAAAAAATACCCACGTAAAAACTGCATGTGATTTGAAGTTGCAAAGGTGTTTTTTTAAGCCCCAGGGAACATGAATTCGTAACCTTTTTAATTAGGTTAATATTGAACATGAGCTTATACAACATGCATATACAAAGGTACAAATTATTTCTGTCATTTATAAATTAATAAAAATACTAATAATGAGCAAAGTCTAGCCTGATGAGTCATAAACAAACCTAATGAGCATATCCTCCAGTGATAATTTCATAACTCCGTAGGGCTATATGTGTTGGGTTATACAACCCTCATTTTTTACATCTTGCCCCATGTTAAGTTCTGTTTATTTCTGTCCCTTTCAATCTCTATACAGCATTTTCAAAGTCGAATATTATGACGGCATTGTTAAAAGCATTGTAATATGTAAAAGAAATACACACAGTATATTTCAATTAAGCAATATTAAAAGTGTTGTAGGGTTTTTTTAGCTAACATTGTTGATCAATTTATGAACATGTTGTAAAGGATATGTTTTCTATTTAATGTACTTTTGTTATTGCAGATATTCAGTATGTGTAATAGATGTTATGATCATTTCTGCTGAGCCATACACAAGTCTACATCCCACTGCTTTACTGGAAGTTTCCGGGAATTAGGCTAGGCTTAATAAAATAAATGTAAAAAAAAAGATTTCGTGAAAATTGGTTTAACATAAACTGAGGTACAGCAGATTTTATCAGGGTAGAGCTGCATCATTTTTGAAGGTAGCTACTCAAAGTTAAGTTTGTAATATGATTTTCCCCAAGTGTGCTGTGGAAACGCAAACCTGACTGACAGGCAGTTAGAACGCTTCCTTTTGCTGATTGGTTAAATCCTGCGTGATCATCTCTTTTTCCCCCTTATTTACAAAGCCTGGGGCAGCCACAGAGACTGTTGTTTTCCCTGAACATTTAGTTTAATGTCAGATGTCAGGATGTGAGGAGAAAAAATTCTGAATCAAAAATCACTGAACCCCTTCTTTAATGTGCATCTGTCTTGTCTTGTGTCTCCTTTAATTCAGGTGCCTTGTGCTATGCTGAGTTGGGTACCAGTTTCAAAAAGTCTGGTGCCCATTACACATATTTACTTGAGACCCTTGGGCCACTTCCTGCTTTCCTGAGGCTTTGGTCTGAGTTCATTTTCATCAGGTCAGCTTGTGTCTGTTTGCATTCTAATTCATACTGCCTTAAAAAGCCCATGAAATGGACTGAGAGCCATGATTTGATTCTGGATGTTGTGAAACAGGAAGTCAGGGAAAGAGCCAGTAGTGTCCGAGATACACTATTGATGCTAAAAAACTATTGCTTTAATGGGTGCGTAAGAACAACTTATTTCGTGTCCATGCTTCATTAATGCCTTGCTGATTTAATAAGTATGCAGACTCAGTGTTAATGAATGACATAAAAGTTTGATTTTTGTGTCACTCCAGCATCCCTTGTCACTTGGGAAAGTCAGGGCTAAGCATGGTTCTGTTGCTCTTCTCTTTGCAGACCTGCAGTGACTGCGTATATTGCCCTGGCTTTTGGACACTATGTCGTAGAACCCTTTTTCACACCGTGCCCAGCTCCTCTACCATTAATCAAATTGACCAGTTTTCTTGGACTGAGTGAGTGAAATTTGTATACAAATTATATTTCTACTATGCCAACATCTAACTGAACAGTGGTGCAGTGTGTAGCTTTGACTCTCCACAGTTCTTCCCATATCCATGTGGGCTTCCTCTGTTTTCCTCCCACCTCCCAAAAACATGCTGGCTGGTTGGCTACACTGAATTGCCCCAAGGTGCTAATGTTTGTGTGTGTGTGCATCGTACTATGTGATGGACAGGTGTCCCATTCAGGGTGTATCCCCACCTCACGCCCAGTGTTCTCCTGAGACAGGCTCCGGATCCACCTCAACCCTGACCAGGATAAAGCCGTTTCTGAAGAGGAATAACATCTAACCCATAATAAGCAGTGACATACTGATTTCTAACTTGAACCCTTTTGAAATGATTAAGTCTTGAGCCCTTTTGAAAATAATTTTCTGCTGTTTCAGCATTTTTGGTGGCAGTGAACTGCTGGAGTGTATCGCTGGCCTCTCGTACACAGGTCTTCCTCTTGATCATTAAGCTCTTTGCTCTGGTTCTGATCATTGTCCCAGGAATTATGGCCCTGGCCAAAGGTAGCAAAGATTTGATACTGAACTATGATTATTATAATTGTGTGATCCAGCTATAGTGAACCGAATGTTCTAAACTTTGTTTTTACTCCCTCTTCAGGGCGAACTGAAAACTTCCAGAATTTTTTTAACTCGGAGCAGCTCACACTGACAAAGCTGCCTTTAGCCTTCTACTCAGGACTTTATGCCTATTCTGGATGGTGGGTAATAACATTTTTTCTCAGAATATTAAGAAAATAAATCTGAATCACAGCTCATTTTATAGTTGCCTCATTTTAGAGACTAAATGTAATCAGAAATCTTTGCCTTTGCTTTCAGGTTTGCATTAAACTTTGTGACCGAGGAGGTTATCAATCCAAAAAGGTGTGTAAAACTGGGAAAGAAAAAAAAAAGATCTGATTGCATTACCACATCAGTTCTTACTTTTGTAATTACACTTGTTTCTTGTATTTGCCAGAAACATTCCCCTGGCCATCATTTTGTCCATGGTCACAGTTACTACATTATATGTGCTAGTGAATGTAGCATATTATACTATGATGACTGAAGACGAGCTGCTGATATCCGATGCCGTAGCAGTGGTCAGTGTTAATGGAATTTCTATTTTAACAATGTCAAGAGCTGCTGTGATTTTTTTTTAATTAGCAATGATCAAATCATTCTCAGTCAGTTTCTTTTTCTGTACGGCACACAGACTTTTGCCAGCAAAGTCCTGCCCAGGATGGCATCACTGGTGCCCTTACTGGTGGCCTTGTCCTGTCTTGGGGCCATGAATGGGGGGATCTTTGCAGTCCCTAGGTATAAAGTCTGGTAGAAGTAAACGTAAATACAACATCATGTCTGGTTAATCAGTTTCCTCAGAATTTAATTACACAATGCATTTGTGCGTGTGTGTGTGTGTGTGTGTGTAGAATGTTATTTGTGGCAGCCAGAGAGGGACAATGGCCAGCTCTGTTTTCCATGATACATATACGAAGAAAGACACCAATGCCTGCTGTACTATTGCTGGTAATGTATTTTTGCTGTATAATTGCTGCTTCTATTGAGTAAAATATATTTCAGATATTACATGTGGCTCCTTTTACTGTTATTGCCTTTTTCTCCAAGGAAACCTGGAAATATGTTCCAGACTGTTTTTGTTGTTACTTTCATTCTTTCGTTCATTCATTCATTCATTCTTGATCATACCTTCGTCTTATACTGAAGTGCTGCTGAATACTCAATTCTGATTGGTCAAAAGGTTCATTCTCTATAGCACTCATTTTAATACATTATCACTTCTATAGTAACAACTTAGACAGGGACTTGTATGAAGGACATGCCACATAAACAGATTTTAAAATAATAATTAAATAGTCTGTGATTGTTGATATATTGAGGTTTTTTTGTGAGGAGACTTTATTTAATGTTTTTGGAAGGAATCAGTATCAGCGTCAGAGCTTTGTAACAGTCCTAATTACAAGGGGGTTTTGTTGGCTGGGGGGGTTTGTTTTCATATAACAGCATGGTCTGCTGTGTGTTATTTGTGTTGTGTGTATTTGTGTGTGCAATTTATACAGCGATTTGCCAATGATTACAAAATTAATTAATTAATGAACTGCACATTTTAACAGTTTATAGTTAGAGTTAATGTGGTGGAGCGTCCGAGAAACAAGTTAGTTCCTGTTCTCACTTACATTGTACACAAAATCTATTTTTTATTATTTTTGTTATTAGTCTTAGATTATATGGAGCAGCCACCATATAAGTCCACGTGTCTGAGCTATTCGTATAAAAAAAACCAATAAAGTATTAGAACGAGCACATTAATATAGCTTTGGTGTTATAACAAAATAACATACACCTTCTGACCAATCAGATACGAGCATTTATCCACGCTGTGGTATAACAGTGATAACAGGACCTATCTTGGTTCACAAATGATCCACAGCGTTTAATGTAACTATAAATGGATAAAACATATGACCTGTTGTTCTTTAATAAATTAAAAATTGCAATTATTGGCAAATTGCTGTGATGTAAGAGGAACAAAACATTTCACAACATGCAGTTACTGGAAAATAGTCAACTTCAGGGTAGTAACAGTAACTCTGCTTGACATCAGCTGCATACCATAACCCCATCGTTGATTATTTTCCTATAACAGCACATCCCTTTGTGTTTTATCCCTGACATATCAGTTGTTATTTTTATAGTCCCCTCTAATGATTATCATGTTGGCAAGAGGAGAAATTTATCAACTGATCAACTTCGCTTCCTTCTCACGCTGGTTCTTCATTGCCGTGGTAACACTGGGGCTTCTCGTCCATCGCTATCGATTCCCAGACCATCCAAGAGCATTTAAGGTTTATAGCTGTAATTAACTATGGCTATAGTCTTTTTATATCAGCTATTAATGATATTTTAATGATCTTGTTTGAAAAAAATGGATTATGTTATCTGTTCTACCGAGAAGACAAAAGCCAAATACTATTAGTTTTATTTACCTTGGTTTGATTTTACAAATTATCTCTTTTTTATGTGAGCCTAGGTTCCTCTGGCTGTTCCTGTGATCTTCACAGTGGTGTGTTTCTTTATCGTGGGTCTGTCTCTGTATTCAGACCCCTGGAACACAGGTTGTAGTTTCGCTGTTACTCTCACTGGAATCCCAGTGTACTACCTGACCATAAAGCACTCATATGTACCGACCCGTTGGAGAAAAGCCTTCAGTGAGTTACGCCTTTCCTTTCTCGGCCAAATGTAAATGTATTATTGCTGGCCATGATTGCTGTCCAAGCACACACTTCATTCACTCATTCATCTCCAGTAAACACTTTATCCTGGTCAGGGTCATAGAGAATGCTGAGCCTGTCCCGGAAACACTGGTTTTGAGGTGGGAATACACTCCGGCTGGGACACCTATCAATTGCAGGGCACCTTCCACACACACACACACACACACACACACACACACATACACACACACATACACATACATTCACACCCTCATTTAAATCTGGGGACAATTTTAAGCTCTTAGTGCTCTTCCAAAATTTGCATCCATTTTATAAACATGGATGTTTTCGTATACTATTAATATTTCACTATTACCATTAACTTTTAAACTAGTATTTGGTGATGTATGTAATAACCAGCAGTTTTACCCAAAACACTCATGTTTGTTTCTTCTCTTGCTCTGTTCAGATTACTGCAGTAAACAACTTCAGATCTTGTTGGAGGTGATACAGCAAGAGGTTCAGACCTACTGAAGGAGCACAAACATTGCACTAAGGGGCAGTAAACACTTCAGCTCCATAGTCTGCATTAAGACCCCCTAAAATTGTCAACAAAGCATCCAACAACCTCTCAACTGACTGCCATGAACAAGCCTATCAACTGGTTCTCAACAACATGTGAACAAATGTTCAGAGTAATAATAGAGTAACAGTAGTAGAGAGAGTAACCTGGCCTTCAACAAGGTGCCTGTAGAGCCTGTATAGACTGTGTAGCAGCTCTGTTGATTCATACTCATGCAACTACAAGCAAACGCAAATACTAACCATGTAATGCTAACCAGCAATCACTAGGCATTTAACTATGACAGTAGTGTCAATTTAATTGTCATTTAGTGAGAGTAATTTTATCATCAAAAATGGACTGTGAATCAGAAATGTAGTGTTACACAAGGGCATTGCATTCTGGCAAGTCCCTGGACTTTCCCTTTCAGTCTTCTGATAAGTAATGCAATATCTTCAATGACAAAATGATAGTGACAGTACACTGTGAGAGAAAAAAGAGAGTAAGAGTAAACCTTTTTTCAGTTACACACACATTATGGACTTTCTGTTAATGCAGATTTCATAATTCTTTAATTATTATTCAAAGCAGTTGTGTAGACTCAAATATTTGGTTTGTTTAAAAAAATATTTAAAAAATATAAAAATCCCAAAAATAAAAACTTAAAATAACTGTTGTTACCAGAATTAAAACTTTATATTTTACATCTTTATTAAAACTTTATACTATTAGGAAATGGATTAGTAATGAATAAGACAACTAAATAAATAAAAACACATGTTCTAGAATATTTTTTAGTCAAATGTAGGTAAAAGGCTGTGTGTGATTTATATTGACAAGACACTTTTCTCTTTACTGAGCAAACGCAAAATTTACTAATAATGGGCTATAATAATAATAATTTGTCAAGCTAGATACGAATGAATTCTTTCATACATTGCTCATAGGAGCATTTACATTTTGGTATTCCTGAAATTTTCTTGAAAAAAACAACAGCTTCGTATTGTGCAAATTTCCATATAAGGAAATAGGCTTCAAATCATATAACTAGTATGAAGTTACTACAGTTTTATACATGGGTTACACTATCAAGTGTAGATAGCTGATTTATTTCGATTTCATACACAAATTTTACCAAATTTTGTGAAACATAGTCATTTCATTTGAATGGCATTAATTAGAGAAATATTAAATGTGTGAGAAAAAATTTATAATTAAAGAAAGCAAGCCAACACAAATCCAAAATTCAAGGCAAATAAGACCAGTTATTCAATTAAGACAATAGAAATTGAGCTGTAGAAAATGAGGACTCTCTGCAATGGCTCACCACGTCGTCTTTAGTTCGGTTTGGCCTACGAAAACATTTACATACAATTTTAATAAAAACATTAATCAGTGAGGCTGTTTGTAATTACTGAAGGCTGTTGTTGCAAGTCAGTAAACATTTGCATGAAAAATATGCTTTTCTACAGCGCATTCATGAATTCCTTATTCAAAGGTACATAATATAAGCTCTGAATTTGTTTATACCACATTCTCAAGTGTGAAGGTGTGGATTAATTTCCTACAACAGCATGACACTGACTGCAGTTCCAGCTGTAATTTGAATGATAGCTTCATATTAATGAACTTCTAATACATTATCATTTCTTCTATCACTGTATCGCGTCTTGAAGACAGAGGAGTTCCCAGTTTGTTGGTTACTTATCAAGCTGCATTTTTTGTCTTGTTAAAGTCAAGAGAGAAAAACCAAATGATTGATTATAGCTTCTAAAAAATGAAAAGGGTGACGTTCATTAATAAATTAAAAATTGTAATCCTGCGCAAGCTAATCGCTGTGGTATTAGAGGAATAAAACACTTCAGGCCATGCTGAAATAGGAAAATAATCCACTTTAACAGTAACTCTGCTTGGTGTCGTATCACACCACCCCGGTGTGGATTGATTTAATAATTCAATATAACATCAATAAGACTAATATAACAGCATGTCCCATCATGCTTTATTTCTTACATAAGATGGGACTCTTAAATGATGGGGCATGGATACCACAAAATCTTTCAATGTTTCTTGAGTTTAACAACTGCCTTTACACCTCCAGTAATCAGTTTCGAGTAAGGGAGAGGGGTTTTGTCTTTTTTTTATTGATGCATATACAGAAGATGGAATATAGGCAGAAAAGGCTGACAACCAAAAATTTTAAGTTTCTAATTCTGTTCCCAAATTTCAAATCCCAAATTCCTAAAGGGAAAAACATATTTTAAATGTTTTATATAGTAGAGAGGTTTAATGACATGCAGAAATGTATATTTGTATCAAATGTTGGTGGAAAAAAAATAAATAAATCAATAAGCCTAAAAGCATAAATCAAGGAGCTGAAGTGGATTTTTTTTATAGTCTTTTATAAGATTTTTTTTTTAACAATACACATAGACTGTGATGATCATAACGAACAGCCAAAAATGTTTTAATTGAAAGCCAATGCATGCAAGAGTCCAGGGCTGGGTGATGTGCACAAACATATTATTATTTATTATATGAACTTGAATGTGATTTCAGATGATCCAGCACACCATGTAACAACTGCTACTCTGTGAACTATATGAAACCCTAGCAAGTAATTAAAACAAAATAAAAAAAGAAGGTATTTTTAAGTTAATGTTTTGTCCGAGAGGATTGGCGTAATTCAATAATTCAAGCTTTTACGCAAATCTGTAGCCTAGATTTTTACCAGCGTTGTGTTTTGCAATGGGTCCAGATTTCTTTGTGTACATTAGATGAAAATTCGATGTGCTTCATATCAGTTTGTTGTGGCATTGTGTCTCCCTGTAAACCGATTTTACTTTGCATCACCCAGCCCTAGAGAAACTATAATTCCTGCACCATAAATACAGTAGTAAGCTGCTGGCATATGAGCAACCAAGTGCCAAAACAAGATTGTTAAAGTCATAAGGTAAAAATATAAATCTCAGTTCTATGCTACTGAATATGAGGACTTGTTAACAGATTTGTTCCATTGTGTTGCTCCCACACAAAATAAACTATCAGCTTGAATTGCAGGTCTTTCATTCCCATCAATGCATTGGGTTACGAAGTTCACATGCAGTAGTGTCTACGTGGGGATTCTGTTAAATCTAAGTACTCAATTTACACATTTTAAAACACCTAAATACATATACATATACATATATATATTACAAATTGTGCAAATCAGTCAATTACTAAATACATTCCTTTGACGGTTTCTCACTCATCACTCCTTCTGTCTTTCAGAACTGGAGTGATAAATACACTCTAACTTGACATACATACAGAAAACAGACAGGGAGTTACACAAAAAAGCAGTGAGAATGAAAATACATGCACATGTGAAAGAAGCAGAGGCAGTGAAATCAGCATGAGCAGCTTATGTAGGAATGTGTCCAGGTTTTTTTTTTTAGCTTGGAAATGAACTATGACTGGCTGATGGTGCTTACGTCCAAGTCGTTGTGCTTCAGGGTGGACAGCCATGACAATCTTACTCAAGCAATGCTCTTTAATCCTAACAGATTAAAGAGAGTAACCAAAAAAATAAAAAACCTGACAAACCTGACGTCTGAAAATAGGTTGACAGGCTGTTGCACAAAAAGCAGTGTAGCTGAGGGTCAGATATTAAAAGTAGGGTAAAATGTCTGCATATATTAGCAAGGGGAAAAAAAACCCAGAGACACTGAGGCAGTGAAAAAGCGTGTGAGCAGCTTGAATAGAAAAAAGGATGCGATGTGGCTTATTTCAGCTCAGGAATAAACTGCGACCAGCTGAGGTTGGCCATGCCCAGGTCGTCATCCTCCAGCCCCGAGAAGCTGATGTCCACCAGGATTTTACTTAGGCTGTCGTTCATGGTGTCCAGCACGAGGCCCTCGGTGAGCGAGCGGTTAGCGGTTCCCGTCTGCTGCTCTCGAGAACAGGAAGTGAGCAGCTCACGGGGTGAACTGAATAGCGGCAGCTCTTTGAAGGGCGTGCTGCTGAAGCTCAAACCACTGTGCTCGTTCCGCTGCGGTGTGCGGATCGGGCTGAAATCCAGCACGCTGCGGCTCCCTTTGCCCAGCGGCGTGATCCTCCATGGCTCCAGGGCCTTGCTGGGTGTGGAGGAAGCCGGGTGGCTCCCTTTGATGGGCGTTTTAAAGGTTTCACTTTCCAGCTGGGGGTCACGCCGGGGCTCTGCCTCTAGCTCCACTTCCTGGAAGACGGAGATGTCCGAGGCCACTCCAGAGTCGAAGAACGTGCTGTCTGGGAAGAGCAGGACAGGCTCCTCGGTGGAAGGCGGGACTAGACGCTGCTTACGACGCGAGCTGCTCATCTCCTTCCGTTTGCTGCTGCAGGATTCGGCACTGACGGGTACGCACACGCGCTCTTCCTTCACTTCAGGGACTGGGGTAGACGTCACTGTAGAGCTGGATTCACTCTTCAGAACCTTTTAAAAAACATACCAAAGCAGCTGAGTTACCTCTCTTAGGTTTATCATCAGTTTCCATATGAGCAGAATTTACCTTGGGAGCGATGCAAAGCCTCTTGCACCCCGCTTTGGAGATGGGATTGGAGGCACTGGAACTCTGCTGAGGGGTAGACAGAGGGAGCGCAGCCGGGGAGGGCAAGAAGAGCGAAGGAGTCAGAGGAAGCTGAATGGGCACTAGGTACGAGTCCGTACGAGGCAGGAGAGGCTTCATTTTCCTCTCTGGAAACAGAATTTTTTTTTTTTTATTTGGCTTTATGTATGCTCTCTATCTCTCAAATCATTTTCAATGGTATGTCAAATATTATTTAAGATCTAATTTACAGTGCTGATATACCAAATGTAAAATAATTACGGGGTTTAACCCTGAATTTTCCCACAGGTCATTGTGTGTGCTGATTCACAAGCATTCAAAATTCGTCATTGCAAAAGTGTGAAAGAATTTGGATCAAAATATTAGGAAAAATTGAACGCTTTCAGTGGTCTTGTGAATAATACCAAACTACTTGATTTTTGATCAAATATTCAATACTTGAATACTTGATCAAGATACTATATACGTCTGAATATTTGAGAAACAAGATGTCCATATGGTGTCCATGTCATTTTGTTGATATTATTAGCAAAGCTGTATTGTACTAGAGCTGTTATGGTGCAGGTTGCATGTTTACCTGCGGTGCAAGGTGTAGCTTTCTTAGGATCAGGCATAACTCGCTTCTGTTGCTGTAAAGACACAAAACTTGTCAGTTTCCCAACTCTGTAAGCCACATATGCAGTTTTCCTTTACAGAGAATTCAGCCTGAACTGAAGAGGATGCCAAGATAATTAATCAAAACCCGAGACAAGACATAGTGTAGACATGAACATGCTTCCTGCTCTCTTCCTGCCTGACCCTGGCAAATCCTGGAATAAAATAAGTGTGATCTTTTGGAGACGGTGAAGCGCCATGTGTCCTCCCTGTCTGACTGCAGTGTGAGGAGGCATGGACAGAGGGAAGTTTAAAAAAAAAAAAAGTCTTACTTGTTGGTAACAGACTTGCATGGTTTGTGGGTAAGAGGGGGCCGCTGGATCAATCGCAGGCTGTAGCAGGGTAGGGGAACAAGAGGTGTGGCCACATTTGTAAAGAAATGTGAGATAAGCAAAAGCCATAAAAGTGGTTTAAAATGCAGAGAAGATTCCTGCCTATATGCTTACCTTATACACCTGGTCTAATGTGAGACAGCGGTTTGCCTCAGGCTTAATGGTCCAGTAAGAGATCTTGCCATCTGGTGTGCTCTCTCGGACGAACATATCATGCAAGGAGAGGTTATGGCGAATGGAGTTCTAATGAGGTTCAGGGGAAAAAAAAAAAAAAAAAGCAGGTAAGACATACGGTAATCACAGTGATGAACATTCTGCATGATTTCTGCCCTGTAATGATAAAAATGTTACAACATTTGCTATCATTATTTTTGATTTGATATTAAAACAAAAAATAAACAGTACACCGCAAAGATACAGTCAGTTACTTACCTTCCAACCCGGTTTAGCTACATTTCGGAAGTAGGGGAAATGGTCCTCTATCCAGTTATAGATTTCCTTCAGAGTCATCTTCTTATTTTTCTTGCTGTTGATCGCAAACTGGATCATGGCCATATAGGAGTAAGGTGGTCTTTCTGACAAAGGGCCCTTCACTGCACTCACTTCGTCCTCTGCATGCTGTGGCTAAAGCATATAACAGGAACTCGTTTTTAATAACTAAAGAAAATTTAGGAATCTACACTGCTTAGAGGTGTCTAAAGAGTCGTCGTCTTGCTGATGCAAAGTTAACTGTAATAAACAATGATTAAATGGCTTTTATTTAAAGTGTACTTTAAGGAAGCATGTATGACTCTAGACCTCTGGTGGAATGATACAGACTGAAGATTCAAAGGTTTATTTTGTCACATGTGCATTCGCAGCTGCGAAATGAGATGCAGCAACTCTAAAACTGAGCATAGCAAGAACAATAAATAAACTATACCTCTGGAAGCTGTACACAGCCATCTAAATTCTCTTTATTGGAATCTTTCTTTGCTGGCTCAGCACCAGCGACATGTGTGTTCATTCTCCCCAACCACTGGATGTTTGTCAGGCTGTCATCTAACGGACTGCAGTCTGGTTCATTTTTCACTGTCAATAATGCAAATGGCAGAATGAACAATGGAATACAGGCAGCCATAAACACCAAGTGAAGGGATTATTTTTATATATATATATAAAAATGATATACAAGTGAACACATACATCTGCTGGTTGGGAGAGGTTTGGCGTCTCCGGCTACACATGCTTCAGATCCGAGGTTGTTTTTACACTCTGATGTGGCATGGCTGAGGGCTTCGACTCCATCCTCCGCTCCATTGCTTCCGCTCAGCAAGATAAACTTGTTTGGCCCCTGTGCGCCGTGTTCCTTCCCCTTGGCAGTCAGCACATCAATGACACTCTGAAGATCTGCGGTTTTTGGTATGACGACCACTTGCGTGTCCGGCATTGTGGGATGGTCCATGATGCAGATGCCATCTGGAAAGGACTGCGCTCCTGGTGCCGTAGCAGATTTGCTCTGTGGCCCTTCAGCTTCATTTCTCTGAAATGGCAGTTTCCTCCTCTTGAGGATTATCGGCCTCCTGGGACTCTCCCTCATCCTGTTCATAGCCGACCGGATCCCTGGATAATAAATATCAAGTAAGGTTATAACATATATTATCTTAGAAATGAAACCATATTTATAATGTGACTGACATATCAGTCAGTGGATTGATGCCAACTCACTTCACTACTTAATGTTAACTAACCCAAGCTGAAATGTGTACAGTGCTCTCAAACAGAATTAGATTTAAGAGTCAGTATTTCCATTTATTTATCACATACCTTGAAATTTTGTTGACCTTTCACTTCGACCGAGAGTTATATGGCTAGTTTTCCACTTAACCTACACCCCTTTTGAATATCAACTATTTTAGTGACGTCTTACTTCTAGAACACAATACCGTTAAAACTGATCACAGTGCAGTCACATCATCTACTGGGTCTAATGTGCTAAACAGATAAGAAATTACAAATATACTGACATTAACTCATGTTTTGTCTAATATTATCTACTCAGCCAGCATCCGCAGTAGGACTGCTTGCTAAATACACCGCTAATTCACATTAGATTGCTTACCAGATTGCTAATATTGCTATTTTATGCACCTAGCTACTGATCTAGTCTACCGTCGCTACATTTTGATTAAAGTAGGACGATATTTTTGCAGATGCATTGATTTAAACCAGCCACATTACATTCTAGCTATTCATGTGCAGTCAATGCTAACACAAAGGACCTAGCTAGGTACTTGCTCAATGGCTACATTTATAAAACAGTCGCAAAATGTGACTAGAGAACACAATTATTGGTAACCAAGCAACCCAGTTAATATTAAGGCAAGCAAACCTTCATATTATGTCAGTTCTCAATTTATCATACGTCCTTTTTTTTATCTCGCCGTTGTAAAACCGTAACTTCATTGACTGAGAGGATGAAAGTCGCCACTTCCGTCTTCTTCACCAAGACAGTTTGAATTTTGGCGCAGACCTATCAATATCGGTCACGTGATCATGATCTGACCAATAAGCGCAGGTCAGGGTGCTGTAGCGAACCAATCAGAGGAGACACGGAAGTATAGCTCAGTAAAGCGAAGGAAAATTGACTTGGAAAGCTGCTTATTAAAGAAGAAATGTCCGGCATTTGAGCAACACTGATTTACAAGTTTGTCTGGAAGCGAACGCGAGTAGTTTAAACAGTATGTTGGCTATTAAGGCTGTGTGTATATTTAGAGTTTATTGCTTGTTTACAGGTTCTTAACGACGCGCGCGCGGTTTTGTTCCCCTTTGGAAACAGGGCTATGATGAAGTCTGATGCCTCGCGGTAGGCGGAAAAGGACGCTGCTGAATCCACTGAAATCTCAGCTGCTGTTTGTAGAACAACCCAGAAGTGGATCCAGACACGATTATGGACTACAGTTACGAAGCGCAATTAATCCAAGGTCCTTTGCATCAGAGCAATCACGACAAGGCGTCGCAGTTCATTCTTGGGTAAATGGAGCACTGCTTCAAACTCTTTTCAGGGGAAAGTAGCTAAAGCACGCTCAGAAAGTCGCTAGACCACGTCATAGACTAATTTAGATATTATTAATTCACCACGATCATTGGCATTTTACATTACAAATTAGGGTATATGAAGAAGGAAGATTTCCACTTAGAAAATAATCAAGTAGAATAGAGTTTTATAATAGAAAATAATGTCCCTGCTGAAAAAAAAAACAATAGAAATAAACACAGAAATTCTAATGGTTTCCACTATAAATAAACCGTCAGCTAACCGTTAAAACCATTACCATTATTGGTCCTTAATGGTATCCACTAGACATAACATACCACCAGTAGAAAGCAACAGATTACCAGTAGAGACCCACAGGAACCATTATAGTTTCCATTAAAACCAATACAATCCCCATTATAACCATTAAAACCCATACAAATTCTCTGATTTTTTTTTTTTTCCCCCTTCAGCAGGGGTATTTCTTAAATAATTGAATTCTTATATAAAGAAGTTGTATTTGGTCATAGCACGAAACTAAACTTTTGTGCATTTGCAAAATAATATAGTTTCTATTAATAATGCAGACAAAAAGAAGCAGTGACAGTGAGTAGTCGTGAAAGAAATGGCTGCTTTTCTTACTTGTGAATATCTAAAAAGAGAGTTTAAAATGAAGAATGAAGAAATGTGAGGGTGAGACAAACAGTGGTGGTCAGTTGTGCATGAAGAAAGTAAATGCAGGCCAAACTAATTAAACTAACTAATTAAATAGTTTGTCAGCCCAAACTAATTAAGTAGTTTGTCTATATGTACATTATTTGTAAACAACATTCTATTTTGGTTTGCATTATGGAACTGTAAATACATAAGAAGAGGTATTTTAGCGATTTTAGTAATCTAAAAAATAGTAAACAAAATGGTTTTACAATTTTGTAAGTGTGTCGTTGAGGAATATGTTTTTATCTGCTGTAGGTGTCTCCTCAGTTTACCTCACTGGAAGATACAGCAGTCAGATGTGGTGGGCAAAGTAAGAAGAAGAATCAGCTCCCCACAAGCACCTTAAACAGAATATCGCTTTCAACTCAAGTTAGAAGATCAGCTGTCTGTAAATACCCTAGTTTGTTATTTGATACAAGTAACTCAGTTCCACTGAGATGTCGCCGAGGTCTCGGTAAAAAGAGCGCTGTGTCACATGTTGGGGATTCTCCAGAAATGAGACCTCCTCAAGGTCACAGTGACGGAACCATTTCTCCAGTCAGCCGTGATGATACGCCAAGGCCGACTTCTCTAAGCACATGGAGGCATAACGCGAGTACTTCAGGAGCTACAGTAACCCCCAAACACATTGGTTTTGCGGCTGGGAAACTGTCAACACCAGGCTCTGTTACAGCACGTACATCCACGCCTGACACTAGAAGCGCTCTCACTCCTCCTCACATAGAGACCCCAGAAATGCGACGCTGTGAACACCCTGCTTCGTCTTCCATTCTCAGCCTCCTCTTTTCCCCAAATCAACCAAGAACTCCACCGAGAAATGAAAACGTGTTAGTGAGAGACACACCAGAGAGTGACTATGGGCTGAAAGTGACTTGGAGAAGGAGGAAAAAACTGATGAGATTACTTACAGAGCGAGGTCACCTCCTTGACACTGACGCCATGATCAGCAATCAATGGCCAGAAGTTGTGTGAATGGAAAAAATATCTATTTTTTCATTCTTTTTAACATCTGTTTTGACATTTGATGGACCACATACATGAATGTACATAAAAAAGAGAGAGAGAATGATTGTTTATTTCATGGGTGTCAAAGTTTGAAAATAGCTTCTTGGATTAAATATGAGTTGTTGTTTTTTTTTATCAGTACTGTACTCTTATCATCAAATGCATTAATGTTGCTTAAATGGATTTGGTACAAATTTACAAATTGAAATATTATCATGTTTCACCTCCTACAGCCTCAGCAGCACGTTGCTTACACAGCTGATGAAAGATTGTGTCCAGAATGTCCTGTTTCCCTGGGAACTTTGTGTACTACACTTAATTTGTATTACAGCATCTATTAAGTACTTACTGTTCTTACTTGCTGAATGTTTCTTCAGCAAGGTTGATTTCAGTCATGAAGGATTCAAACATGGGTCAGTTCAGCTGTTTAATAAATAGTGCAACAGAGGTGAATGCTCTAGAAAGGAGAATGTTCCCACTAGAGAACGCTGCCACTAAAACGTATAATGTATGATTACTGTGTGCTCCATTCGGTTTTTTCTTTTTGTTTTTGTTTTTCTTAAAAAGTGAGATTTTTAGATGAAATATGCTCAGATCTTGTTTGTTAAATAGTAAAGTCTGTGTAACAGTTCGTTGCTATTTGTACTGTATATTTTCTCTTCTTCTTCTTCTATAATACAGTAGGATTACTAGTAATAGTAGTTGTTTTTGTTGGTGCTGTTCTAGTAGAAGTAATATATATATTATTTTTAATATTATAAATTTTCTATGTTTTTACATAAAATAATTAAGTGATCTTGTCGAAGTAATAAGGGTTCTTTATTATAAATATATGTATTTTATATATTGTTTTTACATTAAAAAATAATTATATATGATCTTGTCGAAATAATAAGGGTACTTTAACTTCTCTCTGACTTCTACTTTAATTTTCCCACAATTCCTACAAACCGGAAGCAATAGAAGGCAAGGCGGAACTCCAAATAGCACCTTGTCATTATATGTAGTACACTAGATAGGGTGTAGAAGTCATAACTTCGTAGTCGATGTAGTGCACTTCTATAGGGAGCAAATATTCATTCAGGACTAAGCCCAAGTAGCAGTCGATAGTAAATATACAAGACATTGTAGCTTTAAACAGGTTTCCGGACATTCACTCACTTAAAGCAGCTTTAAAGTAACTCATTAGTAAACATTTCCTGTCACATAAGCGATGCTGGTTAGGGATTAATCCGCCATGCAGAGCGGCTCTTCAGCTTCAGCTGGCCTTGGCAGTCCTGCACCGGGTTTATCTGGGGGACACAGCTCAGGGCTGGTGGACTCCGCCATCGACCACTTCATCATCCGGAATGATTTTCACGCCGCGTTTGATGCTTGTGAGAAGGGACTGGAGATTTTAGCTAAAGCTGATGAGCAGGAACAAAGCTGGTGGGTGAACTGCAAGCAACACGTTTGTTAAGCCACTAGCAATGTGCAAGACGTTTGTAAGCTCCAGAACGAAGCGTCGCTTTCCTGCCTGCTCAGTAGTCTAGTGGTTAGCGCGTTTGCCTCCCATCTGCGGGATTGTAGGTTCGATTCCTATCTCCGTGTTGTTGTGGAGTTGTGTTGTAGGCTGATTGGTGTGTGTGTGTGTGTGTGTGTGTGTGTGTCCTGCAATGGGTTGGAATCTGGTCCAGGGTGTCCCCCAACTTGTCCCCTGATTCCCCTGGCAGTGGCTCCAGGTTCCCAGTGACCCTGTGTATGATAAGCAGTACAGAAGATGGATGGATAAAAGAGCATCCATGTGCTCCTTCAATGATCATTTCTATGATTTCTTATTTCTATGATAGCAGCTCATTCAGGGACTTGAATGGCAGATGCTTCATGTAACCCAAGTTATTTCAAATTACTTTCTGTTGTTTAACAAATAAAAACATTACTCAGTTTTCTATATTAAGGCATAGAGTTATTTGAATAGTCGGTTTTGACCATAATTAGTGGACAAGATGGTGTTTAGATGCTGGATTACTGGAGAGATATTGCCACAATTAATGATTCATTAAGCAAAAATTGTAATCATGTTCCAAGCAGACAACAGAAAACGATTCAGAATTTAGATTGAATGCTTGTTTATGCACATCTCTGGCTAAAACCCTTTAGAAAAGATTCAGATTTATTCTTCAGGAGCTGTTTATTTCAAAACCCAAGGTGACTGTGGAGCATAGAGACACAGCAAAATGGGTTCATTCATATAAATAAACGTAATATCGTATTGTTGTATATGCAGTATATTTATAATAGTCTGTGATTTATTTAGTGGAATTGTTTTGGACTTGATAATTTGATAGAAAATAGCAAAAATATCAACTAAGCCTGTGTGTTTTCACAGTTCCAGGCATGGAGAGTTGAAAGCAGCGCTCTGCATAGTTGGAATTCAAGCTCTGGCCGAGTTAAACCAGTGGCATGACGTCCTGACTTGGGTTTTGCAGCATTATGGCAAAACAGAGCAAATTCCTGCAAAGATCATGCAGATGTGGTAAAAAATGTCTACCTGACACATTGTACATGAGGGATATTTGGGTTGGTATTTACTAATCAGGATAACATTTAGGCAGCATGAGTGATGAAAATCACAAAAAAATATTTATATATTGAGTTCAAATCACAGTCACACCAAAGAATCATTTCCATGTTACAATGTCACAATGGCGATGTTTATAAATCATCTGTGAAAGATGATTTGCAAATCATTTATAAAAAAAAAAAAAAAAAAAAAAAAACCCTGTAAAAATAATCACAATATTCTCCCATATTTTCAGTAAGCAAGAAAACGTAAGGAAATACAAGAAAATCTAGTATAATAAATAATTTCTTCTTTTCAATTCAGTTGCATTTCCCATGTCTTTGGCAACCAACTGAGCTAACTGTATTCATCAGATGAGCTTCATGCAAGCAGGAGAGAGTAAGGATAATAAATTAGATGTGTGCTGCATTGAAGAGACATGCAGTCTATCCTGTTCAGTCTAACTGGCTTTATAATAGAGCTATAATAATATAGCTCTATCACATAGCAGCGGCCAACATGTTCAGCTGCTGTTCCATCTACATTCACAGCATTCTTCTCTACACCAAGGTGTCTGAGCAGGCAGCGGTGCAGGAGGCAGTGCGAACTTGGCTACACTACTCCTCGAACATGAGTCTGTCAGGTTACAGCAGCGTGGCCGAGCTCTACATCCTGCATGTTCTTCTGCCACTGGGTCAAACCGCAGAGGCCAAGGAGCTGCTGAAGGATGAAGTGGGACAGGTTGCCTTTACTGAGGATCAGAGACAAACTGCACTTACAATACTCGAGAATCATGACGCTAGAAAGATGAACCATTCTGGTCCAAGCCCTGATCCCGTCCCTGTGGAGGCAGAGAAAATGATTATACCTCAAGGTATTGTTTGTTTTGTAATATTAAATAACAGTGAGGGTGATTCCACACTTAGGCTTTAGGTCATTATTGTCCCATTGATATTACATTTACAAATATGTAAAATATAAATGTAACACAGGTAGAGTGTCCTTTACAATAACCTATGTTTATATTTTAGAAAAATAACTTATATAAAGCACGGAGAACAGTAAATTTTGCCTCTCCCAGCCGACTATAATTACACCTTATCTAAATATAATCATTAAAATCTTACTCTTTTTGCATTAATATGTGAATCCATAAAACAAGCTTGAAATATCATTTTCCCTGACTCATCCATTATAGGGTATGAAAAATGTCCTGCAACATTTTCTCACCCGTGTTACCTGAACACATTCACCCATATGAAATGTTTGGAATATTCCACGTTAAGCAGGAAGTTGCATGATATGAATTTCCTGGAGACCAGAAGAAAGAAGAAGAAAATTAAGTTCTTTTTGAAGAAAGAAAAAAGTTTTTGTTAATGATATTGTGATATTGACTGATGAGGGCATGTTGAATGTACAGACCTGTTACCCAAATTAAATAATGCGGAAATGAACAATGTTTTAAGTAAGACTTTAGAACGTTGTTAATTTCCACATGCCATCAGCATGGATGCTAGTTAACCACAATTTGTGTATTTGCTAAATTTATACAAAAAAGCCTCTTATTTAAAAGCAAGATGCAGCCAGTTCCAGAGAAGAAAGCTTGTAGAAAACATTTAAGATGGGTTCTTGTTTGAGAGGGGTTAACACTTATGATTTGTTAGATTCAATGTTGAAAAATTAAAAAAAGGGTAAATGGCACCACAACTGTGGAATGACATGTTAGTAGAGTATAAATGTTTTGTACATGAAGCTTATTAACTCTAAACCTGGTTTATTGTTCAGTTTTTCATCCTAAATCGTAATATTCAGTAACTAATAGAAAGATGCACTATATGGCCAAAAGTTTGTGGACACCTAACCATCACACTCATATGTACTTTTTGAACATGTCAGTCCAGATTATTTTAATTAAATTACTCCATATTGTTTCAGGGTCAGTGGTCCGGAAGTTGAATGCTGTTATGAGGTTGTTGTACAGAGGACTGTCTCTGGCGGGTGTCACTGCCTGGTCACGCTTTATTCACAGAACTGCTGTTCTGTTATTCCTGCTCTACCTGCTGCTCATACGTATGGACCCAGGTGAGGAGATTATCTCAAAAGACTAATATAAAATCTCAAAAGACTAATATAAACTATGACTGTAGATAATGTGCATGTCATGTTGTATCTTAGTTAAGCATACCAAAATTAACCGATGACTGCATGTCAATAGAGATTGTAAGAAATTGAGTCTTGATTATACTGTGTGTTTCATTTGCAAAATTATTCGAGACATTTATTATAAAGATATTATGAAGAAGATATTATAAATCATCCATTTGGATCAAAATCATTTCAGTGTTAAAACCCTGGCTCAATAGAAGCAACGTAAAAGAGTCAAGACAGCAAATTCAAATAAGACAAATTTATATATTTATTAGAAATAAATGCAACTGCATGGGAGAGAGAGAGAGTCTTTCACAGGCATCCAAGCGAGTGTCAGGAAAGTCCATGTGCTGTTATTAAGTCAACTCAAAAAGAATAAATGTTAGAAAATGCAACAGGCAGAAATACACCAGACGTAAACACTATTTTTGAATGAGAAACACAACTTCAGTATTTAAAAATCTGTCCTGTTGCTCCTATTTTTTTTTTTTTTTTTACTTAAAGACACAATTTGCAGTAAATCATGCTAGATATACAATCTGAAGCTGAACCATAATGATTCACATTACTGAATCTCCTTATATATACATCTCAGTTACATCTCAGGAGCTCTCATAGGATATGAATATTTTTCCGAACTAACAGGCTTTTCATGAATACCAAATTTCTTGTTGATAAATGAGGCCCAATAAGTATAAATTATTTGTTGTGTGATAATATTTCCAAAGGTAGAACTCATTTCAGTTTTTTTTTTTATTAACTGTGTTTTGAATGCACATGTTAAGTCGATATCCTGTGTTACCATCCTAAGAATGAAACTTCCTGCACACATAGTATTTTATTTTAAGCATACGTTGTTGTGTTTGGTTTAAAAAGCATATTCAAAAGCATATATCCTTAATCCACAGCTTTGCCTTCAGCTTACCCATGGATCCTCCGGCTGTATGGACTCTGGCAGCAGATGTGGAATGCCATGTTTGGACCATACTACAGGGCTTCTTCCTGAAAAACACATTTGTGCACAATAAGCTGTAGAAAAACAACAAATGATTGTGAAAACACCGCAAACATGATTATGATTAACACAACCATGATATATGTGCCTGGGACTGCTTGCACAGAAAGGCTCTTGAAAAGTCATCACTTTGTGATGTGTTTTGTGAAGTGTTTGTAACACATACACCCTCAGAAAAAAGCTAAACTGTATTTTTCCTTTTCACTGGTGTGGTATGCTCAAGGGTAGGTCGTTTGTACCTTTAGTGTGTCCTTCACCTGGAAAGCATGGAGTGATCGTTTTCCACCTTTAATATAACATAACACACAACCAAATTCAAGTAAAAAAAAGCAAATAGAATGTAGTACATCATTCTAAAAGCTAATATAAGGTGCAGGCATTGTCCTTAAGGTCCAATTAAGTGTCTTAAATCATTATTAAAGGTATGCTACATTCACATTACCATGTAGAAACTGAACTAAACTGGAAACTAAAGGTATAAAAGATGTACCTAAGTGAAAAGGAAAGGCACATTTTAGTACCCTTTTTCCTGAGCATGTACACTGCAATTGAAGTTTGTTGCTCGCCGCACTATTATTCTTGAGATTTTACCTTATTTAAGATTTAGGGTGTTGAACATCTCTTGTTACTTAATAAAAATGAAGCGATCCAGAGTTTACAGATTCTGTATGTCAGCAGAGGTTAAACTGGGATGTGGGAGGTGGGGAAGCCAAACTTCTTTCATGGATGCCACCAATGTGAGAACAGTACAATTACCAGTTTGCATAAGTGTGCACGTCTTTTCCATAATGGGGCATGTTACTGTGTTCAGATTTAACAAATCGCAATCAAACTCATGTTAAAAAATAATTATCTACCTGTCATCAATTAAGTGATTCTGATTAACCCCAAATAAAGACCAGCTGCTTCTGTAGGATTTCTTGGCATCTTCTTGGTTTCATCTGACTGCTAAAAGCCAAAGAGCTTCTGTAAAAGAGCTTATACAAAGCATTTATGAAATCTCAAAAGGTATCAATCAGGAGAGGGGTACAAAACATTTCAAAAACATTCAATGTGCCATGGAATAAGTGGAGAAAATGGGGAATCACTAGTGACATTACCAAGAACAGGACATCCCTCCAAAATTGACAAAAGGACAAGAGAAAAACTTATCAGGGAGGCTGCTGAGACACCTACAGCAAAGGACCTGCATGAATATCTGACAAGTACTGCTTACTCCTTGCATGTGACAACAATATCTCATATTCTTCACATGTGTGGGCTATGGGGTAGAGTGACTACAGGGAAGCCCAATCACCCCAAACCTATGGTCTGATGAGACCAAGGTAGAACTCTAAAAGATATGTTTGGTGCAAAAATAGGACAGCTTATTACCCAAAGAAGACCATACTCACAGTGAAGCATGGTGGTGGCAGCATCATGCTGTGTGGCTGCTTCTCTTCAGCTGGGACTGGAGCTCTAGTCAAGATAGTGGAATCATGGATAGCTCCAAATACCAAGCTAGGGCAGTGGTGGCTCAATGGTTAAGGCTCTGGGTTATTGATCAGAAGGTTGAGGGTTTAAGCCCCTGCACTGCCCAGCTGCCACTGTTGGGCTCATGAGCAAGGCCTTTAACCCTCTCTGCTCCAGTGGTGGTGTATCATCTCTGACCCCAACTTCCTAACATGCTGGGATATGTGAAGAAAATAATTTCACTGTCCTGTAAAGTGGGGTGGGGTAGACTTTTTATATCCACTGTATATTTGTGTGTATTACACAAAGAGGTAGGATCTGCTATGGTTTTATTGCAACGCACGTGAGAAAGCAAAGTGCGCGTGACGCATTATATTACTAAATAATAGTCTAGTAAAGTGTAGATAATGTTTAGATAGTGTGTACATCTCACCCTGTGATGGACTTGTAGGAGGAGAGCAGGTTTTAGAGGCATTTTGGACAGGTTGTTGCTCCGCCTAGAACAGAAACTTAGGAATGAAACGAAAGTGAAAGTGAAAGTGTTTCGTTTCTAGTTAAGATTCGCTGTGAGTAAAGTTTACACTACAGCAGGTCAGTGTACCACCACTTTGTCCGAAAGCTTCACTGCAGGTCAGTGTCTAATTTCACACCTTTTTGTTTAATGAGGTTATAAATAACCTAATTTGTTCGTTGTAATCCTGAACGTGTTGATGCTAAAGCTATTGCTAAATCTATTGCTAAATGTATTAGACAGTAGACAGAAGTCATGCTACATTAAGATCCATCACAGAGAATCTGTGCATTCAGAAAGGATTCATCCTTAAAATACATCAGTGCAGGTTTAGTTGTGTTACAACACAGTTCTCTGCTTTTTTTTTAATCATTCTATACATCTAGCCCTAATGCTAAATGATGGCGTTTTCTTCATTGTGATTTGTTCTTCATTTTGAATGAATGTTTTCCTATTTCAATGACTCATAAATATCAATAAAATTAATTAAAAACCACAAATGGTAACATTTTCTATAGGTTAAATGTCTGTAACAATACTGTTGCTAGGTACCATCAAATAAAGTCTCCTCAATACTGCCTCTGTCTTCCAGCTGCAACCTACTTATTTTTATTATTGTTATTATTATTATTATTATTATTATTATTATTTTAGATGGGAATGGCTTGGTCCAGATCGGATTCTTTCAACAGAACTAGAGCCGTAGGTGAGTTGTCTCTTTTTTTAACATCATAAAGTGGATATAAGCCAAGATCTTTTTCCCACCTTTAATGTGATACAGCAACCAGTAATTATATTGAAAAACAAATAGAATCATGTTAGGGGGAAAAAAAATAAAACTTACAATAACCTGGTTACATAAGTGTGCATGCCCCTTAAGTAATACTATGTTAAAGCACCTTGTGCTTGTAATACAGCACTCAGTGTTTTTGGGTAAGAGTCTCCCAACTTAGCACATCTGAATTTGGCAATTTTATTCCACTCTTCCTTGCAGAAATGCTCCAGATCTATTATATTGCGAAGGGAATCTCCTGTGCACAGCCCCCTTCATGTCATTCCACAGGTTATCAATAGGATTTAGATCTGGATTCTGACTGCGCCATTCAAAAATGTTGAACTTTTGCTTTGGGTCGTTATCATGCTGGAAGGTGAAATTTTTCTTCAGCTGGTTTTGTGCCAAAATAGATTGATATATGGAGAATCCATGATTCTTTGACTAGAGCTCCAGTTCCAGCTGAAGAGAAGCAGCCCCATAGCATGATGCTGCCACCAGCATGCTTCATAGTGGGTACGGTGTTCTTCGGGGAGAAGCCGTCTTGTTTTTGCACCAAACATATATTTTATGTTATGCCCAAAAAGTTCTAATTTGGTCTTGACATACCGTAACACATTTTACTGCATGATTTTTTTTTTCATGGGAAAGGGCATCCAGACATGTGGAGAATACAAGAGATTGCTGTCACATGGAAATTGTAAATTCTTTTGTACCCCTTAACCTTTCGACAATGTACATACTTTGTAAGCTTTTTGCGGACCATGGCTTCAGCAGTCGGATGAAACCAAGAAAATGTCAAAAAAAAAAAATCCTACAGAAGCAGCTAATCATTATTTGGGGTTAATAAGAATCGCTTAATTGATGACAGCTATATGGTAATTAATTTTGAATGTGTTTGAATGTGATTGGTTCGTTCTGAACACAGTCACATTCCCCATTACAAAAGGGTGGCACACATATGCAACCAGTTTACTGCAAGTTTTTTCTTTTTTTATTCCTAAAAAAATGGGAATTTGTTTAAAGAAAAAAGAATTTGGTTGGTTGCTATGTCACATTAAAGGTGGAAAAAGATCTGACATCATTTTTTACACCCAAAAGGTATATGTAGACTTTTTTATATTCACTTTATGTTGCCTACAAATTGCACTTTATATCGGAGGAAGAATTTGTTTAATATTCTGGATTTATATGTACCAGTATATTTCTTAATAACTAGGAGAGAGTAAATATGCATGAATTGTATAAATGTATATGTAATGCAATCACTCATACTTGCAGGTGTGAGAGGGCTTTCGAATTGCAGTCTCTCCTGCTGTGTAAATGCTTTACTGCAGTCTTTTGCAGCCACTACAGAATTACAGGAGTTGCTCAGCAGGTAAAACAGGATGTCACCTGAGTTTAAATACAGCAATTATTACTAATTTAAACAGAATTATTACTGTAATAAACTTTCTTGATAAATGTAAATAATAATATCACAACTTGGAGCAGATAACTGGACCCAAATGCACAACTCAGTACACAGCTGGTAGTTCAAAAGGCTTGACTGAAGATTAAGGTCCCAAAGGTACAAAAGATCTCAAAAATTCAGGCAGATTTTTCCACATCACAAACACTGAATCAGGATCAAAAACAGGCAAAGCTAAACAGGAAATTAGCTCAACAAAAGTCACCAGAAATTCAGTGAGAAAAGGCTGGACCACTAAGCAGTAAGGAGCTTAAACGAAATAGCAACTGATACAGGGAACACAGGGCTTAAATACACAAGGAGTCAATCAGACACAGGTGAACCACATCAGGGCAGGGCCGTAGTCACGCAGGAAGAAACAGGAAGTGAAGCTATCTGAAACGAGAACAGAGATGAGAACTTTCAAAATAAAGGTAAATGTTTAGGCTGAAACTAACTTGACCTTAAGCAGCAGATGTGACAAATAACACATTTAGGTTTTAAATACTATAAATTAACAAATGTACAATACATGTAAATGCAAATGCTAATTGTAGCTTACAAGACATGAATAAAAATATTATAAATAAAGATATTAAAATTCCAGGTACATTTACAGTTGAGGCCAAAAGTTTACAAACAGTATATCTAGGCTAAAGATATTCAATCTCAGCTTTTCACCACTCCACGCATTTCATTTTACCATACATTTCTTTTGCCAAGTCAATTTAGAGTATCTACTTTGTTCATATCAGCTGTAATTCTAGAACAATCTATTACAGACAGATTTGTATCCGCTTTAATTAAGTATATAAGAATTCCACTGGGTCAAAGTTTTACATACACCAAGTTGACTGCCTCTTAAAGTAGTCTGGGAGATTCCAGAAATTGATGTAACGGCTTTTAGAAGCTTCCGATTGGCCAACTGTCATAATTAACAGTGAACTGGGAGTGCACCTGTGGCAGTAAAAGAGTCTATTATTAGAGACAGTACCTTTTTGCCCTTGATACCAAGGGAAAATCCAACCAACTCCCTCAAAACTTCAGAAAAGAGTTGTGGACCTCCACAAGTCCGATTCCTTCTTAGGAGCAATTTCCAAACAACTGAAGGTACCACGAGCATCTGTACAAACTACAAAGGAAGTGGTGAAGGAATTGGAGGCATCAGGTAACAAAGTATGTACATCTACTATTCAGATATTCCTACATCTCCATGGCCTGAAAGGCTTTCACATAAGGAAGAAGTCTCTACTACAAGACCAGCATTAGTCAGACTGAAGTTTGCAGGTGATCACCAGCCCTTTGTAGGAGTGTTCTCTGCTCAGATGAACCAATAATTGAACTGTTTGGCCATAATGATCAGCACTACATATGAAGCTTTTAATCTGAAGCACACCATCCCAACTATGAAGGTGTGATTTTCAACTATTCTTCCTGGCAGATTTGTTCCAGGTTCTTCTGGTTGGTTAGATGTTGTTTGTGGACCGCAATTTTCAAACAGTGCCACAGACTCTCAAAGGGATTCAGAGCTAGACTTTGACTTGGCCACTGTAGAACATTTGCCTTTTTGTTTTTAACCACTCTTATGTTGCTTTGGTCTTGTGTTTGGGACAATTGTCCTGCTGAAAGGTGAAGTTTCTCCCATGCTTCAGTTTTATTTAACAGACTGAAGCAGGTTCTTTTGTAATATCCCCTGAATTTTGCTCCATCCATTCTTCCTTAAAATTTGACAAGAGGTTTTGAGGATAAAAAAAGCATCACCAGAGCATGATCACCAGACCAAGCTGCCACCACCATATTTCATTATAGGGATTAACTGGTACTAACTGAGGTTTGACCTGTGTTAGTGTTCCACCAAACATAATGCTTTGAAACTTGCCCAAATACAGTGTCTCAGTTTTGGTCTCACCACACCAAAAACACATCTTCACTGGGTCACTCTTATGCTTTCATAAGGCTCTTCTTGAGCAATGATTTCTTTCTAGAAATCATCCTCCCATACAGTCCTCAATTATGCAGAGTTCTTGAAATGATTGTCTGGTGCATGTTCACTCCACTCTCAGCCATTGTACTCTATAACTCTTCAGTGACTCTGGTTTCCCTCACCAGTCTCTGTCTTGTATTTGGGCTGAGTTTTGAGGGACGGACTTGTCTAGGTAGTCCTTGAGTGGTGTGATGCAGCTTCCACTTCCTCACTATCAAGCCAACAGTACTTACTGGGATGTCCAACCTCTTAGACATAATTTTACAGCCTATTCCTAAGGTATCTTTAACTTCCTTAAGGATGCTCCTTAGTTTTCATTTCCACTTTCCTTCAGACTGACAGTCTCTTCAATGACAGTTCAACTGTTTTTGTTCAGAAAATGGGAGGTGTTTTAATATTCCACAGGTGAACACCAATCATAAGTCAACTGTGTGCTTATTAAGACAATTTCTTACACGTGGAGCTTCCGGAACCTGGGGGGTTGAAATACTTGCTGCCCAAATAATTAATTTTGACTGAAAATTCACAAGAGAACATGAGTTTGTAATAAAAATACTGATAGGAGGAATATATGTATTTATCATTTGTTATTCCGTCAAATCTGATAAATTCTGGAGTGGCTGAATACTTTTGCAAGCCACTGTATGTAAACTTTTGGCCTTAACTGTATATGTAAGATAGAAGTACAAATGTTTTTTAGAGTGGCTGATATTTTTGTATTTAGATGGCAGCCATCTAAGGAATCTGGTACCTACAATGTTCCCTTGGAGCTCAAAAGAGCATTAGAAGCCATGAAGGATAAAAGCCAGGCCAGTCCTCATCTGGATTTTCTGGAGTGCCTTCACCATAACCGCATTTGCCGTATGCAATATTTAATATTCCTTCAAACATACAGGTTGACAGTCATTACCATTGTAGCAGAATAATAATTGTTTAAAAAATGTCCTGAACATTTAGGCTTGTAATCTTGATTAATTAGATATTTCAAGTTCATAGAATGCAGTAAATTCTTTTTGGTAGTTTCTAAATAAAGTGTTTTGCTTTAGGGTTAACTCAACATGACGCTGATGAAGTGTTCCACGCCACCCTAAACCTCATTCAGAAGCAGATGTCTGACCAGCAAATTGTGGGTTTAGAATTTAATTCTCCATTCTGTGCTTTAAAAAGTGACTATAAAAAATAGATCAGACATAAACACATATGAGTATCATAGGCAAAAGAATCCAAAATTTCCTACCTACTATGACATACTGTAATTCAGACCTTAATTTATCTCGAAGTGTTATTACAGGTGGACTTGAAAGATCCTAATGATGTCAAGGACATGATTATGTTCTACAAAATCACACAGAGCAGAGGCTTGAGTATGATGAAGAGACTGGATTGTCTTTTTTGTCGCATTTTTTGCAGGCTGCAGAGATAAAAAATCTTTACATAACCGAGGTGGATGTATGCACTCAGTGTTTAGGCTGTGAGAATGTACACCGTGTCCCCAACTTGTTTCTCAGCATTCCACTATATCTGCAGGAGGACGAGACCACCTTGGTGAGGAAAGAGACCTTGTTCATCATTTGCTGAGATATTTTCCATTTGGTGCCAATAATCTAGTTTTAATTAATCATAGTTAAAGTTGCATTTGTCAGTGCAAAAGCAAACATGGCTATTGATGATTGAGATTTTATAGAGAACTCATTCTGTGTAAATGCATTGCAGCAACTGTTAAAGCACAATGTCTTGAGCCACCACAATCTCAGCCTTAAGATTTCTTTTCCTGAGCACCTTCTACCATACCTTACAATAGCAAGTACAGCATGTCTCCCTGAGGTTCACTTAGCATAAATACTTTAAAGAAAATCAACCTTGAACAACTTGCATATTAATCTTTATGATTAACTTGACATGGTAGTCTATGTTATCTTTGGCTAACAGATTCCTACATTATCCACAATGCTGTTCGACTACCTGCTGATAGTGGCGGCACTGGAATTTATCCCTTACTTGATCTCTGCCTAAAGAGAGTGACGCTTTAGTCCTTTAGTCTATCCACCTCTCTCACCTCCTCATCTGTACATACTGCTCAAACAGATAAAGCTCTAAAGCTTCAGCTTTCATGCTAAGACTGCCATCAACAGCATTGTGCTTAACATTTCATAGATAGTTAAATAGCCAAACATAGTTGAGTCTCTGTTGTACTCCAGAGTTTTCCTTTAAATACAAGTACTGGAGTTTTCCATTAAATACAAAAATGTTCAGATTTCCCACTTTGGGAAGGAAAAACTTCCTTACTCTATATCCATGTTACTTTCCATCTATGCAGTGCATAGATGACTCTTTAGCATACAAGCTCCTCAATGCTAATTAATTTAATGTTGTTTTCTTTCCCAGAAGGACTGTTTAAAAATGTCGTTTGAGTCTCAGAAGTTGGAAGGCAGTGACGCTTTTTATTGTGTCAACTGTGAAGTGAAGACACCATCTGTTCAGGTCTTACAATTTGATGATGATGATGATGATGATGATGATGATTATTGTTGTTGTTGTTGTTGTTGTTATTGTTATTATTATTTGTTTCATAGGGGTCCAAGCTTGTTTCCTTGCCATCTATCCTATGCTTTAATCTAAAGAGGTTCAGAAACAACAGTGGCTTTACCAGAAAGCTGAACACCAAAGTCAGTTTCCCTGAAACTATTAATATGGCTGAAATGATACCTGAGGAGCATTCCCAAGTGGTAAAGTTTGCTAAGTAATTTATCTTATGGATTAAAGATTGAAAATATGTTTAGCTCTGTATTACAAGGTTATAAGTGTTGCCTGTCTTTTCATAGTCTGAGAGCAGGTACAAACTGTATGCAGTCATAGTTCATTCTGGGACAGCCATGATGGGACACTACACAGCGTACATCTATTCCACAGACTGCAAGTGGTATTATATTGATGACAGCGACGTGGTTCAAGTGAGACAAGTTCAATTTTAAATAACCTTGAAGCAATGTATATAAAACTGCTATTTACACTCACTGACTACTTTATTAGGAATTGCTCATTCATACAGTTATCCAATCAGCCAATCATGTGGCAGCAGCACAATGCATAAAATCATAGAGAGCCAGGTCAAGAGCTTCAGTTAATGTTCACATCAAACATCAGAAAGAGGAAAAAAAAGATCTCTGTGACTTTAACTTTGGCATGGTTGTTGCTGCCAGATGGGCTGGTTTGAGTATTTCAGAAACTGCTGATCTCCTGGGATTTTCACACATAACAGTCTCTAGAGTTTACACAGAATGGTGCAAAAAAACAAAAAGCATCCTGTGAGCAGCGGTTCTGTGGGCAGAAATGCCTTGTTGATGAAAGAGAGCAGAAGTCAGAAGAGGGCAGGAAGTGTACAGTAACTTAAATAAACACTTATTACAAGGCTCCCAAGTGGTGCAACAGAGAAGCGTTCGCCTTATCATCTGGAGCTCGCAAGTCCAAGAGAACAAAATTGGCCATGTTCTCAGGTGGTATACTCTCTCTCCCCTATCAATCACAGCAACACTACCCAATCATTGGCATCTGTGAGCTCATGTATGCGGATTAGCATTTACATTTACATTTATGGCATTTGGCAGACGCCCTTATCCAGAGCGACTTACAATTATCTCATTTATACAACTGAGCAGTTGAGGGTTAAGGGCCTTGCTCAGGGGCCCAGCTTGGTGGTACTGGGATTTGAACTCTCAACCTTCCAATCAGGAGTCCAACATCTTAACCACTGAGCTACCACTTCCTGAGAGCACTTACCTCAGAGTGTGTTAATCCACCACGTGACATTGCATGAGAAGCCGTTCTAAAAGATGCTATCAGCTGATAGCCTTTGCCCTCACTGGTTGGTAGTTGTCATGTGATAGGGGAGAGCTGACTGATGGGTGGGAATTGGCCATGTCTAAATTAGGGAGAAAATTGGGGAAAAATCCACAAAAATAAATAAAATTAAATAAAAAATAAATAAATATCAGTACAACCGTGGTGAGCAGAAAAGCATCTCAGAATGTACTGCATGAATAAGCAGGGGTACAGGTGTTCCTATTAAAGATGCCAGTGAGTCTATAGTACTGAAGCTTTAACATCTGGAAGAAAATTTGTTTATGTTGTTTGTAGGTCAGCTGGGGGGAGGTTCAAAAAACGTATGGAGGGAGAGGACGGTTCAGGTATATTGCAAATTTCTATTAACAGTTCCTTTATAATGGCCAAGATTATGTAATTCACATTCACAATCTTTACAGATTTTCTTTTTTTAGTAATAATTTTTTTATCTTTTTTTGTGATGTTTCAGTGATACTGCTTATATGCTGCTGTACAGGACACTGAGCTCAGAGAAGCCCAAGAATCCCTAAGATGACGTTAAGCCTCCTTTAAACCAAATTAAATGAAATGAAGTAAAGCACTACACTATAGAACTATTAAAAAAATTAGATTGTACTAGAAATATTTTGTATTAAATATTATATATAAATGAATTATGGTATATAAGACATTTGGTGTATGTAGCATTAATCATCATAGGAAATCATTTTCTTGGTAGTATTTTTGTATCAGACTTACATTAATGATTCAGATTATCTGTCAAAAGGGCACACAGGGAAGAGAGTTGTTTCACTTATTTATGCCTCTATATATTAAATTACATTTTCTGTAAAAAAAAAAATAATAAAACCTGACTTCTTCAATCCACTATATTGGCTTCTTTTGTCCACAAGGTGTCAGTGAACTTTCAGTCCAGAGTGATGTGTGTCCTAATGCATGCTGCAGTGAGACCACTTACTACCTGAGAACACAGATAGAATTCAGCAATAAAGCAGCTAGAAAAAACTACAAGCATTCCTAACATTAATATAAACCAATTTGATGTGATGCATTTTTTTTGGACTAAATGTGTACTTCACCGAAAGACAAGTGTGCCAAGTAAATTAATGTTCTAAACTAAATTGAGTAGGCATATTAGCAGTAGATGGCTTGACAGATTCATTCATCTTCAGTAACCATTTATCCTTGTCAGAGTCACAGTGGATCCGGAGCCATTCCCGGGAACACTGCGCATGAGGTGGGAATACTGTACACTCTGGATGGGACACAAATCCCTCACGGGGCAACCAAAGAAAGAGAAGGGCGCAAAACTTAGTTTAGTAATACCAATGTTGTTATACTTTTTAACATTTCATACATTTTACAAAAGAGGTATTATTTCCTGTTTTATTTAAAGTATGCAGCAGTTCAAAAAATTTCCTCTTATACAAGCACACATGCATGTTCCCCATCAAACAAAGGTATGGTAATGCTTCAAGATCCATGTCAATCAAAGCTGGACTTTTCAGAATACTTTCTTCTGTTCCGGCAGCTTTTTTTCCTCTCACCCTTACACAGTGTTGTTTAACCTGTCACTTGGCTGTGTGCACTTTACATTGCAAGACATTCAGCTAAATGTTAGCATGTTGAACACTGCAGGCCTCTTCTTGTCTGAAGTGCATACATTTCCTTTTGATCTATAGATAGGCCATCTGTCTGCCAGTCATTATGAAAACAAAAGCCTAAAGTCTCAAATACTGCTGCAGTAATTTAGCTCAGAGTGCATCAGTGCAGAAAGTTTTACTCTGTACTCAAGTAGTACTTGTGGAACACTATATCCAAAAGTTCATCACGCCCATATTGCTTGTTGAACATCCCATTCCAAATTCGTTCCCCCTTTGCTGTTATAATAACCTCCTTTCTTCTGGGAAAGCTTTTCCAGATTTTGGAGCATGAAGCTGTGGGGATTTGTGATTTGTCATTCAGCTACGGCGTTCAGATTCGGCATTCCAATTCATCCCAAAGGTGTTCAGTGGGGTTGAGATTAAGTCTCTGTGCAGGACACTCAAGTTCTTCCACTCCAAACTTGACAAACCATGTCTTCAGCCCGTTTTGTGCACAGGAGTATTGTCATGCTGGAATAGGTTTGGGTCTCTTAGTTCCAGTGAAGGGAAATTGTAATGCTACAGCATACAAAGACATTCTGTACAATTGTGTGCTTCCAACTTTGTAGCAATAGTTTGGAGCAGAAGCACATATGGGTGTGATGGTCAGGTGTCCACATACGTTTGGCCATATAGTATATATTAGACCATATGGACTAATAATTATTATTACAGCATTATTGATATCTTAAATTAATGCAATCTATAAATTGCTCTTTTAAAACTAAAAGCACTCTTTGATAGGAAATAATAGTGAGATGAAAGAAATACACAATATTTAGTATAAGTGCTTGCATTCATTCTGTAGAGCTTGTATGATAACTTGTATGTACATTACCAAAAAGATATCCTACATAAAGAACACCAAAAATGTACTCTGTTTTGCTTACTATGGCCTGTCTTGATTTTTCTCATGAGCTACATGACTTTTCTTTCCTAAAAGCCCCATTTTAGTACACATATGTGTCAGGCTTGGCTTGACAGCTGCTGAGCTAAGCTTTCCCCACCTCTGCAGTTATGTAATGTTTGTGAAGAGGAAACAGTTCTCTTTCTGCATGCATGCATCTGGGCCATGACCGAAACTGTCACCCACCAAAACGTGAGGCTTTTCTTGTGCAAACTGTCATAACTCTCTACCTATATGCGATGTGACGTACTGTATGTAACTACGTCCCAGATAGTGTTTCTCGCTTAATATTTTGGACAAGGCATTCTCAAAATTGTGTTTGGAGAATGAAGTGCATAAACAGCAAACATCCTGTGGCCAATTTTGACATGGAAATTTTTACTTTAGGTTTCTTTCCGCAAAATCAAGATCCAGATCTTTCCAGAAAGCAGCTTTTAATAATGAGGCCTTTATTTAACAAGAGTCCAGCACTGTATACCTGTGTCCTAGTATCTTTGCTTCACAAGTCACAGCCTCACAACACTGCTAACAGTGATCTGAAATAAAACACACACTCCTCTGCTCTTGGCCTATTCTGGTCCCCAGGAATTTGGAGCTCTCTCTCTCTTTCGAGCCAAGAGCAGCATATTTACCATGTTATCTAGGAACAGGAATTGTGCATATCCAGCGGCTGTGGCTGAGGATTCTATTCCCATTTCATCCGTCTGCAGAAGTGCTGCATGTGTATCTTTAGAAGGTTGTTTTTTTTGTCCACCCACAGGGCTACATGGCCTTTTGTGATCAAATTATCAAGGGTGTAGTTGACTACAACCCTTATGTATTCTTAAGAAAATGACAGCAGAAAGCCTGGTATGTCTTAACAAGGCAGATAAGAGGGGTGCAGTTTATACATGCCACTGTAAAGCTGACACACTTCTGTACAGACATGTCTTCTGCTCTCTCCTCTGTCTGTACCACAGCTCTAGTCCCACATTTCGCTTTTTTTTTTTTAATAAACTTAAATGTTAATGCCAATTCAACTGTGATCACCTGCAGTATAAAGCACAGACAATGGAACCAACTCTTACATGTTAGGTGATGTGAAACATGTGAAAGTTTAAAGTGAAAGTTTAACCAGGTTGTTGATGCACTTTTTAATGGAGCCCAACACATTCTAACAGTGTCACTAGACTGGAACTTGAGGGTGACAGGAAAAAAAAGAGTGTGAGAGATTGAGCAAGAGAGAGCCCAAGAGGAAGAAAAAAGATATATATCTCTTAAAGACCTTCACTGTAAAATGGAACGACTTTCTCCTGAACTCATTTGACTTGTGCCTATTCCAACACAATAGACAAATTTTTCACTTCTCTTAAGTAAATGTCAACTCAAGAATTAAGAGAGGATGCGCAGAAGAATGGGTGAAAAATCAACATTAAATGACAACAGTGACAACAGAATTTTGGAGATGAACATTATGGGGATGTTTGGTGTCAATGGGCATCACATATAAGGAAAAAACATTAACAAAACATGGCGTTGGATCATGTGCCTTCTTGTGACTGATCACCTTTATCCTATGAGGAAACATTTCAAATCTGATGGAGTGGTCTCTTCCAACATGAATGGCTTAATGACTATAAAAATAATGTAAATCATAAACTATGGTCTTCACAGTCACCGGATCTCACCTGAACACTGGGAGATTATGGATTGACATGTTCGACAGCGCCTTCCACTACCATCGTCAATTAAAACATCGACTGAGTGAATATCTTTTGCTGTTCATCTCTCCAGACTTGTTACACAATTGAGGCCAATCTGGTACACATATGGCTTGTTGTGGCCCAAGCTTTACTACAATGCTTTATGTTGATTTTTCCTTTAATTTGTCACACATCTGTAGAAGGAAAGGTCAATGATGTTGACATCCCCACTGCATCCCAGGTATTGCAGTTGCTAGAGTGTGCATTGAGAAATGGTCAAAACAAAGGTAAACTCTGCCAAACTCTGTAAACTCTGTTTTTTTTCAGTATTGTGGGAAAATGTTGGAAAACATGTAACATCCGCTTTTGCTCGTATTTCCTTCTTCTTCATATATTCTTGCATATATTTACACTAGTTTCTTTCACTTCATTTATTCTTTCTTGGTCAGTTCTCTTAATTCCTGTCTACATTATTTTTATATAGCAAGTGTGTGTGTGTGTGTGTGTGTCATGAGTTCAATCCCCAGCACCACCAAGCTGCCACTGCTGGGCCCTTGAGCAAGGCCCTTAACCCTCAACTGCTCAGTTGTATAAAATGAGATAAATGTAAGTTGCTCTGGATAAGGGCATCTGCCAAATGGCATAAATGTAAATGTAAATGTGTATGTTTAAGTATGTATATACAGTACAAAACACTTCTATACTGAACATACAAACTTGATTTCATCAGTGAACTGACTCGCAACAGTCGGGCCACATAGACTATGGCTACAGTGAGCCTGGAAAGCGCCACAAACATGACACATGCTGCATGAGACGTGACAGATTCTACACCCACTCATGTGAAACTCTCATGTTTCCACTTCCACTATGTGTGTGTGTGCGTGTGTGTATGTATGTATATATATATATATATATATATATATATATATATATATATATATATATACATCGTGAGAGTGTTGCATTTTCCTAGATAGTACTGAACACACTATCTGGCCACCTGATTTAAAAAAATAAATAAATAAAATAAAATTGCATGGGTACCTGTTTTAAAATTGCTTTGCATTAGAAGGCCATGTAGCTTAGGCACATTTTATGCCCAGTATATATAAAATAGATATACTAAATAGATATACTTTCTTGCAAGTGACATCTACATTTCAACTAAAATAAACCACTTTCTGTCAAGAAGGGTCAAATCCAATTTCTTCTGAAATTACTGCTATATCCTGCAATTTTCCTTGTCATTGTCTTCTGTTATCTCTGGGTTTCTACAAATCACTTCAGAGTTCACTTGGAGTTATTGAAACATGGTGGATTAGCCAATGCCTCCTAAGAGGCTTGCAGATTTACTCTCCTCATCTGTAGCTTGTTACAGCACTGTAACATGGTGGGGTGGATGACATCATGTACATTTTGGTAATTTACCCGCCAGCCCTCTTCAGCTGCAAGGAACCCACGACTGGACCCAGACACACACACACACACACACACACATATATGCACTGGATTTTTCCAGAAAAACGAGAGGCCCCTTTGAAAGAGACTAAGCCAACTGTAAATGTCACAAATGAATGAAGGGCCTCAATTCAATATGGAGTGTAATTCAGCTTGCACCACAGCTGCAGTGTTTGATCTGCACAAATCCAATCCGTCCCAACATATTAGCAAAGAAAAGAGGCATTAATTCTTTGCCATGTTATGACATTGGAGAAAAGAATTTTTACATGTTCCCAGACATATTTTGGAGCCAGTCTTTCTTCATCTGTAGTTTGGTCTCTGTTCCAAAAACCTACACAACCTTCTAACCACAGGCCAAACACTAATAACTCTATCAGCACTTGATAAGTTTGCAAAGTCTTTAGGGATTTTAAAAATACACCTCCACGGGCCTTTGACATGAAAGTGTTTGATAATTTGTTGGGAACATGCTTAAAGATTCTGTTGAGAGCTTTCTCATGATTAATGTATGTAATGAATAACAGCACACTGTACAACTACTTTTTGTTCAAATGAAGTAAGCCCTGACAGGTACATCATGTATACTATATAGATGTTGTTCAATTATTTTCCTCTCAATAAAGGGACAAGGGTGTCAGCATAGTGACAAGTGTTTCTACCTTAAATCTACTATTAAGTATCATTTTTGCTAAGAGTGCAACACTTTTAGAAACAGCAGCTGTTCGCATTTTGAAAAGGGAAAACTATAATTTCCAATCCTGTCCACCCATTCATGCCTTTAAAGTCTTTGTGCTTTGTTCTTGCAAACAATACCCTCAGTGTGGGTGCTTTCCAATCTCAATGCCAAAAAAAGGTTTAATATATTGACATTATGGCAGAAACTTCCCAAGGGAATTTGTGCTCTCTGTGTAGAGTTGATTACCTCACTGTGGTAACATTCGATAGTGACACTGAATATCAGTGGTCTCATTCACCACATGGGAGCTGGACAGCCTCAGCCTGAGTCTCTGCAGTGATGCAATCTAACCTAGCATGAGAGTATGTTCTTGGGGTTCTACAGGTTCATTCTCAATCAATATGAAGACTAAGAACCTGCTGAGAATATTATAGACTAAGTAGCACACTCAGGTGAGTCAGGAAAATCAAAGGACAAGGTTATTACAGTCTGTGTGCTTCTGTTGCTTGGACGAATTTCCCTTAGAGAAAAAAAAACAAATTCTCCTTCTTAATGCAGAATTTTAATACTTATTTTGTCATATACAGTGGGGTCCAAAAGTCTGAGAGGACTAGTGAAAATGCATTCTATTCTATTTTGCATTCTTTTCTAATTTAATGCAATAATTTTCATTACAAATGATATTATTGACAACAACTTGAGTGAAAATTAGAATCTTTGAAAAACATGAATTTCAGAGTTTCTTAGTATTTGGTACATCCTCCTTTCTGCTTTAATGACAGTTAGGGACCTAGAAATAGTGCAGAATCTTGAATAGTAAATATTCATGATATTGACCATTTACTTTCTTTGTTTTAAATATGTAAAAATTCTAAAACCTTTTTTCCAATTTTTAATGAGAATTAAAAAAAAAAAATCCAAGATTTTCAATGTGGTCTCAGACTTCTGGACCCCACTGTATATATAAATGGTGTATATGCAATCACTGAATTGCATGAAAGTCCCAACCTGAACCTGAACCTTTCTCCATAATGAGTTTTTCACTGACTGCACTGAACCTGTATTCAATTAATCCACTTCCACATCTGTTTAAATAATCTTTTTCCACATCTGAACTCTGGATATTAACAGGTCAGATTCAAAACTAATCTTAGGCTATCAACATTTTCCTTCTGATGAATCGTCCCATTTAATAAGCCATGTCATATCTGTTGCAGTCATCTAAGACAGTTCTGTCTGTTACTCTCAGTTCAGTCCTGTTACTCTCAGTTCCTCTCACACCCATTCTGCAGTTCCCAGTCTGCATGCTTTACCACCCTTGTACCACACAACAGTGGCACAATCCCAGAAATAGCCTGAAAGTTCATTCAAATGTGGATGTCCTTCATGATTGTATTCAGTACTAATTGTAATTCTGTATTTAGGCTAAACCTGATCCCTGTATATAAACCGATTTATACCACAGTGCTGTTGAATTGTCAGAAACTTTAAAATACAACTGTATTTACTTTTATTATAAAATGAAGATAAGATCATCTTCAGTTGTATCATACAATAGAGCTGAACTGAATGGAAGTGGATTCCTTACAATAATCATTGGAAGGGCACTCTGTAGACTCCTCCAACAAGTGACAAAGAACCATAGGGTGACAGCTAACAGTGTGTATGCATCCATTTTTATCTGAAAACACAATCTGCAAATAATGCAAGCCAAAACCTGTGGTGATATCTGCATTTCACAGCTTCAGCATCCAACCTGTGGATGCTATTAGTTAGCTGTTTGAGTTCGATTAGCTATCCAGATCTTTTGATGTTTCACTGTATGAAAGCTCTGTATTAGCTATTGTACAACCGTTATAATTTAGTTTTATTATAAAATGAAGATAAGATCATATATAGAAGCAAGTTATGTAGATATGCATATAATTCCAAAGGCTGCACAAACCTTTTCTCACAGATACACATTCATACATGAGGCCAGTGGAAGCTCATTAGTTATGGCTGTGACCTAATGACTTAGTGACCTAGTGCTCAATATAACTATCATGTGTTTGCTTGGATTGTGTAAATAGCTTTGGATAAAAGTATCAGCCAATTAAATCAATGTAAATCTAAATATAAAGTTGTCACTCACACTAATATTATTCACTCTTTCTCTCACTACTATTAAGGGTTGAAAAAAGTACTGAGAAATTATACTTAAATTAAAGTATAAAGTTTTAACTGAAACGTAATGAAAAGTAATGTAAATTACAAAGTAAATGACATAGCAAAAAGTGTTAGAGTATGTTTTAAAGTAACTATGCTGTTTTGCCTGAACTATGCTGTTCTGAAGTTAAATACGATGTAAATAACCAATATATACCATTAGCTAGAATCTGACTTGCTGACTAGGCAATTGTGTTGGCTACTGAAATGTATGCTAGTCTAACCTGGCATTAGCAAAGAAAACATACTAATTTAGTTAAATATATCCAGTTATTGTTAGCAAATTAGCAAAACTTACCTCAACATGCCTTTTCAAATTAAATGGAGTTCAGATAGGCAAAGGAGATTGAAACGTTTTACTGAGGTAAGGCTAGGGGCGCTCATCCACAAATTGTACCCTGCGTCTTTGAACGGAAAGCTAGTTAGCATGGGAAAGTCACCACAGATGATGAATTGGGATAATTCTTGATAGTTAATTCAGTGGATATTAAATTTTCAGTTTCAATATCACTCATGAAAAGTATAAATATGGCAAAATAATACTTAGGTATAGTAACAAAGTACAATTACTCATGTATTTTCCACTCTGCTACTATTTATATTGAAGGGACATACAGTTCAGCCACCCTTTTGCTCTAATTTCCTCTACAATAGTGACATTCTCAACCAGGAGACAAAACTTCAGTCACAGGTCCAATCAAAACACACACCCCTTAAACTTCCTGTTACAGTTGCCTTTACAGACGCTTATATAAATATCAAAGGCGCCAACAGCCAATGAGAAGTACTCTGCAGGCTCCACTGTACTGTATGTGTCTGACTGTATGAAAATGTGATGGTTTGGATTTTCACACATTGGTAATGATTTTAAATTCTGAAGGAATGTTTATAGCAAATCAAACATGTCCTGCCCAGCCAACAGAATATAAAATGAACAGAGCACAATGTAGGTCATAGATATGAGACATTTCCTGATATGGAGGCTATGTCCATAATTGCAAGGGAAAGAGGTCCCCGGAGGGACAGCCATGGTCCTGGGAAGTAGTGACCAGGGATCAGAAAGAGCATGGCAGCTGAGACCCCTTACTCCTTTCCTCTTCTCCCTCCCTCCCTCTCCCTCATATGAGTGAGTCTGTATCAGCCAGTCCTCACAAACCTTTAAATGTCATTGTTAACAAAAGTGGAAACTCTCTACCAGATCGCGGAGGGCTTCTCAGAGTCTGCTGGTGGGAAGATTTAGGATTTCCGCTTAGTTGACCTTGGTGAGAAGATCAGAATGGATTTTCCAATGGGTATTGGTTATTATTAGTCCTTATATGAGCAGTAATTGTTGTTGTGTGGGAATGTTTTAGTGAAACTTCACCCTGAGTGTTTCTTGGAAGAAATCACTAAAAGCTTTATTTCATTAGCCCATTATTGAACATACAGTTGTATGCAAAAGTTTGGGCACCCCTCACCAAATAACATATTATGTTGATTTTTTTTTTTTTTTTTCAAATTAAAACACAACTTCACAAGTAAACTTTTTAAAATATTTTTTTTCTGCAAATGTTAATGCCCTGCTACTTCATATTTGATAAACTTGATACAAAAAAGGAAAAAATTAAGAAAATATTAATTGTGGATTTATTAATTTTTTGCACTGTATACAAGAGTTTGAATACCCTACTAAGTCAGTACTTAGTAATGCCCCCTTTGACAGACATCACAGATTACAAATGCTTTTTGTTGCCAACTAGTTTGAGATATTATTGGGCCATTATCTGGAATGCACTGAATGTTTAAGATCTACCCCCAGATTTTCAGTGATCAAGTCAGGGGAGTGTGAGGTCCATTCCAAAAGCTTCAGCTTGCATTAACTGAAGTAGCTCATGGTGTAGTTTAGGGTATATTTTGAATCATTATCCTGTTGTAGAAGCCAGTCTCATTTCAGCTTCAGTTTCTTGACTGACTGTGTCACATCTGCTTCCAGAATTTGCTGATATTTACTAAAATCCATTTTTCCATCTATCTGTGCAATGTTTACTATGCCACTGGCTGTCACACAACCCCAAAGCATAACAGATCCACCCTCATGCTTAACAGTTGGCAAGGTGTTCTTTTCACCAAATTCCCATTTTTCTCAGTCAAGTGCTTTGGACTTAATCAGTCTCCAAAACGCATCAGACTTATCTAGATATTGTTTTGCATACTTCAGATGTTTTTTACTTCTATGATGAGGTTGCAGGTAAGATTTGCTTCTGATGACTCTTCCATGCAGATTATTGTTGTGCAAGCAATTCTGCACAGTAGAATGGTGCCCCACCACTTCTGTGTCAGCTAAACCTTCCTGCAAGTTCTTTGGGGGTTTGCTTTGCCTTTCTGCCCAGCATACCGGCCTTTCTTGGTCTTCCAGATTTGACATTTCAGACAGTGGACATTTGTGTGTTGGAAGTACTTTGATATCTTTTTATAACCTTTCCCTGCTTTGTAGGCATCAGTTAGATTCTTTTTCAGATCATTAATCAGCTGCTTAGAGGAGCCCATGGTTGTCAAGTGTGAGCAGAGTCAGAAGATTTATTACTCCCTGGAATTGTTATCATTCCTAATGACTATTCTTGACCTGAGTCAGATTTGCAACTGTTATCAGTCTTTGCTGCATAAGTGTAAAGCTAATGTACATTCATTATATTAAAGTACCTTCAGTGTAGGTCAGCTGTGCTTGAGTGTGCAGAGCAGGACTGGTGCCAGAAACACCAGAGTATTTTGTACTTGTTAGTTAAGGGAAAATTACTGTTAAATGTGGGATTTCTGTAGCAGGCATGTGGGCAGAGCAATGTTTGCATAATGACAGGTATTGCCTTTGAGCATGATGACTATAGATTTATTAGAGAGAGTGGTTTGCTTAAAGATTGTATCTTCTAGCATTTTGTATAGGGTGCTTATCAACAGCAAGGTATGCACCAATTCCTTAAGTATTTGCTCTTGGGTGTTGCACTGTACTGCTGCCTCAGGCTGAAAGACTTTCGTGGGCGGGTATGGGAATGAATCTGCCTTCCCCCAGCTTCATTGATAAGACATCTGTTCTATTGCAGGCCCACGCTGCTTACTTTACAAGCCAAATGTGCGATTTCTTGATTAGAAAATTCCAAATAGAGTGCAGCTCAAACTTTTCCCAGAAATTCCCAGATCTTCTCAGACCACCCAAGTCCGCATGTCCACAACCCACGTGGCATCCATCTCTCTATAATAAACTCCAGATCAAAGCCTTACTGTATACTGGGCAGTGTGGCCATGGCATCCTGTCCTCATCAAGGCCAATCTCACAGTCATAACACATTTTTTGCTGATAAGTTTGGTATGCCCTCTGATTGCTCGCAAGCATAAAATGAATCTATGATCATGAAACTTGGAATGTGATAACTATAGTGTAAAAGCAGATGGTGGTAGCTTCTGTATCCATTTGCTTAAGTTTATGACAACTTTCATTATACTACAGCACTGTTCAATTCTGATTGGTCAGCAGGTGGTAATTTATCTTCTAAAACAACAGCTCTAATGTTAGTTCCAGCTGCAAGGCGTATATTCATGTGCTTATTCTAATGTGTCATTATTTCTATAGTAACAATTTACACAGAGACTCTTTATGCAATTGTCAATATGGTTACGTTTTCTGTGAGGAGACTTTTTTTAGCATTTTTGGAAGGAGTCTCCAGTGTCAGTGCTTTGTAATGGTCAAGCCGTTTTCTTTCATTCTTATACAGAAAAGTCTTCAGGATTGTGAGCATTGCGTTTTGTGGTTTCTCTGTAACATAACAGGCTGTATGTTTGTCTAATTAACTTCATGAGAGAAAAAAGAAAGGCTGGTGAGGAAAAAACTGTTTGTAACTGCTATAACTCAAGTTATAACAGGAACTAACTTGTTTCGCGGGCATTCTACAATATTAAATAGTAGTAACAGTAAATGGTTAAGTAACAGTAAATGGATATAATGTATGTGTCATTCTTTAGTTAATAGAAAAGTGTAATCATTGGCAGGTTGCTGTGGTTTAAGAGGAATAAAGAACTTTGGGATGTGCTGTTATTGGAAAATAATCAACTTTAGGGTAGTAACATAACAATACGTCCAGCTGTGTTTTATTCCTTCCTTAATATATTAGTGATAGACATGAACAAATAACTAATTATTTGACAATTGACAAACGTTTATAACTAACACTTCGTGTCGTTGCTCATGTGTGTATACACTATTATATCATTTATAACTATAAACAAAACCAGGTGCAACCAGGTGCAATGTGAGTTACTGATAACACCCAGAAGATTAATTTCAATTAACAGCATATCCCAAAGTGCTATTTCCTCTTATACCACAGCAACTTGCTGACATGTTGTACATTTTATCTGTTTATAGTTATATTCAATGCTGTGGAACATCCACAACCCAAGTTAGTTCCTGTTATCACTTATATTACTGCAGTTAAAAACAGTTGTTTCCTCTCCAGCCTCTCTTTTTTTCTCTTTCGTGAAGTTAATAAGACAAAAACAATGCAGCTGTCCTGAAGACTTTCAGTAGTTGAATACTTATTGACTGTTACAAGGCACTGACACTGGAGACTCCTTCCATAAATGTTAAATAAATGTCTCTTTACAGAAAACATCACCATATCAACATATAGGTCTCAGTGTACAGTACAGTACTATACAGAATAATAAACTTCACCTTATTTTATGCTCTTGTCCAGAATGCTGACTCTAAACTGTCCTACAGGACATAGGAAACAGGTCTGTTTGGCTGTGCTCATTAAACAGGGCTAGGCCGGCATCTGTGGAACCCAGTGATTCTGCTTTGGACGGTAACAAAATAGTAAATCAATCAGGTGAACTAGAGGCCAAAACCAAGGCTGGGACAGCTGTGTAGAAAACAATTTATTTTCAGAACATCTGCCAAAGAAGAAAAAGTGCAAGAAGACTGAACATATTTATGTCATTTATGTCAGAGTTTGTGGAGGATTACCTTTAGCTGCATAAATAGTGCCTGGTTTGAATTAGTGACTAGAAAGTGATCTGTCTTTAGCCAGTCACTGCTCACTGTTTTTCTGTTTCTAGTTGAGTTCACTATTTCATTCAATAACTGCTTATAAGGAGACCACATCTCAGAATCAACTGGTTCTATGATATGACTGGTTCTGTGTGATATGACTGGTTCTGTGTGATATTAGCATTTTACAGAACCTCACGTGGTTCACAGCTTGCAGTGGTTTCAGTTATAAACAGAAACCTGAAATAAAATAAACGTTACCCACACAAACAGAAGCATGAATTGAAATGACTTAATTCCCGCATTGTGTATTGCTTTTTATTTCATTTGAGTTGTACCTGGTTCCACATGGTTGGAAATACACTGCAAGTATGAACCTGTCAATGTAGCCAATACTGTGTTATAGTTTTACTGTTGACTGGCCTATTCTGCCTTCTACACACAATTTTCACATTGGAATCAGCATTAACCCTAAATCTTGAACAATGTTTTTGTGTTGTGATATCTTCAATGTCTGTATATTTACATTTACAGAATTTAACAGATGCCCTTATCAGAAGTGCTTTGTAGACTTCATTATCAGGGACTAAGAGTACCATCGGTCTAAAAACCCTGTTGAGGAGGTTAGTATAGTATATAAAGAAAACACAAGATCCAGAGCCAATCCTAGGTACAGTGGGCACGAGGTGGGAATATACCCTGCCATCCATCACAGGGCACCATGCACACACACTCATTCACACCAAGAGCAATTTATCTTAGTCAATCCACCTACTGACATGTTTTGGAAGGTGGGAGGAAACTGGAGAATCCAGACGAAACATACACAGGGGAAAACATGCACAGAAACTCCACACAGACAGTAACCCAAGCTCAGGATCAAACCGCGGACCTTGGAGCTGTGAGGCGGCTACCCACTGCACCACCAAACTGCACAACTACACACTTTTTGCCCCTAAAATATTTCTCTTTGTGTTTTACTTGAATTTTGTTGGATGCTATATCACATTAAAGGTGGAAAACATCTGACATCTTTTTTTCTTTCTTTCTTCCTTTTACATCACAAAAACCTGCAATTTTAAGAGGTGTGTGTAGACTTTTTATATCCACTGTATTCAGTGCCATTCTATATGGTTACAAGTTCCTTGTTATTAAAATCTCACAAATGCTTTGTTTTATGTGCACATTAAGAAACATACCATAGTGAATGTCTGCATATACTAGGCCACACTATATATATGCCAAGCTCAGTGGATGTTGACAGATAGAGAGAGAGAGAAAGGGGAAGAGAGAGAGAGAGAGAGAGGGAGAGGGAGGGAGTTCCTCTTATCTTCCTCTGTTTAGAGATGTGAGGATATGATCTCATGCTCCAAAAATCCAACCTATGTCGCTACTCTCCGCGCTGCAGCCAGGCTTTTCTGCTCTGCTGACTCTTACACACCACATACATACACACACAGGACAATGATGTACATAGATGAATATAGCAAACTTATATATCAAAATAAATCAGTTTCATTTTACAAATTCACTGCAGAAGACTTCAGGACTTCACTCCACAGTCAGTAAAGGATTTGATGAATGCTGTTGGGTCATCAAGGGAAGGGGTGGTGTGAGGAAACAGAGAGAAGCAGAAACAGACTCATCCTTTGGAAACTATCGCTCACAAAACTAGAGAAATCAACCAACAGAAAATATTCTGTTTTGCAGTTACACAGGATATAGGGTGACTGCTTTCTTTTTGTTATGTTTCTTAAAATGCTTTGGTCCTGTGACTAGTACTATGTTCACACAAAGCGCAAAAAATGTAAATGCACTCTCACCTAGTGCTACACTTACAGACAGAGGTTTGTGGTATTCATTAGTGTAAGGCACTTTTCTAAGAAAATACCTGAACAGGCTAATTGTGGAATTCAGGAGCAGGTTAGGGTTGGAATAATGCCTGAGTGGAGAATAACTAAGATCGTAATTACATAAGAATGGCAGCGATCTCTGTCTCATCCTGCCGGCATTGTCTGTAATTTAATTAGTTTGTTGAATCAGTGTGCTGAATGCATTGCAGCATTCCATCTTTAACTAGCTTGTCTCAAAGTCAGATGCCCATGCATTGAGCAAAAACATCTACAGGAACATGTTATAAAGCTTTATACCACAGCACTGCTGAATTCTCAGTTAAGGTGTTGATTAACATTCTATAGCAGCACGGCTCTGACAGAAGTTCCAGCTGCAAGCTAAATCACAGGGTTGTATTCATGCACTTGTTCTAATACATTATAGTTTTTATAGGAACTAGAAGCAGAAGCCTTTATTTGTCACACATACATTACAGTACAGTGAAATTCTTTTTTTCACATGTCTCAGCTTGTTAGGAACTGGGGGTCACAGCACAGAGTCAGCCATGATACAGTACACCTGGAGCAGAGAGGCTTAAGGGCCTTGCTCAAGGGCCCAACAGTGGCAGCTTCCCAGGGCTGGGGCTTGATCAGTAACCCAGAGCCTTAACCACTGAGCCACCTGCCCCTAGACAGAGATTTGTCAATAGTGTCAGCGCTTTGTGTCAGTCACAGGTAAAGCTGTAATTTTAGGTTTTGACACACACCTTCTGGTTTCTGGTTGCACTTTTTGCCATATTAAGAGAGAAAACTGAGTGTCATGTGGGAACGACTGTTTATAGCTGCTATAACGTAAGCGTAAGTGATAACAGTAGCTCACTTGTCTCATAGACAATCAACATTAAAATGTAACTATTAATGGGTAAAAAGTATGACATTCTTTAATATATAAAAGATTGTTAAAAAAGAGTGTTGGCACTCTGTTGTGGTATAAGTGGAATAAAACACTTCAGGATGTGCTAGTATAGGAAAACAATCAACCTGAAGGTGGTAACAGTTCAATTCAACTTTACGTTGGGCTCCTTGTTTATTATTTTTCTATAACATGCCATGTCTTTTTTATTCCTTACTGGTGGTTGTTTTATTTGTTTTGTTGTCGCCAGAGCAATAAAAATCCCTTAATCAGTAAAGTGATTTTCTGGGTGTCATAATTCTAGCATTTATTACTATGCTGCTCTTCCCCACATGTGTATGTTTGTGGTTTGTGGCTGTGCGCTGGTATGCAACTGGAATCTTTTCAGGCATTTCTTAGCATTTCTTCTGACCGTTGTTCAAAAGTATCTAAGTGAATTTGAGCACATCTGTGCAACTGTGGAGAAAAATAGTCAGTGCACGTTGAAGTATGTGCAGATAAATGATAATGAAGTTTACCAAGACGTCTAGAAATTTATGACCTACGGGTTAAAATTTGCAGCTATCATGCAGTGCTTGCATAAAAATAACCAATAAAACACATGCATTTTACTTTCCAAGAAGTTTCACTGGCTTTCATGTGAAAGTCATGAGAAAATTCAACATTGCTAACCTTGCCCCTTGCCCTGGCCTTAGCTGGTCAGAAATGTTCACATGAGTTGGATTGTGCAAATTCCTGTATGTGTGTGATCACATTAGTGAGTCATCAATTTTCCTGTGTAAAGAGTAAAAATGAGTAGCAGAGCTAAACTCTATACTATAATCTATCATTTCATACCATAAAGCAATGTGTTTTGAGAAATATGATGCAAGAAATTTGTGTGGTACAGAAGAAATCCTTCTGCTGAAGGCATGAGGGAGGGATGTTGTAAAAATTCTCTCAGGTGCTATCGCCAGGCAACACTGATCCACTTAATTCCCTCCTGCTTTTTGACCTAGGTGGTATGGTCATCTCACCTGTAAGCACTCAACATTCTTCGGGTCATTTTGTGTGACTGTGTGGATGCCAAGATTTTCTGATTCCCTCAAGAATGAGTTAATAACAAGACTTATTGCAGATTGCTTATGTTTAGTTGGGCTGGTGATAGGTTTATAATATTATGTTTTGTATGTGGATAAATACTTATGCATATACATGATTCCAACCTCTGTGTCTTTTTAAATTGCTGCTGATATTGCATCACAGGAAAGCGTAACACACAAGGAAGAAAGTGGTATCTACTCTCTTCTGCATACATGAGCTCACAGGCGCCTGGGATTGGTTAGTGACACTGTGATTGACAAGGGAGAGAGCGTATGCCATCCCTCCCACCCAGTGAGCAGGGCCAAACTCATAATGTTGCTAATCAGATCAGCTTTCTTCTTTAGTTGGCTATAAATAAATACTTAATATTAGTTCAGTTTTAAGTTTACTATGAGCATTATAAAGTTCATTATTAACTATTGTATTGATAGCATCATATTGAATTCAACAGGTAACTTAGGACTTGTAAGCTAAAATATTTAATTAAAGAAAATTAAAAGTGGAGGGACAAGAGCTTATGAAAGAATGGAAGGATAAGATAACAGAGATTAAAAATTCACAATTGTTGTAGTCAGGAGCGGCTCATGACCATATACTCTGATGTAGCAGGACAACATTTGTAATGACACAGCCTCATGCAAAATTAATTTAAGAGGCTATCACACTTGACTTATGTTATAGGCTACCATTTAGTGAATAGATATAGAATAGATTAGTGAACAGAATAGATTATCGGCACAGATGATTATCATAAAAAATTCAAACAATTCCCTTAGTTGATCAAACTGAACATTTCTGACATGACAGTTTCACCTCACTGTTGAATTTGCTTTAGTTGTTAAGATATTTGCTTGTCAATCTTTTAGATGTGCAATCTTTAAATTTTTTAAATCAGATGTTATAATTTTATAAGGAATTGGTGCAGTTATGATGGTTTCTGGTTGCTGATAATTGATATTAACAACCTAGCTACCTAGTAGCTAGCTAGATAACAGTGTAGATTAAATCATATCCTATTTAATCAGGAAAAGGACTGAAAACTATGTCCTAAATATTGGCAGCGTTAATTTTGATGACTAATGTTCAAGTGGATTTTTAAAAGAAGAAGTGCCGCTGTATAAAAGGAGGGCGGGCCGCTCTGTGCATGTGTGAGCCGTAAGCGCATGGAGTCCAAAATGGCAGAATTGATATTACTGGAAGAGTTAGCACATGCCATGCATAGGAAGGAATATTTAGAGAATGCTTTATTTTTGCCTTTTCACATTTTGCAGTGATTGGCATATTTGCTTTAAACTTGAACTCTTGTCTCTTAAAGATACTGCAATTCAATTCAATTTTATTTGTATAGCGCTTTTAACAATGGATATTAAATACATTCAAATTAAATTGAATCAAAATAAATTGTAAATATGTGAATTTATCCCTAATGAGCAAACCAGAGGTGACAATGGCAAGGAAAAACTCCATGAGACAATACGAGGAAGAAACCTTGAGGGGAACCAGACTCAAAAGGAAACCCATCCTCATCTGGGTGATAACGCAATGTCCTCCACCTCTATAGGTATAGCTTCCTGCTTTTCCAAGACAACATTGATGAGGACTCTTTGTTTCTGTGATGCTGCAAATAATATTTTTTTATTCTCATAGATGTGAGTCAAAATTACTTCCACTTCTGCCTCTAAAAAAATTCTTCCTCTTTGGCCATTTAGTACTAGTTATTTTATGCTTTCTGCTCTGTGAGCTTTGTCATTGTCTTATATGTTTTGTGGCTGTCACTAAATGCAAATCAGTTGTGCCATGCAAACGCCTGGTGAATTACATGCGATTGCCATTTATCAACATAGACTCGTGAATACGAAGAAAATTAGCATTTCCGAAACTTTTGTAAATAGGCAAGAAATTCTAAGTTTGGTTTGGCTTATGCAAACATTTACGCAGAACTTTACTAAACGATTGAGAAATGAGACCCATTGATACCATGAGCATGGGGCAGAGCGAGTCCTGTCCCAATGTGTCTCTATTAGCACTTGTTGTAGTTCCCATTTTTGACCACTATACGCAATAATAACTGTATGGAGCTAAACGGGAGACTGAGCATGCTGCCCGCAATTGCACATCATCTAGAAAGGTGATTAAATCAGCTTATATCTGTCAAATAGCAACATTTGTTTAAATCGTTAGTCTACTCAAAAGAGGTAATTAGTATTTCAGCTGAATTTAAAAGGCGTGGGGTTGTGAATGAGGACTTTATGAAGCTTAACATTTGTTGAATGGCTGATATACACTCACCATCCACTTTATTAGGAACACCTGTAAACCTGCACATTCATGCGGTTACCTAATCAGCTAATCATGTGGCAGCAGCACAATGCAAAAAATCATGCAGATACACATCAAGAGCTTCAGTAATGTCCACGTCAGACATCAGAATGAAGAAGAAGTGTGATCTCTGTGACTTTGATTGTGGCATGGATATTAGTACCAGATGAGCTGGTTTGAGTATTTCATAAACTGCTGATCTCCTGGTAATGTCACACACAACAGTCTCTAGAGTATACACAGCATAGTGCGAAAAACAAAAAACACTGAGTGAGTGACAGTTCTGTGGGTGGAAGTGCCTTGTTGATGAGAGAGGTCAGAGGAAAATGGCCAGATTGGGTCGAGCTGCCAGGAAGGATATAGTAACTCAGATAATCACCCTTTACAACCGTGGTGAGCAGAAAAGCATTTCAGCATGCACAAAACATCGAACTTTGAGGAGGATGTACTACAACCGCAGAAGGCCACACTGGGTTTCACTCCTGGCTGCCAAGAACAGGAATCTGAAGCTATCATGTGCACAGACTCACCCAAACTGGACAGATGAAGATTAGGAAAAAAAAAATCATCTGGTCTTTTCCGTGTCTTCAGCTGTCCAGTTTCGGCCATGGTTAAAGTCACAGAGATCACATGATCACTGCATGACTGTATGCATTGTGCTGCTGTCACATGACTGGCTGATTGGATAACTGCATAAATTAAGCAGGTGTTTAGGTGTTCCTAATAAAGTGCACTGTGAATGTGTGGTTGTGGTGCACATTAAGAATTGTGATATATTACCTATGACACATTTCTGCAGTGTGAACTTCACAAAAAATGCTGATCCTGGTTGAATATACGTGTACATACTTGTGCATGGAAACTTTTGCACTCAGCTGTATATGATCAGATGGACACAAATAAACAAGACTGAACCTACGTACGTGATGACGCGCATGCGCAAAGCTCAACGTAACGCAGAGCGTCTGAAATAACGTCTGGCTTAAAAAGTACACGGTTTGTTCAGTTCAGTGTTGGAAAAGGGTTAAACGGCACCGCAATCGCGGCTTGATGTGCACCGGAAGCGCGCAGGATCGTGAACGCGCATGCGCAATGACAATGTGGACAGCGCGCACGGCGAAAAGTTTTTTTTTTTTTTTTTTTTTTTTTTTCTTTTTGCAAAGTGGAGAGGAGAAGAGGAGGGGCAGAACTACTGGGTGGTCGTGAAGCTGGTTAAGAGTTCCTACGTGCAAGTGATGGCCCACTGTGGTTGGGAACTTGTGCGTGTGCGTGTGCGTGTGCATATGCGTGGCTGCGCGGTGCTGGCCCACTTTGTCGCTTGATGCGTGCGCGGCACAGCGCTGGTGAAGAAGGGAAAGGCCTAGAGGGAGAAGGTGGTGATGAGGTAGAGAAAGAGCGAGGCTGCACAGTCCCGTGGCGACCCTGATGCTTGTTTTTAAAGTGCACTCCTGCCTTTTTCTCTCTCTCATCGTCTCCTGCCGCAGTCACTTTAAAACGTGGGGAAAGTAAACATGGAGTTGTTCTGCCACGAAAAGGAAGGAGTCGTCAGGGCTCTGCTAGACCCCACCATTTTCAGCGACGACAGAGTGCTGCAGAGTCTGCTGACTATCGAGGACGCGTTTCTCCCACAAGCCTCTTACTTTCAGCGCGTGCAGAAAGACCTGCAGCCCTACATGAGGCGCATTGTTGCCACTTGGATGTTGGAGGTTAGTTACTGCTCGCTTGGGCTTGTTCTTGTGTGTGTGTGTGTGTGTGTGTGTGTTTCCCACTCTTTGATATAAATACTTAAACTCACAGAATGGTGATTGGATTCTAAAACTGACATGCATTAGATCATCCTGAGAATTAGGCCTTAAAGGTGTAACAGTCGATTAGTGTTATTCCTTAATTGTACAAATACCCTGGAAGATATGTAAAACATGTTTTAAAAAATATTGGCTGAAAACTTGGCGTTTAAAAAGTTCATAAAGTCGCTGAGAAAACCCGTATGGCTTCCGGTCCGGAATGCTTATTTTCGTGTTTGGATGCGCCTCATGCCAGTCAGTTTATAGCCTCAATGTCATACCCACTAACTGTTAGAGACCTACATAGGGAGGGGGGGTATTTATTTTTACCAAATGGACCTTTAAACAGGTATGCAAGCCCTTCTTAGCCTGAAATGTGCAGTAAGTTCTGCCACTGAATCTCTTTCATTTAATAGTTGAAAGCTGAAAAGACCTGACAAGATCCTACGGAAGTGATGAAAGCTCCTAAAGTTACATTTATGTACGTGTTAAGTCCATATGAGGTAGCTAGTATGTAGAGTGGGCTTTTAAAGTTGTTGAACTGTCACTGCATTTTTTAAAAGAATACACCCCTAGCTCTTCCCAGCCACTGGTGTAACATTAGGCTGCACATTTCATTTCTTTAAAATCCTTTTTAACTTGACGAATCACCAAAGCAGCTCGACTGTGTGGGTGTTTGCAGCTTTGCGGTCTTGTGCGACTCCATGACTTCCTATGTTGAGTCATAAATAAATGAATTGTCTTCAGTGAGAGGTTGTTTTCCTGCTTCAAGAACAACATTCAACATGACCGCTTGGCAGAATTGCAACGAGCTGTTTATGCTTTCATTGTAGAGGGTTTGTAGAAGCCGGCACATAATTAGTGGAAATGAATGAGCATTTCTGTTTGTTTTGGCAAATGCTGTGTTGCTTGTTTCCACAGGTTTGTGAAGAAGAGGAGTGTGAGGAAGAAGTTTTCCTTCTAGCAGTCAATTACCTGGACCGATTTCTTTCTGCAGTGCCAACAAAAAAGTCGTATTTGCAGCTTCTTGGTGCTGTGTGCCTCTTCCTGGCGTCCAAACTGAAATCATACCGGCCATTATCGGCGAAAAAACTCTGTCTTTACACGGACAACTCGATCACATCTCAAGAGCTGCTGGTAAGACTTGGTATTGAATCAATAGCCTTGTTCATGTTCGTAACCTACTCTGGCTTCTTTTCCACTGTAAGGTAGAGCTGGGCGATATGGACAAAATCTTACATCACGATATATTACATTTTCTTTAAAATGGAAAATTATGAAAAAATGATCTATGCAAAATACCTGCATGCATTCATGACTGGTCTGCAGCGTACCTTACAAATGACCGTTTTGTGGTCAGTGACTGATTTGTCATACCCGTACCACGTTCAAATGAAGGAAGTACCTCCCTTTTTAGGGACGAGTTCCTCTTCTGTTAGTAGGGCCGATGCCTGGTTTGTGTTGGAGTGTTGCGTGGAGTTTGGCTCCGGGTCACTCCTCCATGCTTGTTTTTGTTACAGCACACCGCTAGTAGCTCCTAGCTCCGACCATAGTGTTGTAAAGTGGCTTTTGAGACATTGGCGATATAGACGATATCGGAAATATCTATCAATAGACATTTTTTCTTTCGTCGTATGATGTGATATCCCATATCCCAGAGCCCTAACCTAGGGCCAAACGGTTCTGCGTGAGGAGATTCAAGTTACATTTTCAAATGAGCGTGGTTAATCAAAGAATAACAACCCCTTTCAGGTAGGATGGCTTGATCTGGTAAAAATGGAGCTATTTGGGTCCATTTTTACCAGATCAAGCCATCGTATCTGCAACATATTGAACAAGCTGCGCTGCTCCAGTGATGCAGCTGGGCATACGAGATGCATCCAGTGTAAACCTTGGTGTGCAGAAGCAAAGAACGTTTACATGCATCACCTCTCAATGCTCTGCACGCAGAAGTGCCCTTGCACGTAAAAGCTTCCACAGCTCTGGGCTTGCCGATACCATTTTATGTGCTCATTTCACAGGTCCTTGCTTTATCTATTAAAAGATGTTATTTCAATACCATGCACTGTTTTGCTGCCATTGCTATGGTGATGTGAACAACTTATTGAACATCCAGGCAGAGGAATGTGGCCTGACAAAACTAGGTTTGCCTTCTGTTTTTTTTGTACCCACTTCCCTTACTGACCTGATTAATATTTACACTGTCTTAAATGTCATTTACCATCATCCTCTGTGAAAATGTGAAGTTGTAGACAGATACCAAAAGCAATGACATACTGTTCCTCAATGTTCCTGTACTATTAAAACTATAAAAGTATATCCATCTCACTTTGCACTATTATATACCCATTTTCATTGCATGTTGTTTCTATGTTCATGTTGATGTTTCTAATTCTAATGATGCTGTTAATTGAAATTGTTGCAGAAATTATTTCAGTCCCATTAGTAACTGAAATGTGTACTAGAAAATAAGCAACACTGGAAGTTTGGATGTACTTACTGTCTAATATATGCATTGTCCATCTAAGAAAAATGAGAATCGCTATCTGATGTACTTAGCTCAGCTAGCAAACAAGAATAGCTCTGTGAAGGTTTTCGGTCATACAACTCATTGTGAAGGTCTAGTCATAAGTCGATGTGAATGAACTTGTGTTACTATTAGTACCACTACTGTGTAGGCTATGTGTGGTCCTCACTTTCACCACAAGCAGTTGCATAGAGATTGCAGTGAGAGTCACTTTTGATTTTGTTGGAACTGTACATTCAAAGGAAAACCCAAGCAATGTATTGTGTCCGTAAATGAGAGCAGGCCACAAACACGCAGATGTAATGGGAAAATGAGAGGTTGCATGTGCTATGACAATAGACATGCTTGTAAAGCATGTTTTTTTGCTACTTAAACAAAAAGCATATTTCATGTTGGAATGTGTCTGATTTGGGCATCTCCGGATGTACTGGTTTAGTGGACAAGGATGGTACTATGATTAACACCTAACCAATGCTGTAATTTGTAATTAAGCACTTAATGCTTAAATGCTGCCTTAATAGCATCATCTTAACGCCTCTACAGGAAATGACTACACAAGTATTTTGCCATGTCATGTCTTTAAATTGAACTGAATCTGCTATCTTGGTAGAATCAGTTCTGGAGTTAGTACAGCATTATTGGCTTTTTGCATTTAGTGGTTATAACTTTCTTTTAAATTGGGCTGGGTGGAATTACAAGAGGAAAACAACAGATGTGTCAGTGGAAACAGAAAATGTGCTTAGGTTTTTTGCAGAGATGTCAAGATGCATAAGGCAATGCAGTGTCGGTATGGTGCGTGGGTGAAGTGGAGCAGTGGAAATGTGAGAGGCTGACTCAGTCAGTCCCATCCTTCTGCCAAATCTAAAAGGTCTTTTCTGTATTGTTTCAATTCCTTTTCGGTTTGATTATTCTTCTTGGTTTAATAGACCACATTTTCACTCTTTACTGCCAGAGAGTTTGAATATAACTCCCAGGACCAGCTGAAAGGCTTTTTTCTTTTTGTTTGTTCTGCAAACTCTTTAGATTCACTTCCACTTAAAGGTTGGGTCATAGATATTGTCATATAAAACAATGAAATTGTTTAGAGTAGATTAACCAGAGCGACAAGAAGGAAACTGATGCAGAAAAAGAGGTTAGTTCTAGCTTTATTTAGGCCGTGTTGCAAAAGCTATGAGCTGTAGTGCTTATAAAAGAGTCTGTGGAATCTGGTGAGTCCAGGAAAATGTCTGTAAATTCTGGTTGGCTCTTAATGATTTGAATTATTTAAATCAGTTTAAATTAGTGTTAAACCATGGTTAAAGCCTCGTTCAACAGAGATCATTGCAATACTACAGAATCTAACACTCAGTAATCCGATACTGGTATAGTTATAAAATTTACAGTACCTTGCATAAGTACTCACCCTCCTTGAACTTTTAATTGGAATTACATACAGTGAATTTACAAAAAAAAAAAGGTTGTGATTGCATAGATATTTGCCTCACTACTGTGAAACCCGTAAGTTAGTTCTGGTGCAGTCAGTTGCCATCAGTAGTAAAAATAATTAGTTGACTGGAGTAAATTAAAGTATCATGTAATCTCAATATCAATACACTCTGATGCAGTAGATTAGCTGTTTACAGGATAACCAAAATATGGACACTCCACAAAGCTGGGCTTTATGGACCACTAGCAAGAAGAAAGCTATTATTGGAAAGAAAGCCATATGAAATCCTGTTTGGCGTTTGTCAAAAGGCACGTTGCACAAATAGCAAATTTGTGGGAAACGGTTCTGTGGTCTCATGAGACCAAAACTGGACTTTTTGGCCTTGGAGCAAAGTGCTCTGCTTAATGAAAACCCAACACTGCTCATCAGCCTATGAACGCCATCCCTACAGAGAAGCATGGTAGTGGTAGCATCATTTTGTTGGCATGCTCTTTATTAGCAGGCAACAGGTTAAGGATGTGGAGAAAAATGGGTGGAGCCAAATACAGGGCATTCCTAGAAGAAAACCTGTCTCTGTCTGTAAGAGACTTGAGACTGAGTGGCAAAAGTTTACCTTCCAACAGGACAAGACCCTGAGCAGACTGCTAAAGGTACACAGGAGTAGTTTAAAACCAAGAAAACCAAGAGGGTTAGACTGACCCAGTCAAAGCTCAGACCTCAATCCAATTAAGAATCTGTAGCAAGACTTGAAAATTGCTTTTTTTTGGTGCTTCTACCAAGTATTGACCCAGGGGCTGAATACTTATGCAACAAATGCCTACTTTTTTTGTTCAAATAATTTTTGTATCACAATTAAATAGTTTGCAACTACTAATCTTAGACATATTGTGGAAATCAGATGGTAAAAATCCCAGTTAAGTCCGTTTCACTTCCAGGCTGTGACACTACTGTCACAGTCTCAATGGAAAATACAATACCACACCACACCACTAGAAGTTCTTATCACCTGAATACTAACCACGTCTAGTTCACCTATGCTCACCTAATGTTTATATACCCCAGTGTTCAGATAGCCCTTTGTGAACACTCCACCTGGCTTTGTAATTTCTGGTTGTCTTTTTTTTTTTTTCCCCTATGATTTTTTTTTTCCCCAACTCTGCACGTGGATTCAGCTACTGCTCTCCATGAAGTGAGTTGAAATACAAAATGTGGAAAAGTTAAAGGGTCTAAAAAAAATCCCATGCTTATTCATGTATCATGCTCTATGATTGGTTGGTACTTGCCTGCAAGCAGATTGTAGAATCCGTAGCAGCGCCTGAGGCGTCATTTTAACTGAAAACAGAGCTCCAAAGTCGGCTAAAATACCGATTTCCGCAGTCATGTTCTCGGGCACTGTAGATTGCAGGGGTGGGGGCTGGTGTCATTTGAAAGCTACTGAAGAGCCCTTTTTCAGTGGTTGCACACCCATATAAACTATAACGCAAGTCAGTCGTTGTGGTCCAGAGCTTCACAAGTGCCGATAACTCCCAGTAATGGAGTAACTTCCAGGCTCGCCACGAAAGAATGAGATCATGTGACCAGCGTGTTCTCTATATATTTTAACTATATGGCTTGCGCAAATTGGGACCTCTGGTGTTAAAAAGTGCAACTGCATTAGATGCATAATTAATAGAATGCTAATTTCCATGATGTGAATCGTACATTTCCCCATCACGTTTTTGCTTCGCGGTGATCATGATGCATCATTACACCCTTAGTTACTCGGCAGGTCTGTGTCTGTTGTGCATGTTTATACCTAACTTTGTCATACTTGGTCAAGTGTGCTGAGAAAGTTAACTAGCCGGGTACCAAACTAACAAAGATAAACTCCTTCGGCCAGTGTAGATTCTGGGAGGCGGGGCTTCATGTACATGGGCATGGAGGGAAGATGGGGTCAAGGAATAAACAAAGGATTCGAATGTTCAATGTAGTTCACCCTGTAACTGCTGGACACTGTCCAGTGCAGCATTAAACAACATGCACTGTTTTTCTCTGATTGCTATAGTGATATGAATGACTTTGCTAATCGGAAATTTGAAGACTGTAATCTAGCCAAGAATAGCATGCCCAATCTTGTTTCAGTAGGAGAAAGTCTGGTACCATGAGACCAAAAACAGTTTAGGAGCAGTTTCACAAATAAAAATTCTTAATGCTGTTACTGAGGCACACATTATATATTTGAGATGACTAGCTGGGCATTGAGTGTCTTCCTCTGTGATCAGTGGCACTTTCTCAGTTAACTACTTAACAAAAAGAAAAAGCAGAAGCTGCTGATGTGCCACACTTGGTGTGTTTCCACCATGTATATCAGCTGTGGAGAATTTCTCAGAACACTTGCCTGTAGGAAGGAAGTGTGTGTGTGTGTACAAGAGGAAGGAGAGCTAGGTTTTGTTTGGCCATTATTAGAATGAGCTGGTCTGCCGTGCTTGTTGTCCTGACTTCATCATTTGTCTGTGTTGAGGTTTCAGATGTTGACTGGTTATGGAATGGAAACTTCAGCCCATAGGTTTTCAACCTTGGGGTCCTGCCCAGACCTCAAGTGGGGTCGCTTGAGATGTGGGTATTTTTGCCAATCATTTTTTATAATGCAGTCCTATGCATATAAAATAGATTTACAAAATATATAATAATAATTAAAGCTGATTGAGCCATTTAAGATCATGACTTTATTCAGTCTGAGCTCCTTAAGCCCATTTTACACCAGATCACAATAGTGATGTGTCCAGCACGCTGCCATGTACATCATTGTGGCAATAATCTTATTTTTGCATGACGTGGGCAATGTTTCGGTCTGTACCCTACTGTAGCATTGTACACTTCTGGCACTGGTTAAAAATCCAAACACAGTGTTCTACCTGCCACAAAGCAAGCAAAGGAAGTGAACATCTAATTGATTAGCAAACTTTATGATGATGTACAGGAGGTTCAGAAAGTATTCAAACAACTTCAGTTTTAGCACACTTTATAGTGATACAGATTTTATTTAGAATGAATTAAACTGACTTTCTTAGCCATTAACCCAGACACAGTAATCCAAAATGACCAAGTGAAAACATGTTTTTTAGAATTTTTTGCAAATGTATTGAAAGTCAAAACTGACATCTCTCATGTAGAGAGATTAATAATATTCAATAAGTATTCAGACTCTTAATTCAGTACTTTGTAGAAGCACCTTAGTTACAGTATTGAGTCCTCCTTGGGTAAGTTTCTATAAGCTTTGCACACCTTGATTTAGGCCATTTCTCCCGTTCTTCCTTCCAGTGTCTGTGAACTCCCATCTTCAAGTCTCTCCAGAGAGGTTCTGTGGGTTTCAAGTCTGGGCTTTGGCTGGGCCACTCAAGGACATTCAGAGGCTTGTCCGGAGCCACTCCAGTGTTGTCTTGGCTGTATGCTTTGGGTCATTGTCATGCTGAACTTCTGCTCCAGTCTGAGGTTGTTTGCACTCTGGAGCAGGTTTTCTTCAAGAACCTCTTTGTATTTGGTTCCAGTCATCCTTCCACTGATTCTGAACCTGATGCTGAGAAGCACTCCCATAGTATGATGCTGCCACCACCATGTTTCACCATAGGGATGGTATTACCAGTTGATGAGAAGTACCTGTTTTTTTTTGGCCAGACAGAACATTTTGGGCTTCTATTTAAGTTCATTTACTGTCTCATCAGACAGAATCTTTGTCCTAATGCTGTCAGAATCACTTTAGTGCCTGCTGTATACCTTATACTCAGGATTGTCTTCCGTATAGCCACTCTACAATGAAGGCTTGATTGATGGATTATTTCTGAGTTGGTTGTTCTGGCAAGTCTATCTCTGTGGAGGATTTCTGAAGCTCTGTTAGAGTGGCCATTGGGTTCCTGGTCACCTCCCTGACCAAGGCCCTTCTAGCCCAGTTACTGATTTTGTTAAGAGCTCTAGGAAGAGTCCTAGTGGTTCCAAACTTCATTCATTCCACAATTATGGAGCTCACTGTGCTCCTGGCAACATTAAGAGTTTTAGAAATGGTTTTATGCCCTTTGCCCAGATTTACGTCTTAACACAATTTGGTTGCCAAGGTCCTTGGACTTCATTGTTTGGTTTTTGGTCTGACATGCACTGTACTGTAAATTGTGGTACCTTATACACACAGGTGTGTTCTTTGTAAATAATTTATAGTCAATCAAATTTGCCAGAGGTGGACTAGAATTAAGTTCTAGATGTGCAGGATGTGCCTGAGCTCAATTTCAAGTGCCTTTAGCGAAGGATCTTAATACTTGGCTAAATGAGATTTAAGTTTTTTTATTTTTAATAAATGCAAAAAATATCTAAAACTGTAGAAAATGTGTTTTTGCTTTGTCATTATGGATTACTGTGTGTAGATTAATGGCCAAAAATGTCACTTTATTGTACGTCAATACAATAAAGTGTTCAAAAACTACAGTAAATAGGGCCACAGACCCAAAAAGGTCAACTACGCCTGCTTTAGCCTATATTTTGGACATCCAGCTCTTTGCTGAAACAGATGGTTCCTTAATTCTCCTTTCTTTTATTTTCTATCTCTCTGTCTTTCTCTCATTTCTGTTTTTATAGGACTGGGAGCTGATAGTTCTGGGAAAATTGAAGTGGAACCTGGCAGCTGTTACACCTCACGACTTCATAGAGCATATCCTACGCAAGCTACCCTTACCTGAGGACAGAGTGGCGCTGATTCGAAAACACGCACAGACTTTCATTGCCCTTTGTGCCACAGGTACTGTGTAAATACACGAACACAGACATTCATTAATTCTGAGCATAGCAATTCACTTGGGCATGTAGGATATTTACCTAATTTATCATTTTTTGGTAGTCCATCAACCCATGCAGCCAGAAAGTGTCTTTTGGAATCTTACCGAATACGTCCCTGTTGTTTATATGCACATCACTCCAAAGAAGGGCAGCCGGGAAGTTGTCTAGGGTACAAGGACATCCACTGACATTAAAAATAGGCTTGATCAGAAAGTGCAGGTCAAAACCTGCCATGGGCATTATGCCCTTGGGACAGCTGTAAACATATAGAGCTGTACATGCAAAAAAAAAAAAAAAGTAAAATAATAAAAAATATAGTCTTCAAGAGAATGAGCATACTTAGCAATTAGTAGGAGCGTAACGATTCACTCCAGTCATGATTAGATTTATGAGCTACTGTCTTTGATTCAATTTGAGTGTCAGGATATTTTGAACAAAATTTTAATGAAGAAAAGTTACGACTGAAAAGACTTTTTTAATTCAAAACACTAAGCAATGCAAAACAGTTTGCATTTTTGTCTGTATAAAACTAAAAATCAAAAATTGCTACAAACAGAGGTTTAATATTGTAAACAAAATGTACTACAGGTTCACCATATCCTAAAAATAAATAAACAAATAAATAAATTTGTTAATTCTCCCAAAAATTTGATTAAATAAACAAAGCCTCTAACCCATTGAAAATGATCAACTGAAACATAATGAGCTCTGTAGCAGTGCCTGAGGTGACATTTTAACTGGAAATAGAGCTCCAAAGTTGGCTAAAATGCCCAGCTTCTGCATTTGATCTCCCAACTTCCATGTCATTTGAAAGCTATCGAAGAGCTCTTTTTAAAGGTTATATAATGTGGTTGTATAACCTATAGTGTGCATCGGTCTTTGTAATCAGGAATTATTGGTCACTTCACAAGTGCAGCTGGTATGCTGAAGTACAAGCATACTCTCTATATATTTTAACTCTGTAAAATGTGCAGATTGGGACCTCTGGTGTTCAAACAGTGCAATTGCATTAGATGCTTAATTAATTGAATACTGATTTCCACAATGCACATCAATTTTTTTGTATGGTGATGCATTGTGTCACGTTGTCTCATTTCACCCTGGATTAGATTATGCACACTGCTGTGCTGGTGTTGTTCCTGGTCACTTTGAATCGGCCAAATAGTAGCCAGATCTTCTGAGAATATAATAATCCTGAATACTTTTAGCCATGACCATCAATTTAATTTCTCATTGCAGACTTTGCAGAAGCAGGTCTGTGAAGAAACCTTAATTTTTCACACAATAAACTGGAATTGCATACTATGCTTTCTCAACAAAGCATTTAATATTATTTTGTGTGTTCAATTAACAGGCAAGAAGCTTGGGGGGTGGTGAAAAATTGTGGCTGCAGCAGAACAGAAAAAGGAATTTGTCAGAATAAACAGATTTGTTTGGAGGGGGAAACAGAGCATCATTTATGTTTCTTAATTCCCACTTTACCGCTATGTTTGCTATGTAAACAGCTTCCAGTCAGTGGACTGCTTGTGAGGTTTATAACTACTTGGTCTATAAGTTTAAGTTCATTTTTGTGTAAATTATTGATGGGGCTTTGTTACTGTTGAAATTTGTGTGAAATAACAGATAGCATAAATTACATCCTTTGGTTGTGAATGAAGCAGTGTATCAGCATCTGCTACTTGCTCCTACCCTGTCAGTTTACATCATGATATTATAGAACTGTAGGCTTTTACACTGTCAACCTTGTAAGTACAGTGCAAAAGAGAACCAAAAAGATTGCACAACTTGGCTTGCGTTGCATCCATGCTGTAATTTTAGTAACTCTAAAGGCTTGAAAATAATTTTTTCCCTAATATGGGAGCAGAAAACTGAGGGTCCCTCGTCTTCGTACAGCAAGTCTAAGATGAGTAGGAAAGTCTGTCTTTTTCTGGAGGTCTTATCTTATTTTTGTGTCAGTGGGAATAGTTTCCTGCTTTGGGTGTGTTCCGGCAGGCCTGTGTCTATTCATAAGGCCTATAAACCGAGCAAAAGACGGCCACAGCAAAGACCGCGCCGCTGCTTTTGGGAGTAAATGTAAATGTTTGGGGTTTTCTTTTCGTGTTTGGATATGTAGTTCTCATGGCATGAGAGGCAGCCCACGGCACAGCTGGCTTGCTCCCTGTGTGTTTATCCAAGCCTGTCCGTCACATCCTCCATGGCCCCAGAGAAAAGAATCGCTGATTTGTAAACTCTAATTAAACTAGACACACTAAATTCAAACTTATTCAAAGTTAGTGGTGTAACTAGGTTGTAGCTAGTGTTTGAGTTCACTTTTAGGTGTAACCACCCAATGTCTGTCTGTAAAGCTGAACAGATGATGACCTGAAGAGACGTTTCTTAAAAAAAAAAAAACTGCAAAGCCCTTCAAAAATGTGAGAGGGTGGAGGAGGAAGGACGAAGGCTCTACTCTCTGTTTTTCTAATCACAGCTGCATCTTTGAGGAAAGGCAGTGATTCAGTGATGTGTAAGTCAGGTTGGGGTTCGCAGCTGAATTCGGAGCAGATGTAAAAAGCCCTGGAAACCATTCAGATCTCCTCAAGCCTTGTCCCTCCCCTATTCTCTCTCTCTTAGACTGGTGGTTATTAGCCTCATTGTCTGCAGGGAGTTTTGTTGATTCACAGGTGAAAGATTTTCTTGTGTGCTCTGTTTCATGTTTTCTGATGTCTCTCTTTTTAGATCACAGCTTTGCGATGTTCCCTCCCTCTATGATAGCCACAGGGAGTGTTGGTGCGGCGGTGTGCGGACTCCAGATCAGCCGCATGGAGAGCAGTGTCTGGGGGGAGAGCATGACTGAACTGCTGGCCAAAATCACCCATATTGAAGTAGTAAGTGTGTCACACTGTCCCTGCCAATATATGCATTTTTACTGCCAGGCGCAGCCTTTCATTGGAAATTAAATGGGTATTAAATGAAGTTTCCTATCTGACATAGTAACATAGTCTAGACTTAGTTTTAATTTGTGTCTTAATTACTTATAGAGAATCATGTCTTTATTTATAATGGAGACTCATTCTTGACACAGTCACATAGCCTTGGCTTAGCTTTGATTTGTTTCTTAATTTTTACTGGTCATAATGGAACATAGCCCAGCAATGGTCTAAATTCATGTATTAATCATGGAATTTATTTTTTCATCAATAGTGACATGGTAGCATATAGAAAGACATTCAGCTAACAGTCAGAATCACTAATGAAAATGCTGGACCAGAAACAAGAAACGAGATGACAAAAAAAGAATGCATCCCTCAAAGTCTCTCATTTTAACACTTACTGATCTGTTTTTTTATCTATTATCAGCCAATACACAAGGATTCAGTATCAAAATCATAGTAGAAAATGATTGTGATATTTTCATCTGTGATGGGTTGTTGTGATTAGCCTTAATTTGTGACTTAGTTTGTGCCTTAAATTGTGATTTTTTTTTTTTTTTTTAAAGATCCATACTGATTTTTGCCAGACTATTCTGAAACTAAAGAAAGTTCAAGCGCTAGCTTTGTCTGATTTATTCACTTGATCTCAGACTACTAACCAAATAAGCGTCAAATCAAGTCTTTGCAGTGGTTAAGTGCTGTCATTTCCAGAAAACTCCTAACGTTTGGGTCTTCATGAAATACAGCCCTGATGTTTGTGCATTTGGTGACTGTTGGTGTTTCCACTAGTTGCATATTGAAGCTATTTACATTTCATGATGAGAGCCTGCAGGGTTTGGCTGTAGCTGTAGTTGGCAGCTATAAAGCAATGTGTGCATGTGTCTGTGTGCGTGTGGGCTTGGAGGTAAATTGCTTCTCGGTGTGTGTATGCGTCTGTCGTCGTTCGTGTGTGTGTGGGAGCGCGCAGCAGTGGAGGAATGTGTGCTCCGAGTTGCATTCTTGTGGCCAGACATAGGCCTCCACTTCTCATGGCTATGGCTTATGGCTCACCGCTGCTCAACCGAAACACACACATACACATTAGAATGTTAAGCTGCATAGCCAGCTCAGGAGAACAGTATGTACGCTTACACACACACACACACACACACACACACACACACAAACACACACAGCCTTCCATGCCTAATTTTTTCCCATGTTGTGTTACCTTATAAAGAAATGGGACATTTTACTACTTTTAGCTGTGAAAAAAACTGCAACGTTTCAGCTTGGAACCACAAACCTGCTGAAACCTGACATCAGGATTTCTAGAATGTGGCCATGACATAGGATAAAAGAGCAGGCCCAGGTAGAAGACAATCAATAGTACAGGAATGCTCTTGGTAATATTAAAGAGAGAGAGAGAGAGAGGGAGGACCAAGAGATAAAACAAACACATACCTGAGAATGTGTCAGTGATTTTTCAAGTATGTATGTAAGCTTTATTTGTATGTATCTGGAATAATATATTGTTCTCATCTTTCTCCGTTTTAGGAATGTCTTAAGTCATGTCAAGAGAAGATTGAGCAGTTGTTGGCTAGCAGCCTCAGAGAAAGCCAGCAGCACAAGCATCAGGAGGGCGGGGCCACCAACAAAGAGGCGGAGCCTCAGAGCCAGTCATGCACCCCAACAGACGTGCGCGACATCAATTTATGATGGCATTTCTTCCCCAAACCCAACAGAATTCCTTGATCTAGAAAAAAGCAATTATACATATAGAATTTAATTATAATGATATTTAATAATTATATATACATAACTTAAAAATCTATAATATATTCCGAGAGCTAAACAACACAGAATTTAATGTAGTATCAGAAGTACATAAAATACACAGTGAAACAATATTTCAGCAGTTAATGATTTAAAAAAAAGGAAAAACGTATGCTTTAGGCTTATATACATGCATGTATACTTGGAAAACTAAAACTGTAATTAGTATTATTCATTTTATTATTATTATTATTATTATTATTATTGTGTTACTCCACACTAGTTAAGTGTCACAGTGATTTAATTTGTGACAGTTTCTATTTATCAGAGGGAGGTGCGTATTGTGCTTGTAATCTGCGTTTGAATGAACAGGAAAGCTGCACTCCTGTGAGTGTTAATCCAGGAAAACAATTTTCCAGCCTTACTTATTTTAGGCCAAAGACCAAAACTGCTTCCAAAACAGCAGTATCTCTGTGAATCGAGGACTGAGCACTGCAGAGCAGGAAGGTCTCTAATAAATCAATACAGAAGCCGTAGTTTGCAGGTACATTTTATAGTGGAAGCAAAAACGAGCTAGTCACACGGTGCTTAATAAATTTACTTTGCCTTGTTGCAGTTTGGAGGTTTGACATGTACAAAGCTGATTTCCACTGAATGATAATTATTAGTGTTGACAAAGACACTTGCCTGTGCAGATTCAGAAGAATGCAGGTGATTGCACAGGGTTAGGATTGAGCGTCTGTTGGACTCTTGTAAGTAAAAAAATGTAGAGGGAAAAGAGGAAGTGAGTGACAATGAGAAAGGAAAGGCAAGTGAATGTGAGGTTGCAGAATATACAGAATCACTGTAGTGGTATTGCAAGTAAGAGGCCTCTGTGAATATTCGGACATCAGTACTGTTATGCAATATCTAACCTGTAGAAGTTAATTTATTTAAAATGATTGCGCAAGTCCAGCAACTACATACAATTAGTTGGTTATTGATTATTTTTTTTCTGTCTTTTTTTTTTTTCCTTTTCTTTTTTTTTTTTTTTTTTTTGAGGGGGTGTTATTGAACCTCACAGTGTGTGATGGACTGATTAGCTTTTGTTTTCTGACATTTTAAGGAACTCCTCAAAGCAAACACCAAACTTCAATGCACTTTTTTCATTATTCCAGAATTATTATGGTGTACAAGGAGATGAATAGAGGATATTTTTTTTATTAGGTTTTTTTTTTGTTTTGTTTTCTTAATTTTAAGTTATTGTCTATTCTGGGGCTGGTTTCCCATCGTGTTAGGTATACTTGCAGGGTTTACTGGTAAGCATTAACCAAAGGTAGCTGAAAGAGGTTTGGGGGCTGCCTGCTGGACTCCATCATAGCAATTGGAAAGTTATGCTAAAGTTTTTCTTTTTGGCAAGGAGTTTATGCAAGTCCATGCAAGTTTAGATAGCATATTGTTAAATTTATCTATTAGTCTTTGTAGTGGTTTTATTGTCGCTGTCTTAACAGCTCATTATTGTAAACATTTTAAAAGTATATACTTGAATTTCACTCTTGCTGATTCACCTCAAAACAGTGCATATGCATCAATTTCCTTAAAAACCCAAACATTTATAAAGAAAGATGTAGAATTAACTATACTGCCATATGACAATTCAATGTACTAATATGCTGTTAGACACCAAGTTACATTCCAATATATTGCATTATGTATGGGCTACTGTATTCTTGTGAGACCATATCAAATTTATATTGGCCTTTTTTTTTTTTTTTTTTTTAACCTTTTATCATTTTGTTTTCCTTTCGTTGGGTCCTCTCTGAACATCTATTAATATGCTGCTAAAAAAGCTCTTTTTTTTTCTTTACACCGATGGCATTGTCTGCGTACATTCCACTTTGTGTGCTGCTACATTTATTACATGATTATTTTTGTATGCTAGTATGTCTTAGCTTTATTTTTATTTCCTTTTGGAGTGGAAGGTGAAGCAGGGC